>NC_136625.1:6094754-6694754 GCF_933228915.1 Telmatherina bonti | reverse complement strand
ATGTCATGGAGGCTCCGCCCATCTTTTCATGCACAGTCTGTGGGCGTGACCAACAAACGGAACAATGAAAAAGCCACAATAGATGAAGTAGCGGCAATGACCTCTGCTATTTGCTGCAACGCCACTTTTTAAGCCTCCTTCATGACCTCAAGTAGCATAGAACAACTAGCAGAACTGAACTATAACCTCCTGGCGTATGACAACATTTAAAACGGAACTACCAATTAACTCAAATGAGATTATACAGTTTTTGTGCTGTATAGGAGCCACGACCAGAAGATATCTCTTGTGGTCACACTGGTTACAACATCGCTGTTAAGGTAACTAACCTCCTTTCCTAAACATAACCAAGTTCTTGTACCTGAACCTCACCGAATCTTGACAGTTTTCACATAAAGAAAAGTTTTTCTGAAGTGAAAAGGTGAGTTGCTATGGTTACCAGGACCTACGCGGAGGCGCTGAAGCACAGCATGGAGGGAGTTTTAGATTTATAATGCCTCATTATATGACATTAGGATTCAGTTTTAATGTAAAAACTATGCAGCAACCTCCAGCGGTTAAAAGAGAAGCCTATATAAACTGCAGTTCCACCTCTCATCCACTAGGGGCTCCAAAACAGACCGACTCCCCATAGACTCCCATGTTAAAAAGACCAACTTCACAGCAGGAACAAACATGTTTACAGCAGAAATAAACATGTTTACAGCCTGGTACAAAAACATTTTAGGTTTAATAGGTCAGGTTTACCTTCATGACAACTGTGGGGGGGGGAGTGAATTTTTTTTCAAACTCCTCCGCTTCGAAGTAATTTCATCCCAAAATTTGGCATATTTAGGGGCTTGTCCTTTTGATTGACAGTTACCAGATGTCCTGCTTCAAGGAGGAGGAATGTAGGACAACTTCGTTTTTTTTAGCCAGTGAACAACGTGACTTAGCTTTAGCCCGCTGACTTCTGTTAGCTGGTTAGCTCCTGTTAGCTCTTAGATACAGGTAGGTCAGAGTTTGCTAGATGTCAATCATCCACCCCCATGCTCGCAGCCCCCCCTCTCAGCTCCACCTCTTTGCCCATTATGCATGTTCCCGGAGAGACGACATGCGCTACGCTGCCAAGATGGTGATGGTAGGAACCGCCCAATGAGCTTTAATTCAGCTCTTCAGAAACCTACGGGCGACGTCATGGAGGCTCCGCCCATCTCTTTATATACAGTCTATGGTAAAAAAAAACAAACATTTAATTTCAATGAATGAATAGTTGAAGTAAAAAGGAGAGATAACCTACATTATACAAGTTTCTAATTAAGCTAACAGGTAAGAATCTGAAGAACGCTTTGTGACAAACTGAACGCCATCCAGGTCCAATCAAAGCCACATAAAAGACATGATTTAAATGCAGCTTGTCTTGAGAGGAATCTCCATCCATCCTGTGAGAAAGATGGCATCACAATGAAGCTTGTTTCTGTTTCATTAGTGTCTACTTTCCTTTAAAAGCTTTGCAAACAATGCCAGTTGTTCACTTTTCCCTCATTAGTGCCACCCAATCAAACCAATTAACTGTCCAAGACAGAACGGCGACCAAGTCGAAGGTTTTCATGCCAAGACTGAAAATCTGACAGCTTTCCTCCCGTCTAACCAGAGCCGAGCTCTCGCAGCCAGCAGCGTTGTCTTTGATCACCGTTAAAAATGCTTCGGTTCAGAGCAACATCTTTTTCTGTCCATCATCTGACCAACTGCTCCCTCAGAAAAACCCACAGCGCTCCAATTTATTTCCATTACAAAGCGCGTCCGTCTCCGGCAGCCCTCTCAGCAATCAGCACAGGTGCCTCCGAGTCCTTCACAGCCTTACAGGCCGCAGCACGGTTCTGCTTCACCATCAGACAGAGTAACACTTTATTTTCCAAGCCTTCGTGTCAGAATACGATTCCTTGGGAAGGAATAAACATGCAGACAGTTGGGGAAAAACATCCAAAATAAATCCAAATGAAAGAAAATATGAGTGAATCACCTTGTTTTCATGTGTTTCTGCTAACCGGATTAAAGCCGTCGCCACTCGGGGATGAAAGTGTGTCCTCTCAACATAAAGAGGATGCTTTGCCAGAACCTGAAAGTGGCTCTAAGGGTTTGAACTCGAGCCTCTCACCGAGCATCCATCTCTTAATGATGTGAGTCAGATGTTTAAATTCTGCTCTTGTTGCTTGGTAATTACGTCCAGCTCCTCGTAGACGAACACAGCCTCCTTCATCAACTAAACTCACATTTATGCTCGAGTTTAGCTTTCTGGACGCCATAAAAATGTCAGAAAAGCTGATCTGGTCGTCGCAGTAGAAGAGGAAGTAATCCAGAGTGGAAAATTTAACGACTTTTCACCAATTTAATGATGGTTTTTCAGGAATTTTATCATTTAACAGTAGTCTGCGTGTAACCCTTCATCACATCCGGACACTGAACTCATAACCTCTGAGAAAAAAATGGTTGTTTTTATATCTATTGAGTAAAAAAACATTGAAATATTCCCAACAGGAGCTGACCTATTAGATTTCCACTCATTTTCTGTCTTTTTAATTTCTTTTCTTATAAGCAGATTTTCCCGTAACACTAAAGTTTGCTCGAAGGAAAAGACCTTTGTAAAAACTTTGTGTTGGTTTGTTTCTTTTGGAAAATAATAAATGTTGATCAGTCGATCAGAATCAGAAACAGTTTTCTTGCCATCGAACATAGAAGCTTGTCAAAAACAGAATCTTAGGATAAAGCTAAAAGACATGCAGTAAAAAAAAAAACTTGACAGACAGCACTCTCATTATATAAACAGAATATAAAGAACATAAACATGTAACAGCAACCAGAAGTGTGGCGATGTTACAGCGGGATATGGTTTCTACAGGTAGAATTTATACTTATTTAACCAGATATCACCTCAATAACCTTAGAGATCGGCCCATAAACCATCATGTCTTTATAACCGACCTCCAGAGAGCCGTCTGGATCATTTCTGATCAGTTCGAGTTATTCCAGAAGCGTATTTTAAAGCTTTCATTAAAAATGGGATGAAAAACACGAACGAAGTGACAGAAACAGGCAGGCTGACTTAACACTCCTCCATAAAGGTGGTCCTGCAAGCTTTAGATGTTTCGCTTTTTCAGCAAACATGATTAAAATACATCTAAAAGCTGCAGGACCGAGTCGACTGGCCTGGACTACCGGGTCCTGGTCGATTAAAGACCAGCTTCCAAACCGTGTAGCTGTAGATCCGTGTCTCCGCTCCGGTCCTGCAACCCTGAACACACCTGAATGAAGTAAAGGACGTTCAGTAACCTGACTGCTTGGTAGGAGGAAGGTGTGTAGAACATGCAGAGCCGGGCGGCCTGAGGACCGGAAACACTGCTGTGGCTAAACGACGTCACCGTCGGGAAACACGGAGCACGTCGGGACGTTCCGTCTCCTCACCTGGTAGATGACCACTCTGAACTTGTTGCGGGTGAGCAGCTCATCCTGCGTCGTTTCCACCTTCTTGACCCGAACGTTTTGCTTCTCCACCCGTGCCCGGACCTCCTTGACGTTGGCGCTCACTTTGCGGGTTTTCTGCAGGAGCTTCTCCACCGTGCCGCTGGTGTCCGTGTGGTCCTTGGCCAGCTTCAGGACGTCTCCCTGGATGGTCTGGATGTTGTTCTCCAGCTCCAGCTGCCGCTCCTCCATGCGCTGCTGGCAGGACTGGACGTTGTCGATGATGCCGGCCACGCGCTCCAGCAGAGACAGGATAGTCAGGGCGCTGATGGGGTTCCCGGACTCGTCCTCCACCCCGACGATCTCCAGCTTCTCTTGGACCCCCGCCGTGCGATACTTGTGCTGATCCATTGCAGCTTTTTAAGACTTGGGTTCTAACTTTTAAAATGTACTTATAAGTTGCAGGTTGGTGGTTTAGCTTGGGAACCTGGACGAGTATCGGTGGGGTTTCCAGCAGGGAGACCGGAGAGTGGTGACACCCGACTGCTGTGACCCCAACCCGGGTTTGGAAATGGGAAAGGAGGAAGACTCCACCTACCTTCTTTTAAAAAAGGCATCAGGATATCTGAATTCTGCGCTCATCGGGATGTCAGCCAGGCAATAAACTAAGAGGGGAGCGTCAACGCTCACACGAAACCCCCTCCCCAGCTAAAAATAAAACCTCTGTAAGGCGACACTCTGACATTTTAGGAGGATGCGAAGCAGGAGGTGATGGAAATACCCGTCCAGCTCCTGCTTTGCTTTGCTGCGTACACGCCCGGCGATTCATAATTTCCCGTTATTTGCACATATGTTCTCGTTAGCAGCTGTGAAACATGTACATCACCAACAGCTCAGGAGTCCTGCAGCTCTGCAGTGACAGATGCGAAGAAGCCGCGGTCACCTGGTCTGATTACTCAGAGCTGGAATGTTTTCAGGGGATTAAACGCCACTCTGCCCTTCTTACTTTCCCCTGGGTGGCAGCGGCCAAACATTGACTGAGATTGAGATCTGGAGCTCTTTATAGAGATGATTGACGGTTCCAGAGTGAGAGAAGAAGCGTCGGGATGTTTAACGGTCTCTACACACACATTCGTTGAGTCTCAGCGCAGCTTACAGAGTACATGTAGCTGTTAGTATGTTGGATGTGACGATCTGAAGCTCGCAGTTTACTGGATGGAACAAACACTTTAACGTTTTATGTGCTGAAAAATAATATGCAAAGATTAAAAAGATAGTTTAAAATGTGTTTTTCTTTAACTGCTAATGTTAATTTTATTTAAAAATAATGTGGATTGTGGAGGAAATATGACTAAAAAAAGCCTCCTACAAGGTAAAACCAGGTTTTGGTTTTTGTGATGTAGACTTGTAGTCCTCTACATCTCTCCTGTAGGCTGTATGTGAACAGATGGACGGCGACTCCGTGACGTCACCCGTAGATTTCTGAAAAGCTGAACTGAAGCTCAGTGGGCGGTTCCATACCGTCGCCATCTTGGCAGCATCATGTCTGCCGTCGCTCCTGGAAAATACAAAAACTGGGCAAAGAGGTGGAGCTGAGAGGGGAGGGGGGGGGGGGGGGATGACTGACAACTATAAAACTACGAGCTGTCTGTAGCTAAGAGCTAACCGAGCTAGCCTGGAGCTAAAAGGCGCTAACCACCTAATAGAGGCTAAAGCTAAGTCAAGCTACTAGCTGGCTAAAAGTTGCAGTTCTACATTCTGCCTTGTTGCTGCTCGACATCGGGTACCTGTAAATCAGAGGAACACACCCCTAATTATGCCAAATTTTTAGACTGAACATCTAAACGGATGAGTTTAAAAAAATAAAATAAAATAAAATAAAAAAAATCACCCCAAATTAAACCTGACCTATTAAACCCAAAATGGATTTTAGTACCAGGATGTAAACATGTTTATTCCTGCTGTAAACATGTTTATTCCTGCTGTAAACATGTTTATTTCTGCTGTAAACATGTTTATTTCTACTGTAAACATGTTTATTCCTGCTGTAAACATGTTTATTTCTGCTGTAAACATGTTTAAACATGTTTATTCCTGCTGTAAACATGTTTATTCCTGCTGTAAACATGTTTATTCCTGCTGTAAACATGTTTATTTCTACTGTAAACATGTTTATTCCTGCTGTAAACATGTTTATTTCTGCTGTAAACATGTTTATTCCTGCTGTAAACATGTTTAAACATGTTTATTCCTGCTGTAAACATGTTTATTCTTGCTGTAAACATGTTTATTCCTGCTGTAAACCTGTTTATTCCTGCTGTAAACCTGTTTATTCCTGCTGTAAACATGTTTATTTCTACTGTAAACATGTTTATTCCTGCTGTAAACATGTTTATTCCTGCTGTGAAGTTGGTCTTTTTAACATGGGAGTCTATGGGGATTCGCTCTGTTTTGCAGCCCCTAGTGGATGAAGGGGGAACTGCAGTTAATTACTTTTAACCACCAGAGGTTGCTGATTGGTCCTCACCTTGCAGGTATGGAAGCCACGCCCACCTGTCTGACGTAGAACTTGGGAGAAAACATGGCCTCCGTGGGACAGACTTCGGCTTCTGAGGTGTAAAAGTAACACTGGACTTTATTCTTTGACCTTCATCTGGAGACAAACAGCAGCTCAAGTTTAGACTCGACTCAAATCCTCAGATTGAACCTGAATGTTAATCGTAGTTAGTTTATTTATACATACATGTGTACATATGTACATACACACACGTATATACATTCTAATTAAAATAATAATAATCAAATATTAATAACAATAATTCCTCATCAATTCAATAAATAAATACGTGAGATAAAAGAAGTTGGAAAAAGGAGTGGGAAGAAGTGAACACTTCCCCTGCACGTCACAACATACTATTTACATTTACCATCTATATTTACATTCACATATTTACACTTACACATTTCCATATACCTCCATTCATAAACACACATCCACACAGATATCCTACATATATACATTTACTTACAGCCATATCTACACACATGTTCATAATAAAGTCAACATGTGATGAAGAAATCTTACCTGGTGTGGAATCAGACGTCTTCTGATGACGAAGCAAACCGCTGGAGGAGCTGCAGATGGAGGGTTTGAAGCTGCTGTCTCAGCACCCTTATGACCTCCAGCAGCTCGTCTTTCTCCTCCCAGTGACGGCACAGCGCTTGTGGCCTTTAGCACCGATGCGAACCATAAACATGTTTTAAAAGACCACCTGCAGGTCTCCTGTATGAAGTCTGGTGTCTTTATGGAACGAGTGGAAGCTCAGTGGGAAGTTTTACCAACTTGACTGGTGGTCATAAGAGCTACTTGTCCTTTTCCGGAGCTTATAAACAGTCCTGACGGTATATCTGGTGTGACTTCGGTTGTTTCATTTTGCTGTGATGTGATAGGAGCGGGATGTAAACCAGAAACAGCTACACCAGGATGGAGAAACGGGGCCTGGTAGTGTTTCAGAGAATTCTGGTTTTATTTCACATCAAACCCAGATGGACGACTTACAAATCCAAACCGATTTAATCACCTTATGGGACGAGCTACGTCTCCTGGCTGTGAGGAAGGCATCAGCTCATCAGAGAGCAGACTGCCATCTAAACTGACTGGTGAATCTGTTGGACTGAAGTCAGCAGCTGGTCCTGTCCCTGAACGCCACCACCTCCACTCTGGAAATCTATATTTACAGGGAGCAGCATGCCGGAGATCCTGCCCCCCCCCCACCTCACACAGAAATGCATGACACACACTGTAGTTTGTTCATTTTCATGGATAGAGACCGTGACCTCTGCTCCAGCTCAGGCAAACAAGCGCTTTTTAATTAGACAGTTAATGATGTACAGCGGGGAGGACCGATAATGACAGCTACAGGCCATATCCAACCTCTTCTGTCCTTGTTTTCAAGCCACCAACTCCCACAGCTTCAGTAATTGGGCCGACAGCCTGTTATTTCAGCCCAAAATGGACTTTTACAGTGGATTTAGCAAAGAGCAGCAACATCCTGGTAAAATTCAGAAAATTAACTCCAACGACAGAATTAGGAGTAAAATTTATGACCGACGACCCAGTTTAGATAAAATGACTATAGAAAGAATCTATAAACTAACCTTTGGCAGCGTTTTCACCTCCTAGCGCTGGTTTTCTATGAAATCACTAAAAGCGCTGCAAGTCCATCAGGTTGGACGGTTTCTGATGGTCCAGCGATCTCCTGGTCCGACGGACTCTCAACCCCTCCGTCACATCCAAACACTCGCCCTGAAGCCGCTGCAGCGTAGCTTTAGGCCTGTTCTTCGGGTCACTAGTTGTGTTTTCATTATAGTTTTTTGCAAAATATAAGCAATATTTCTAAAATTTTGACATATGTTCAGGTTTCCATTAAAAAGTATTGGATATATTTGCATAGGTTGGTAAAATCTCGTCCTGTGGGAATTTATTCAATTTCCCTACGGGGATAAATAAAGTAAATGTTAATTCACTTTGAGGAAGATGGAAATATGACATGTTTTGTGTCATGGAGCAGATATTTCAGCTGCAGCTATCGGTCACTGGTCATGTGAAAACCCACATCGCGTCTGGTGATGTGTAAACGTGAAAAGTGCTTCCATTAGACTTCTGGAATATACTTCTAAATGGACACGTTGGAAAAATCACCTCATGAGAACGCAAAAAAACCTTGTAGTGATATTTGAGAGATTTTTTCTGAATGCGGGAGTTTAAACTACCAGATGTTTAAACTGCAGTATTTAGGTTTTGTGCAGTTTTAGGGGAAGTGCAGCCAGACTGGGAACCGTTAAAGTTAGAGCACGCTCAGACCATTACCGCAGGATTTTCTACCACACTTAGCATTAAAATGGAAGCTGCTGCTTTTCATGGTTGCCAGCATATATTTTGTTCTACGGTTCATCTTCATCTTCAGTCGCTGCAGCTGATCCTGCACAGGTCCTGTGGGTAGTTTTGCGAGTACAGTTTAGTTTAGATAAATGGGCTTTGTTGGCACGGCAACCACAGCAAAAGGAAGGTGGTTAAAAGCGTGATTGGTCCAGCAAAGTATGAACTGATCTCCCGAGTTTATGAACCAGTTGGACCAATAAATAAATAGGGGTTAGGCCAGGCGGACCCCACGGAGACCAGACTGGTGTCCGCCTGGTCCCCGTGGGGTCCGTCTGGTCCCCGTCTGGTCCGTCTGGTCACCGAGTGGTCCGCCTGGTCCGCCTGGTCCCCGCCTGGTCCGCCTGGTCCCCGTCTGGTCCGTCTGGTCCCCGTGTGGTCCGCCTGGTCCCCGTCTGGTCCGTCTGGTCCCCGTGGGGTCCGTCTGGTCCCCGTGGGGTCCGTCTGGTCCGC
This sequence comes from Telmatherina bonti, assembly GCF_933228915.1. Classification (NCBI taxonomy): domain Eukaryota; kingdom Metazoa; phylum Chordata; class Actinopteri; order Atheriniformes; family Telmatherinidae; genus Telmatherina; species Telmatherina bonti. The sequence goes on along the minus strand of NC_136625.1, from coordinate 6,685,924 downwards.
CTGGTCCCCGTGGGGTCCGCCTGGTCCCCGTGGGGTCCGTCTGGTCCCCGTGTGGTCCGCCTGGTCCGCCTGGTCCCCGCCTGGTCCGCCTGGTCCCCGTCTGGTCCGCCTGGTCCCCGTCTGGTCCGTCTGGTCCGCCTGGTCCCCGTGGGGTCCGTCTGGTCCCCGTGTGGTCCGCCTGGTCCGCCTGGTCCCCGCCTGGTCCGCCTGGTCACCGTGTGGTCTGTCTGGTCCCCGTGTGGTCCGCCTGGTCCGTCTGGTCCCCGTGTGGTCCGCCTGGTCCGCCTGGTCCCCGCCTGGTCCGCCTGGTCCCCGTGGGGTCCGTCTGGTCCCCGTGTGGTCCGCCTGGTCCGCCTGGTCCCCGCCTGGTCCCCGTCTGGTCCGTCTGGTCCCCGTGGGGTCCGTCTGGTCCCCGTGTGGTCCGCCTGGTCCCCGTGTGGTCCGTCTGGTCCCCGTGTGGTCCGTCTGGTCCCCGTCTGGTCCGCCTGGTCCCCGTCTGGTCCGCCTGGTCCCCGTGGGGTCCGTCTGGTCCCCGTGGGGTCCGTCTGGTCCCCGTGGGGTCCGCCTGGTCCCCGTCTGGTCCGCCTGGTCCCCGTGGGGTCCGCCTGGTCCCCGTCTGGTCCGCCTGGTCCCCGTGTGGTCCGTCTGGTCCCCGTGGGGTCCGTCTGGTCCCCGTGTGGATCGCCTGGTCCCCGTGTGGATCGCCTGGTCACCGTGGGGTCCGTCTGGTCACCGTGGGGTCCGCCTGGTCCCCGAGTGGTCCGTCTGGTCCCCGTGGGGTCCGCCTGGTCACCGAGTGGTCCGCCTGGTCACCGAGTGGTCCGTCTGGTCCCCGAGTGGTCCGTCTGGTCACCGAGTGGTCCGTCTGGTCACCGAGTGGTCCGTCTGGTCCCCGAGTGGTCCGTCTGGTCACCGAGTGGTCCGTCTGGTCCCCGAGTGGTCCGTCTGGTCCCCGTGGGGTCCGTCTGGTCCCCGTGGGGTCCGTCTGGTCCCCGTGGGGTCCGCCTGGTCCCCGTGTGGTCCGCCTGGTCCCCGTGTGGTCCGCCTGGTCCCCGAGTGGTCCGCCTGGTCACCGTGTGGTCCGCCTGGTCACCGAGTGGTCCGTCTGGTCACCGTGTGGTCCGTCTGGTCCCCGTGTGGTCCGCCTGGTCACCGAGTGGTCCGCCTGGTCACCGAGTGGTCCGCCTGGTCCCCGTGTGGTCCGCCTGGTCACCGAGTGGTCCGCCTGGTCCCCGAGTGGTCCGCCTGGTCACCGAGTGGTCCGTCTGGTCACCGAGTGGTCCGTCTGGTCCCCGTGGGGTCCGCCTGGTCCCCGTGGGGTCCGCCTGGTCCCCGTGTGGTCCGCCTGGTCCCCGAGTGGTCCGCCTGGTCACCGTGTGGTCCGCCTGGTCACCGAGTGGTCCGTCTGGTCACCGAGTGGTCCGTCTGGTCCCCGTGTGGTCCGCCTGGTCACCGAGTGGTCCGTCTGGTCACCGAGTGGTCCGTCTGGTCCCCGTGTGGTCCGCCTGGTCACCGAGTGGTCCGTCTGGTCCCCGTGTGGTCCGCCTGGTCACTGAGTGGTCCGCCTGGTCCGCGTGGGGTCCGCCTGGTCACCGTGTGGTCCGCCTGGTCCCCGTGTGGTCCGCCTGGTCCCCGAGTGGTCCGCCTGGTCACCGTGTGGTCCGCCTGGTCCCCGTGTGGTCCGCCTGGTCACCGTGTGGTCCGCCTGGTCACCGTGTGGTCCGCCTGGTCCCCGAGTGGTCCGCCTGGTCACCGTGTGGTCCGCCTGGTCACCGAGTGGTCCGCCTGGTCACCGAGTGGTCCGCCTGGTCCCCGAGTGGTCCGCCTGGTCCCCGTGTGGTCCGCCTGGTCCCCGAGTGGTCCGCCTGGTCCCCGTGTGGTCCGCCTGGTCCCCGTGTGGTCCGCCTGGTCACCGAGTGGTCCGTCTGGTCCGCGTGGGGTCCGTCTGGTCCCCGTGTGGTCCGCCTGGTCACCGTGTGGTCCGCCTGGTCACCGTGTGGTCCGCCTGGTCCCCGTGTGGTCCGCCTGGTCCCCGTGTGGTCCGCCTGGTCACCGAGTGGTCCGCCTGGTCCCCGTGTGGTCCGCCTGGTCCCCGTGTGGTCCGCCTGGTCCCCGTGTGGATCGCCTGGTCCCCGTGTGGATCGCCTGGTCCCCGTGGGGTCCGCCTGGTCCGCGTGGGGTCCGCCTGGTCACCGAGTGGTCCGCCTGGTCCCCGTGGGGTCCGCCTGGTCCCCGTGGGGTCCGCCTGGTCCGCGTGGGGTCCGCCTGGTCACCGAGTGGTCCGCCTGGTCCCCGTGTGGTCCGCCTGGTCCCCGTGTGGTCCGCCTGGTCCCCGAGTGGTCCGCCTGGTCACCGAGTGGTCCGCCTGGTCACCGTGGGGTCCGCCTGGTCACCGTGGGGTCCGCCTGGTCCCCGTGGGGTCCGCCTGGTCCCCGTGTGGATCGCCTGGTCCCCGTGTGGTCCGCCTGGTCACCGAGTGGTCCGCCTGGTCACCGAGTGGTCCGCCTGGTCACCGAGTGGTCCGCCTGGTCCCCGAGTGGTCCGCCTGGTCCCCGTGTGGTCCGTGTGGTCCCCGTGTGGTCCGCCTGGTCACCGAGTGGTCCGCCTGGTCCCCGTGTGGTCCGCCTGGTCCCCGTGTGGTCCGCCTGGTCACCGAGTGGTCCGCCTGGTCCCCGTGTGGTCCGCCTGGTCCCCGAGTGGTCCGCCTGGTCACCGAGTGGTCCGCCTGGTCACCGAGTGGTCCGCCTGGTCCCCGAGTGGTCCGCCTGGTCACCGAGTGGTCCGTCTGGTCCCCATGTGGTCCGCCTGGTCACTGAGTGGTCCGCCTGGTCACCGAGTGGTCCGCCTGGTCCCCGTGTGGTCCGCCTGGTCCCCGTCTGGTCCGTCTGGTCCCCGTGGGGTCCGTCTGGTCCCCGTGGGGTCCGCCTGGTCCCCGTCTGGTCCGCCTGGTCCCCGTGGGGTCCGTCTGGTCCCCGTGGGGTCCGTCTGGTCCCCGTGGGGTCCGCCTGGTCCCCGCCTGGTCCGCCTGGTCCCCGTCTGGTCCGTCTGGTCCCCGTGGGGTCCGTCTGGTCCCCGTGGGGTCCGCCTGGTCCCCGTCTGGTCCGCCTGGTCCCCGTGTGGATCGCCTGGTCCCCGTGTGGATCGCCTGGTCCCCGTGTGGTCCGTCTGGTCCCCGTGTGGTCCGCCTGGTCCCCGAGTGGTCCGCCTGGTCCCCGAGTGGTCCGCCTGGTCACCGAGTGGTCCGTCTGGTCACCGAGTGGTCCGCCTGGTCCCCGTGGGGTCCGCCTGGTCCCCGTGGGGTCCGCCTGGTCCCCGTGTGGATCGCCTGGTCCCCGTGTGGTCCGCCTGGTCCCCGTGTGGTCCGCCTGGTCCCCGTGTGGTCCGCCTGGTCACCGAGTGGTCCGCCTGGTCACCGAGTGGTCCGTCTGGTCCCCGTGTGGTCCGTCTGGTCCCCGTGTGGTCCGCCTGGTCACCGAGTGGTCCGCCTGGTCCCCGTGTGGTCCGCCTGGTCACTGAGTGGTCCGCCTGGTCCGCGTGGGGTCCGCCTGGTCACCGTGTGGTCCGCCTGGTCCCCGTGTGGATCGCCTGGTCACCGAGTGGTCCGCCTGGTCCCCGAGTGGTCCGCCTGGTCCCCGTGTGGTCCGCCTGGTCCCCGAGTGGTCCGCCTGGTCACCGTGTGGTCCGCCTGGTCACCGTGTGGTCCGCCTGGTCCCCGTGTGGATCGCCTGGTCACCGAGTGGTCCGCCTGGTCCCCGAGTGGTCCGCCTGGTCCCCGTGTGGTCCGCCTGGTCCCCGAGTGGTCCGCCTGGTCCCCGTGTGGTCCGCCTGGTCACCGAGTGGTCCGCCTGGTCCCCGAGTGGTCCGTCTGGTCCCCGTGTGGTCCGCCTGGTCACCGAGTGGTCCGCCTGGTCCGCGTGGGGTCCGTCTGGTCCCCGTGTGGTCCGCCTGGTCACCGAGTGGTCCGCCTGGTCACCGTGTGGTCCGCCTGGTCACCGTGTGGTCCGCCTGGTCCCCGTGTGGTCCGCCTGGTCACCGAGTGGTCCGTCTGGTCCCCGTGTGGTCCGTCTGGTCCCCGTGTGGTCCGCCTGGTCACCGTGTGGTCCGCCTGGTCACCGAGTGGTCCGCCTGGTCACCGAGTGGTCCGCCTGGTCCCCGAGTGGTCCGTCTGGTCCCCGTGTGGTCCGTCTGGTCCCCGTGTGGTCCGCCTGGTCACCGAGTGGTCCGTCTGGTCCCCGTGTGGTCCGTCTGGTCCCCGTGTGGTCCGCCTGGTCACCGTGTGGTCCGCCTGGTCACCGTGTGGTCCGTCTGGTCCCCGTGTGGTCCGCCTGGTCACCGAGTGGTCCGTCTGGTCCCCGTGTGGTCCGTCTGGTCCCCGTGTGGTCCGCCTGGTCACCGAGTGGTCCGTCTGGTCCCCGTGTGGTCCGTCTGGTCCCCGTGTGGTCCGCCTGGTCCCCGAGTGGTCCGCCTGGTCACCGTGTGGTCCGCCTGGTCCCCGTGTGGTCCGCCTGGTCACCGAGTGGTCCGCCTGGTCACCGAGTGGTCCGCCTGGTCCCCGTGTGGTCCGCCTGGTCACCGAGTGGTCCGTCTGGTCCCCGTGTGGTCCGCCTGGTCACTGAGTGGTCCGCCTGGTCCGCGTGGGGTCCGTCTGGTCCCCGTGTGGTCCGCCTGGTCACCGAGTGGTCCGTCTGGTCCCCGTGTGGTCCGCCTGGTCACTGAGTGGTCCGCCTGGTCCGCGTGGGGTCCGTCTGGTCCCCGTGTGGTCCGCCTGGTCACCGTGTGGTCCGCCTGGTCACCGTGTGGTCCGCCTGGTCCCCGTGTGGTCCGCCTGGTCCCCGTGTGGTCCGCCTGGTCCCCGTGTGGTCCGCCTGGTCCCCGTGTGGTCCGCCTGGTCCCCGTGTGGATCGCCTGGTCCCCGTGTGGATCGCCTGGTCCCCGTGTGGTCCGCCTGGTCACCGAGTGGTCCGCCTGGTCCCCGTGTGGTCCGCCTGGTCACCGAGTGGTCCGCCTGGTCCCGTCTGGTCCGCCTGGTCCCCGTGTGGTCCGTCTGGTCCCCGTGTGGTCCGTCTGGTCACCGAGTGGTCCGCCTGGTCCCCGAGTGGTCCGCCTGGTCACCGTGTGGTCCGCCTGGTCACCGTGTGGTCCGCCTGGTCACCGTGTGGTCCGCCTGGTCCCGTGGTGTCCGCCTGGTCACCGTGTGGTCCGCCTGGTCACCGAGTGGTCCGCCTGGTCACCGAGTGGTCCGCCTGGTCACCGAGTGGTCCGCCTGGTCACCGAGTGGTCCGCCTGGTCACCGAGTGGTCCGTCTGGTCCCCGTGTGGTCCGCCTGGTCACCGAGTGGTCCGCCTGGTCACCGAGTGGTCCGCCTGGTCCCCGTGTGGTCCGCCTGGTCCCCGTGTGGTCCGTCTGGTCACCGTGTGGTCCGTCTGGTCACCGAGTGGTCCGTCTGGTCCCCGTGTGGTCCGCCTGGTCACCGAGTGGTCCGCCTGGTCACCGAGTGGTCCGCCTGGTCCCCGTGTGGTCCGCCTGGTCCCGTCTGGTCCGCCTGGTCACCGTGTGGTCCGCCTGGTCCCCGTGGGGTCCGCCTGGTCCCCGTGTGGTCCGCCTGGTCCCCGTGTGGTCCGCCTGGTCCCCGTGTGGTCCGTCTGGTCACCGAGTGGTCCGTCTGGTCCCCGTGTGGTCCGCCTGGTCCCCGAGTGGTCCGCCTGGTCACCGAGTGGTCCGTCTGGTCCCCGTGTGGTCCGCCTGGTCCCGTCTGGTCCCCTTATGGACAGATCCAGCTGCCTCTGCTATGTGGGTTACCTTTGCTGCCTCTCTGATTAACGTCCTCCTGTCTTGTCTCCGGGTTTTGGTGGTTGGACGTCAGTAGCAGTTTTTGTGTTGCCATGTTCCTTCCATCTTCTCCTGATGAATTAAATGGCGCTTTGTGAAGTTTTTAAAGGTTCAGATATTTTTGTTTTACAACCCAACCATGGTTTGTACTTCCTACCTTCACTCCCGACCTGTTTGGAGCTTCCTCCGGTAAACCAGCTGCTCACCTGGAGCCAGGTGAGATCATGTGACTCTTAGATTGAACACAGGTGGATCTTATTGTACTAATGATGACTTCTGGAGGAAATTAGTAGCACCAGAGCTAGTGACGGCTAATTGCTGTGCTCTGATGCTCGTCTAAGTCTTTTCTGGCTTCTTGACAGCTACGTTTCCATGGAGACCATTTGTGATGAGGCTTCGGTAACTGTAGATGGATCAACTGAAGGTCCAGATGCATCTCTTGGGTCCTTGTTCAGGTCTCTCCTGGATTTCACATCCTCTCTCTTCTTCTTTTGTCCTTTATGCGTCCAGTTTCTGCCACCATGCTGGGAAGTTGGGAGTCTTTGTGACAAATAAAGTAAAGATCCAGTTTATACTGGTTCTTTGCCAAGTTGCTTGTTAAATGTGGAGAGAACTGGCTCATCCATTGAGTTCGATTTTTATTTTTATCTTTATCTTTAATTTATTTATAGGTCATATAAGAGTTTAGCAGCTGAAAAAAGACAATCACATTCCTCAGGCCCACAACAGTTTTTGATTTTAGTTGCATAGAAAACCAACAGAAACCATTTATGGTTACTGAAATCCTTGTAATAGAGTCTTCCACTTCGTTCTGAGTCATCTTCTCCTGAGAATAAATTTAGCTCATATTTTAGTAACATCCCTAAAATGATATCCTGGCAACAAACTTCCAACTCAGAGTATCCATCACTGCTGCAAACTGGTTGTCTTTCTGTAATCTGTTGTTTACTGCTGAATAATGAGCCAAACCTTTAATAAATGGCAGTTTATGGCCCAGATAAGGACATTTCAGAGCAAAAGGCAGGAAAACAAAACCAGAATTTCTAAAGCTTGTGATTAAGGCTTTTTCTGTTCTTGTTGTGAAGAAAATTGATAATAACTGAAGGACAGGCATGCAGCTGCCATGTTTCAGCACCACAGGAGAGAAAACATGACCCTGCCTATGTATTTTTTGTTACAGTCATTATTGTGTGAGAACGTCCACGTGAAGTGAAATCCTATTTCAGTTGCTAACTTTACGATTATGGTTTTTGTTGGACATTTAGTTTACTGTATATGATTTAATGATCATATGATCTAAACAGCAACATGAATCCTGTGTGATTACAGTCTATAAACATCCTCACAGGTCAGTTTATGGTTTTATTGTCTGCATGCAGCTGCAGTTATCCTCATAGCTCAGTACTCAGGGACGTTCCACACATGAGAAGCCAAGACGAGGACGTTGTTGAGCTCTGTTTATTGTCTGAACAACATGGAAAAGAAAACAGTGAATGAAACAGCTTATCAACAACAGGACTGTAATTCTGAACACAGTACAAACATGAAATACAGACAGAGCACAAAACGAGCATCCAGATTGCTCTCCTGGCACATGCACAGACCCCTCGATGGCCGTGCAGACAGTCCACATGGTCTTCAGCTGGGCCACGTCAGGCTAGATGACGACGTCATGTAGACCCACACGGATGCTGAAAGGGGCTTTCACATACGATGCTCGGCTCACAAACCCATTTTATGTTTATGTGCAATTAATCTTGCTATATGAGTTGTATTTGCTGCTTAACTTAATGAATCTGCACTGAATTTTATCACAACATTGTCAAAAAGAAGGTAAATGATTGTATTCCTCGCTCTAACACTGCTGTGATAATCACACCAGAAACATGAGAATGAAAAATAAACATTTTGCATTAATATTCTGGGAAATATCTGCAACAAGTTAAACATATTGGAAGGTAAGTTGGTTGTTTTGGGTGCAGTCTGTGGAGCTTGATGTGGTTTAGGGAGCAGCAGTTCTGGTTTACTGCATGGTGGTGGTAAACTGGATGCTAATACTGGTTCTGGGGTCGGTCTCAGCCTGATCTGAGTCCTTCTGCTTTACAATAAATATGTACCTTTGTCCTCATTCTTATATGCTACAAGATCAAACTAGTTACAGGATATTTCTTCACATTTTCATGCTGTCGCTGCTGTAAAATAAACTGGCAGCCTTATTAGCCTCCTATTAAAATCTAGCGCTAGCTTTATAAGCCGAAGCTAATCTTTGAGCATCTTTTTAATTTTAATTTCAGCTTCAATGACGAAATCTGGATTAACCGAGTTGTTTTGTAGTTCCTAAATATACTCACTGAAAACTAAATTAACATCATCATAGAATTCAATGAGTTCTAGCAGAGAGCTAGATTAGCACTGCGACGTAGCTTCATGCTAACAACCAGTTAGCCTTACATTGTACTTGTAATAAATTTCTCCTAGAAATGTGCAGCCAAGTGTCAATATTTTGAAAGGATAATTAATTAGGAAATCACTTTATTGAATTCAAACTGTTCTGTTTAATTTTATATTAATTTAGTATGTAATTATTTTGTCATGTGAATCAGATTAATTATGTTTTTATTTCACTCACTTGATTTCTTTCAAGTATCTTTATTTAGTTTTGCTTCTAATTTATTTTTCCCCTGCAATATTTCAAGGCACACTTTAAATTTTTGTCATTTTCCTTTTAATAACAAAATGGTATCAGCACTGATATGAATGAAGAAACTAATGGCATTGTGTGATAACAAAACGTTTTGACATCACTCATACCGTCTAATCTTCTAATGAAGAAGACTGCTGTCCTTTTTAACCGCGGTTCTTTAAAGAGGACTGGTCTGTTAAAAGTTTAACAGATCCATCCTGCATCCTATGAAACTACCAGATATACTACATATATATAGACACACTACATATATTCAGGTCGAAAGACAAAACTGATTTTCTTGGAAACGAACAAGATTCTTAATCAATGAATTTGCAAATGAAAAACGATTTTTTTGAGTGAGATTTTTTTCACCAAATAGCTTTAAAAAATTCTGAATTTCTGAAACAATTTCTGCAAAACAAAGAATGCGTTTATTCTGGATTTTTGTTTTTAACTTGGATTTCAAAAAGAAAAACAATAATACAATAAGTACGCTCATAGAAACATGACTAATTGTAATTTCTTTCTGTGCAGTTAAGTCGTAGAAGTACGTTAAAAAGATAAATTGTTTTAAGGTCCAGGTCCCTTACATACGTAAACAGGGATGTCCGTTACGTCACCGCCCTCACACTTACGTTAAGCCAGTTCATCCACTAATGGTCGGTGTTGGGTTTGGAGTTAAATTCTGTTTTTACACCAGTTATTAGTAACATACTGCTAGGAAGTTGTTTAGAACCATAAAGTTTTTGCTGTTTTCAACTTCTTCAGTTTCATTTTTGAGTCCTTTTTATTTGGCAGTTTCTCTGTCATGTTCCTCTTCTTCTTCTCCTCTGGTTCGTTCCTTTTGCTGATTACGTGTTAGCTATACAACTCAACCCTTCCCTCATGATTTCTGGTGGTTTTGCTCCTTCTTCTGCGTCAACTGATAGCTAAGCTAAGATAAGCTAAGATGCTTGAAATTGGACCAAATTAAGTGTGTAACCGACGGAGGAGACAAACAAAACTTTCCGTCCACCTATCCGTCTTCTGGATCGAACATAAATAGACCTTACTGTCAGTTTATTGTCATAAATTATATTTCTCGAGCTTATTCTGTCTTTACTGCCTCTAGGTGAGCATGGCGGAAAACTAATTCAGAAAAACACATTTTTATTAAAAAATTAGTCATGTTTCATGAAAATAATTTATAATAATTACTTAGATATAGTAAAACATAAAGTTAATTAAATTCAGTTCTGTTATATTAGTGAAGCACCAATTCACAATGTAATCTCAGGACACTTTACTAGGAAATCAATATAATTCGATTCACTGTGATCAATAAGTATTCATACAAGCCAAATTATTTAAAAAAATAACAGCCTAGCTAAAAAAAAAAAAAAAGATTGAAGCAAATTGTTTACTTTGGAAAAATGACCTCGATTCATAAAAATTAAGCAAAATTGTTTCACTGTGAAAAACAGTTTATTTCAGAGAAATAAAGACCTTTTTTTCTCTTTTTCACCAAGTGAAAGCAATATGTTGCCGTAGCAACCAAGTCTGCTGCTGGAAAAAACAGAACAACACGGCAACAACCTGGTAGGACTCAAACATCCTTCCCACAATGAGCTCAGAGCATGTATGTGAAAGCCTCTTCACGGACACACGCATGAGGAAGTCTTTAGACTTCAACACAGTTATACGCTATAAGACTTTAATGACAGTGAATCAGCTGCGCTACGTCTAACTTTAAGACACGCGTCAAATCACATGTTTATACCAGAGAGACTCTCTGTGCAGTTGCATGTTTTTCACGTGTTGTCCACAGGATTACGAACGTTTACTTTGAGGGATCCCGTGTGCTTGGAATGTGCCGGAGAGGAGAAGACCTGAAACTAAAATCAGAAAAAGACAAAATGTTTTTTCTCACATTCAAAGAAAAAGCTTCAACTACGGCCATCGCTGCAACCCCGACGTCAAAACAGTTTTCTCATGAAAACCGTGAAGAACCGACGTCCAGTTGCAGTTGGGACCAACGTCCTCTACAATCTTCAGATTTACCGGCGGAGATGCAACAACATTCCAGGCTCTAAGCCGTAAACACGTACAAATGTTCGTGTGGTTCCTCGAGCGGTCCACAGACATCCGAACTTCCGTCTTTTGGAAATTAGTCCAACGTTTTACTTTCCCAGCACTACAAAACGAGGATGGAGGACGCGTCGAAGCCAACAGCGTTTCCTTTTAAAAAGTTTAAACTACACCACGGTACACAGTTTCCACAAGTCATGCTAATATACAGGAACTAGAATCTGGGATAAAAGTTAACATAAAAACATTGTGTAAAAACTACTTTCATGAAAAGAATGTTCAGTTTCGTCATAATAAATTATTAGCTTGTTTTAACACAGTGAAATCTTGACATGGAGCTTCATACCAAAGAATTAATGTAAACATATCTATGACACTGGCTGGCTCCCTCTCACCTCCTACAGAAAGACAAAAACATTAAAAACAAATTGCATTTGGTGATCAGCTGCAGATTATTAGTAAAGAGCAAAGCAGAAAGGGGCAAAAAAAGGAAATAAAACTCCAATAAATAACATTCCAGAGGGGCAGACATTACTCTGTTAGCCAGTTTACAGGAGAGACTGTAAAGCATTCAACAACAGCTTGAATAAAGCAGGCAGACATCGCAACGAGTCGCATTGATTCAGCTCCTTGTTCCCGATCGGAATCACAAAAATTAAGAATAAAAAAAAAAATCACGATCACGAAAACATGTTCCATCCAGAACCGAAAGGAGGGAAATAAGGCCCCTTAAATAAATATTTTCATTCTTCTTTTCGTGGTTTCCAGGAGAAAAAAATATTATTACCACACCTACTGTTAAAAATCGGTATTTCCACACGGTAAGAAAAACATATCAAAAACAATCAGCAGGAAACGCGGCTATACCATCCTGGAGTTAGTGTCCGAGGAAAAGTGTCCCAGGTTCTGTTTTTGTCGACGACCTCTGTTGTTTTTCGGACATTTCCTGAAGAAACAAGAAAAAAATTACATTAAAAATGAAAGCAAATGGGACTGAAAGTAAAGAGGTCACTAACTTTGACAAATAAATTTATATTAATAAATGAATATAATATCACTAAATGGTGAATCCTATTGTAAAGGAATTATTAAATAACACAATTAAAGCACTTTACAGACGAAAATGGGGAAGTATATTTAAAATAAAAGCTTATATACTCAAATTATATTAAATTATCAGTCATTATCTCTAATGCTGTGTTTCATAAACTATACAACAAATTTAATAATTTTTCTTTGATACAGTTTTATAAAACTGCCCCACATTGTTTTGCTTAGTGGTCTTAGTGGGCAGAGGGTTCTGTTGGGGAGGGCATGTGTGTAGTTTGTGTGTAAAACTACCGGCTCCGTAGTATGAAACCGATGCTGTGGCGACCCCTTCGGGAGAAAAAGCCGAAGGCGGACTGACATGTTCATGTGATTAAAGTCAACCAAGTGGATAAACCAAGTTTATCAGTCTAGGTTAAAGTGAAGTCCCAAAAACTGCAGTTCCCTCTTCATCCACTAGGGGCTCCTAAGTCAATCCCCATAGACGGCCATGTTAAAAAGACCAACTTCACAGCAGAAATAAACATGTTTACAGCAGAAATAAACATGTTTACAGCAGAAATAAACACATTCACAGCAGAAATAAACACGTTTACAGCAGGAATAAACATGTTTACAGCAGAAATAAACATGTTTACAGCAGAAATAAACACGTTCACAGCAGAAATAAACATGTTTACAGCGGAAATAAACACATTCACAGCAGAAATAAACATGTTTACAGCAGAAATAAACATGTTTACAGCAGAAATAAAACATGTTTACAGCAGAAATAAACATGTTTACAGCAGAAATAAACATGTTTACAGCAGAAATAAACAGATTTACAGCAGAAATAAACATGTTTACAGCAGAAATAAACATGTTTACAGCAGAAATAAAACATGTTTACAGCCGAAATAAACACGTTTACAGCAGGAATAAACATGTTTACAGCAGAAATAAACATGTTTACAACAGAAATAAACACGTTCACAGCAGAAATAAACATGTTTACAGCAGAAATAAACACATTCACAGCAGAAATAAACATGTTTACAGCCGAAATAAACACGTTTACAGCAGAAATAAACATGTTCACAGCAGAAATAAACATGTTTACAGCAGAAATAAACATGTTTACAGCAGAAATAAACACGTTTACAGCAGAAATAAACACATTCACAGCAGAAATAAACATGTTTACAGCCGAAATAAACACGTTTACAGCAGATATAAACATGTTTACAGCAGAAATAAACATGTTTACAGCAGAAATAAACAGATTTACAGCAGAAATAAACATGTTTACAGCAGAAATAAACATGTTTACAGCAGAAATAAAACATGTTTACAGCAGAAATAAACATGTTTACAGCAGAAATAAACATGTTTACAGCAGAAATAAACAGATTTACAGCAGAAATAAACATGTTTACAGCAGAAATAAACATGTTTACAGCAGAAATAAAACATGTTTACAGCAGAAATAAACATGTTTACAGCAGAAATAAACATGTTTACAGCAGAAATAAACATGTTTACAGCAGAAATAAAACATGTTTACAGCAGAAATAAACATGTTTACAGCAGAAATAAACATGTTTACAGCAGAAATAAAACATGTTTACAGCAGAAATAAACATGTTTACAGCAGAAATAAACATGTTTACAGCCTGGTTCAGTTTATTAGTTCTGGTTTACTTTCATGATAACTGTCTACCTCTTTGCCCAGTTTTGTATGAAATATTTTATTGTTAAGATTATGGACTTCAGATTTTGGTTCTTTTGTTCTGTTTGGATTCTTGTGTTAGTTCGATCATTAGTTGCTTAATTTATCTGGTGTTGACTTTAGTCCCCGACTTTGATTCTCTAAGCAACACCAGCTCCTTGTTTGTCATTTCTCACCTGCATTCTCTCATCTTATCGCACCACTTCAGTGGGTACGGTTACATGGTGCTATTTTAATTCGGAATTAATAATTCGGAATTAAATAATTCTGAATTAACTTATTCTCTTACGAGTTTACATGAAGATAATAAATTCGAAAAAACGTTTACATGAAACACTTTACTTACTTCCTCTTTAGAGCGGCGGGTTGGGAAGGGTTCTAATTGGACAGAGGGTACACATGACATATGACGTACACCAGAAATAAACAAAGTTCTAAGGTTACGCCAACATGCCTAGAAGCCTCTTAATCGCGGTTTGTTGGCTAAATCAGCGCACCTTGCCTTCCAGGCTTCTCCTGGCTTCTTCGGGTCTCAGCAGACTAAAAATCTCTTTCTGTTGCTTAAATGTCCGCTAGGCCAGATGTCCAGTCTGGCCTAGCGGACATTTTCCTGCTGGTCTGACGGGTTTTTATTGGTCTCACTGGTTCATAAAACTTATTAGATTACTGGTGTTTCTTCATGGGAAACGATGAAAACTCATTCCCTGTTTATGTGACTTCTCTCCTGTTCGACTGGAACGACTAAACATGCAACAACTCTGCGTTGTTCTGGTTTTCCTGCTGAAGACACGTCGCTGTGGACGTCCAGACTGTCTGGTCTTCTCTTGTAGTTACAGGCATGAGCAAAAAATCATCTATTACAGTTGGCTACACCTCCAGAAATCTGTACATATTTACAAATACATCCTGTATGGGTACGCTTACATGATGTTTTTTCATTCGGAATAAATAATTCAGATTTAACGTATTCTCCTACAAGTTTACATGAAAATTTTAATTCCAAATAAACGTTTACATGAAACACTTTACTTAATTCCTCTTTAGAGCGGCGGGTTGGGAAGGGTTCTGATTGGACAGAGGGTGCACGTGACGTATGACGTATACCAGCAATAAACAAAGTTGTCTCCCTGCTTCTCGTCTTTTCAGTCGTAACTTGTAAAAACTACATAATAAGTACCAGTTTATTTTCATTATAAAAGTGAAGTAGCAGCTCAACACCAGCATACTTCACTTTCTGCAGCAACTGAGAAGGAGAAGAAAGACAGACCACCGAACACGGGAGGCAAAACAACGCGCGTCATCGGGACAGGACAAGGTAACGAGCATGCTCAGAACGACCAGAATTAACTTAGAGCGGAATGAAGGTTTACATGACAGAGGAATTACATAGTTTGGGATTAAAATGGGAATAAACCAGACACTTACATCGGAATTAAGTTTAATTCTGAATCGAAATTAGTATTAGGAATGAAGTGTTTACATGGGTGTTTTTAACCAGTTTAAAGTGGAATTAACTTTTATTCGGATTTAAACAGTAATAAAAATTCCCATGTAAAACGTACAGATTGTCTCTGTTCTTGTCAGACTCTTCTAAAATTAATTTCAGCTTTTTTTCCACCTTCATGTCCAGTAACTGTAATTTTTAATTAGACGTAGTAATTTGCTTTCACCTCCTGCCCGTCTTGTTCCCATTGACAGCCAACCACAACAGTTATTTCCCTGCCATGAAGCTGAGAATCTAGCTTCTTCGCTCAATTTAAAAATAAAAATATGACTTTTTAAATTTTTTTTTAGCTGACATTGCTCACCTTGTGATGCACATCACCACGGCAACAATGATGGCGATCTGGACGGCACCGATGATGGCAGCGATGAGGACGTAGTGCAGCTTCTGTCCGCTGGGAACCACGTAGAGGATGTTGAAGTCCTGAGGCTCATCACACTGAGGACCTTTGTAGCCTGCATCGCACCTGGTTCAAACACATTTTATATCAACACTAAGTGCACACAGGCTGCTAATAGGATTGCAACAATATAGCATTCCAGACTGATATATATTGATCATGCGGTCAAGGAAAAATACTTTGAGCTCCCCTGGCATGTTTTTCTTTTATTATTAGTCTGACTTTGTTTCAAGAACATTTTTTATTATTTCTTTTTCTTCTTTTGAGAAACTTAATTGACACACCAGTGCCTTTCAGACACTGTCAAATGTTGCCGCCGTCATACTTCCATGCGTCTTCTATAGTTGTTAAGTCAGTTCATCCACTAGGGGGCAGCACTTAGTTCAAAGTTTACCTCCACACTTTGACACCCGTTGGTGCCAGTAATGCATCGCTATAATGTTTCCAACCATCTGAACACCACACTACTGGTTGTACCTTTAGTTGGTTGCTATCCAACTCAACGCAACCACCGTGATTTCCGGCGGTATTGCTCCATTTTCTGCGTTGAGTTATGGACACCTAAGCTCAATGAAAATGTACCAAATTACATGTATAACCGACGCAGGAGACGGACAAAACTGCGTATCTGTCTTCTACATCGGACATAAATCTGCCTTACCTCCAAAGGACACTATATTTGTTTAAAGCAGAACTTGGTAACTGAGACATTGGTCCAAACCTTGTTGATCGCTATAATTTACCACCTTTTAGGTCATAAGAGAACATAAAGGTCATCTCCCAAAAATTACTCTGAAAACATCACAGAATAATATTTACTCTTACTTTCCCTTAAATATTTTAACCATCAGTCATAATCAGAAACATTAAATGTTATTATTTGACTGATTTTTCCCCTTTAAATTCCAGTTTCATGACATGAAATGACCATTATGGAAAAGAAAAAAATAATCACTTCCATTAAACTTTTTTTCTTCCAGTGAAAAATGCACTAAAATGGGTAAAAAGATGAATAGTAGTAGTACAGGTGGTCACAAACCTGCAGGTGGCCATGTTGTATTTGATCTCACACTTTCCGTGGACGCAGAAGCCGGCATAGCCGTCGGCACAGGGGATCGGCATCCCGGCGTAGAATCCGTCTCCGTGATCCAGACCTTTGGTTTCTGGAACAGTAAGGACAGAATCATGAGGATGATAAAACCAACTATCTTCTACTTCAACGACTTGTTGAATCTCCATTTAACTTTCATCTTTTAAACTCTTTCTGGTCATTTGCTCCTTTTGAAAAGAAATGTCAGTGAATGCATGAAAGGTAAAAACCTGACATGCTTCATTCTCATGAATACGTACACATAAGACTGAAATGAGGACACCTGAATCCGGCAAACCTATAAAAAGATCAGTTCTAATAGAATAACAATGTATAATTGTTTGGAGGGAAGAAAAAACACAGATCTCATCACTCTCATTCAGTTGCACAATTATATGAGTGGGAAATAAAAATAGGTCTTCAACCAGGCAGGCATCTGATTTTTCACTTTAATTCCCCAAAACATTGAAGTAAGAGCCTACAAAGCAATATGTCCTGCTCATTAACACAAATATATCCTAAATCCACGAGAACAAAGGAAAAAAGGCTCTTAAGAAGACCTATGCATAGAGGTTCAGCTGTTTTGCACATAAATTTAAGGGCTTTACAAGCGGTGCCGAGTCCCGTTTTTATCCATCCCTTAAATATGTCAATTATTACAGAGAACGAAGGAGATCAAGCTGTTGGTTTATTTCAGGTTAGAATGAGCTCAGAGCTTTTCTAACCTGTTTAAAAACTATATCTCAGTAAAACTTCACATCAAAAGACCTCAAATATTCCGTGGATTCAGTGAATTTCCCCATCAAGCTTGTTCACTCCTGTTTTTCCATCTGAAAGATTTTGTGACGAAACTCGCTAGCGGTTTAAAACAGAGGATTTTCTCAACACGCCTGCAGGGAAAAACTCGTTTATATTGCGACGACGCTGACTGCTAGTTTATGGGATGATTTCAAATTTGTTTTAATTGCTTTTTAAGCTCTTCAGATTCTACATCAGCAACATTCTGCCCCTGTAAGCCCCAGTTCCATTAAATCCACATCACTTGAAACCATTTCTGCTGCACAGACGCATAATCATCCTAATAACAGAAACCTTTGAACTGCTGCAGTCTGGTTGGTGTGATTTTTATAGCTGAACTGAAACGGAGTTTAAGCCATCAATGATCGGTCGGTGGCAACTGATTCCTGTTTACTTTCCACTCAGTCCTGGATCTGGTTTCTGACACCATTTATCACAACATTCTCCAATAGATGCTATGGATTTGACATATCATTAGCCTTGTAGCATGTTTTACTCGCCGGCGGTGTTCCCCAGGGCTCGGTACTGCAACCCTTCGTCTTTATAACTTATGCACTTCCTGTACTTCCCCTTGGCTCAATTTTTAGTAAACCAAATATAAATTTTTCATTGCTATGCAGATAATACTCAGATCTACCTTTCAACCAAACCCATTATATTTATCTTACTTGATTGGATTATTTCTGATCCATGTACTCCTGTTTTTTTTTCCACATTTCTTTCACACAACAGCATCATCATCCTCATTTATGCTCATGTCATGTCTCACCGTAATCACTGTAACTGTCTCCTATCTGGTTTACCTCACAGGGTAATCCATAACTCCCATTAGTTTATAGATCGACTTGCTGCCTGAATCATTATTATAACTTCGGCTTGTGAACACATCACGTTTATACTCAAACAATTCAACTGGCTTCCTGATCAATACTGTATTGATCTCAAAATTTTCCCCGCTTTCAAAGCTCCGTATCTTTCTGAACTTCTCTCTCGTGAACCATCAGATCCTCTTCTTCTTCAGAGCCATCCACTCCATTAAACATGTCCACAGCGGAGATAAGAGCCTCTCATCTCGTGAATTCTTTTTCACAATCCATCCAAAACTTTAAGTCTTTTTTTAGACAGGCCAAAGCCGTACAACTTCATCTTGTCTTTGATGTAATTCAGGTTTTGTACCACAATCTCAGTGTTGCTTCTGCAAACACATGGATGGTAAATGAATATGTAGTGCTTTTCCAGTCATGCCAACTACTTAAAGTGCTTTACACTAGTTGTCACATTCACACACACTGTTCACACCCTGATAGGCACAACAGAGACAACTTGGTGAAGGACAATTCGGCACATAGTCGGGGAAAACCTGGAATTGATCTCTCATACTTCCATTTGAAAGACGACTGCTCTTCCTCCTGAGCTACAGTTGCCTCCAAAGCAGCCAATGTTAGCTTCAGCCTCTGATTTTACTGTAAATATTTAGTTTTTGTGACAACAAGTGAAGATCAGACAGATATGTCGTCACAAACAGGAAAATATAATAATAATAATTATTATTATTATTTTTTTGGTTGAAGTCACATTTTGCCGTCTTGTCAGCCTTGTTGGTGTTTGTGTCATTATCTGAACTGGATTTATATTAAATTATCCATGTTTGAGGTTTTATTTTTCTTCTTGTGTTTTTCGATGGTTGTAAACAACTTTTTAGCGCTACCAACCGGTGTAAAACCATGGAAGTAACTCACCACTGCCCCCTAGTGGATGGACTGACTTAAAAACAACAGCAACGTAAAAGATGCGCAAAAGTATGAAGCGGCGCTGTATGAAATAATTCAAAAAAGGCGTCCAGATTTATGTACATACGGGAGCAGATATGGACCTTAATATTGCAGCAGTGGGAGCATCGGTGCACCAGTGTAAAGACTTTATGATCCAAGAGCCTGCTGCACGTTTGTGGATCAGATCTAAGACTATTGGGAACTGAGCTGCTGCTGCCAGGATGCCTAAAACCCACCTGAACCGATTTTCAGGACTTATATCGACATGACTCAGAATATTTTACCGTTTTATTTGGTCTTTAAAAGCAAACCATGCATTTAAATGGGAACGATATAGTTTGAAAACAATTATTTATGTTAAAGTAGAGAAATGTGTTGATGAAAGCCGCTGTTGTCACCTGAGTGACCCAGAGAGAGCTAACATCTCTCAGCTCAAAGTGAAAGGACTGTCGGAGCTGCAGAGGAATTTCTTCCCCAGAGATGATTTAGTCATGATATTAATTCACAGAGAGTGCTGCACGTAATAACCCCTCTGGATTCTGTTTCATCTCCTCTCTGATCTCCAAACATTTGCATCGTGCGGCAGGAACTCTGCACAATGGCCTGATCTGCTCCACTAATCTATGTTTACTGAGATGAAATGGTAAAATCTCACTGCGATCAGGCTTTAAAACTGTCTCCTCACTTTATTTCAGTATCAGCAGATTCATTGATGGGGGTGGGGCCGTTGCTGTTTTACTGCATCCTGTGAGGGGATTACTGTGTATTAAGGAGATTTTTTATTAAGTTTTATTATAGATTTATGGTTCCTCAGCAGGTTCAGACTCGGTTTAACAGTCTGCTGAAAGGACGGGGAAAGTTTTACCATCGGCTGTATTAAAGGCTGGAAGTGGATTTACGGTGTGGTTTTATAGTCTCAGCAAGAATAAACAGGTAATCTCCGAGGTCATTAACATGTGGATGTTCAGCTATTTAACGATCACATCAAGTCTTTAACGATTAAGTTGACATTTTAAGGAAATCTTCAGCAGAGAAATTAAAGATGTTTTGTGCAACTAGTTTTATTATGTCAAAGCTTAAACTTCAGCTGTTTCATGCAACCAGCGCCATGTTTGCAACATATTTCTGAGAGTTTAGACGTAGGATGGCAGATTATTAGGACCGGTTCTGAGGTCCACTTTGACAGTCATAAATGCAGAAATGCATAGGCATCCTTAGAACTGGAATTTATATTGCACAAATCTTACCGTCAGAGTCTTAAATTCATTTCTACAATTATTTTTTAAATGTTACCCAGTTAAAAAGTCAGACTTGAATGTAAAATTTGCAAATTATGTCTAAAAAACTCCCATAAGATGAGCATTTTTTTTTTGGATTGTGTCAGCAGCCGCCCTGCGATGGACTGGCGAGTTGTCCAGGGTGTACCCTGCCTGTCGCCCAAAGACTGCTGGGATAGGCTCCAGCTTCCCCACGACCATTCATTGGATTAAGTGGTTAGGATAATGAATGAATGAATGATTGTGTCAACATCCATCTGACCTGCCGCTCTGCAAAACAAAATAAGAATCTAAACATGTTCGGTGTATGTATGTTTTTGTGTCTATTTTGGAGCCATCATGTCCTGATTTTCTCTCCATAATCGACACAATTTCAGTTCGTAACTGCAGCTGAAATGGTCTTTTAGTTATTTATGACTGATTCATTTTCATGTTTTTTTCCAATAATGTTCCAACTGTGGCCTCAAAGCCTCGTGTTTGATGTGGACCAGATAAAAAACTAGTAAACTGTCCCTTCAGTGCAGCTGATTTCTGACGTTTGATGTGTTTCTGTGTTTTTTTGCAACAATAAGTAGAAGTTTATTTATAACATTATTACAATCTTACCTAAAAGGTTGACTTTAAAATGGCTGCTGTCGTCTTTCTTTCCTCGTTCTTTATCAGCTGTGGAGAAGAAACGTGGACAAAGTCGGTTTTTCATAAATATTAACATTTCAGATTGTTTGTTTTCCAACATGGTGGAAAATACCGAGCAGCGTTTAGCTCTGATGTTCAGGTACAAGTCAGCTCTCACAGGAAAAACACGTGTTCCACATGTACATGCACATATGAAGAACATGCGGACATGTGGCTGACACGTGTGAATCACATGAACGATTTGTTGGACACGTGGTTTACATGTGAATCATGTAATAGATACATACAAATCACACCTGAAGAACATGAGAACCACGTGAAATCAATAGTGGATCACATGTGAAGAACATGAAAATCCCATGTAAATCTAATGTGGTTTGCCAGTTCTTCACATGTGTAAATGTGTTTTTGGAACATGATCCACATATGATGAACACATGAACCATGCAGCTGACACATGTAACTCACGTAAAGAACGTCTTTGACACATGGTTTACATGTGAATCGCCTGGTTAACACATACAAATCACATATGAAGAACATGAAGACCACACGTAAATCACATGTGGTTTTCATGTTCTTCACATATACACCACTTGTTGAAAGAACATTTTCATGTAATCCACATATAAAGAACATGTGAGTCATAGGACTGACATGAAAATCACATGTGAAGAACACGTGTTGGACAGGTGGTTTACATGTGAATTGTATGTGGTTCACACATACAAATCACATCTGAAAGACATGTAAATCACATGTGGATCACATGTTGATAACTTGAAAATCACATGCAAATCTAATGTGTTTCACATGTTCTTCACATATGAACCACAAGTGCAAACGTGTGAAGTGGAACATTTTCATGTGATCCACTCATTAATAATTTGTGAACACGAGATAACATGAAGAACATGGAAATCACGTGATTAACATGTGAAAAGCATGAAAATTGTTGTAAAACACATGCAGTACACATGTGAATCACGTGTTTGAGACATGGTTGACACGTGTGTGTCACATTTGAAGCACATGAAAACTACATATAAGTCACATGTGCTTCACATGTTCATCACAAGTGGATCACATGAAATCGTTCCATGTGAACACATGTGAACCACACGTTTGTACATGTATTTCACATGTGTCTTTCCTGTACAGCTGCTGTTGTCATGTGAACGCTGGACTTCCTGTCTGCTGTCTTGGTTTAACGCCGTATTGACATTGTGTGTTTGTGACTTTGTTGTTTACCCTTTAGGACAGACTAAAGGAAGAGGATGCCGGGATGTTTACCAGCCTGACTCTTCGTCAGAGTGGACGTGGTGAAGGGTCAATCTGAGCCGGTGTGTGTGTGTGTGTGTGTGTGTGTGCGTGTGTGCATGTCAGGGCAGTGATGGATGCTGACAAAAGACAAACAGCAGGTTTCAATTTGGTGTGTTGTTATTTTTTTGTCGACAGGCTTGATGTTTTCATGCCGTCTGCAGGAGGAGCTGCTGGGAATGGTAAATAGCACACACACACACACACACACACACACACACACACACACACACACACACACACACACACACACACACACACACACACACACACACACACACACACACACCTTAATCACTGTTTCAGAGAGTACAATAATCCTTTGTGTCACCAGGTGGGTCTTTCTTTCAGTGGGTTTTGTCCGTTCTGAACCAAGAAAAACCCAAATTCTGTCCTAACAGTGGTTTGCCCTTAGTCTGCCATTGATGTCCTCACTTTGCACAAATGTCCTACAAAAATGAGTTTGGTTCTCATAAAGATGGATAAACAAGAATACACACACACAGTCAAAACACACAAAAAACAAACACACTCATCCATTTTTAATGCTCTATCATTCCTGGAGAAATATTGACAGAGCTCTCGCTCGCGTTCTCTGCCTCCTTTTTGCCCTCCACCTTCATCCCTTCATCGCTTCATCCTCACCCCCCTCCACCTGCTTTCCATTTTCCTCTCTCATTCCTTCTTTCAGTCTTTGTAACCTCAGAAAGCAGAGATTTCACTTTAAACTCGTTCTGTTTTTCTGTTCTTTAGTCACACAAATACTAAAACTAGCGTCTCACTAGTTTTTATAACCTGATTTGGAGCAAATAAATGGAGATGTGTTGGAGAATTGGACTTCTATGAATTATTTTTCAGTTCTTGGGTGCACATAGACATGTTACTGGAAGAGTAAGCCATGTAAGGTCTGTAATACATCTGGACAGGTGATAACACTGGTTTTAAATAGTCTCTTAAAACACATTTCAGCCGAATTGCATTTTCATTTTTTTTTTATCCTTTCCCCTACTGGGTGCTTTCCCTGATCCATCGTCCCTTAAAACAAAGAGGCAAAGGGGTTAAAAACATTCCTCTTGAAAATGATTACCGCTACTTTACCGTTTAATGTCATCAGACGTCATTGGTAGTTCCATGTGTTTATGACATCCAAGGCAACAAACTGATGACAACTAACAAAGATGGCGGCTGCTGCTGTCAAGTTCTTCAATCATCATTTAAATTGCCAGGGCTGTGGACACAGGACGTATTGTTTGTCTTCAATAGGAGGAAAAAACAAACAAAGATGTAATGACATTATAAAAAACTCTATGCTGAGGAATATTGGTGACATTTGCAAACTAGCCAACGCTGCATCTGTGGAGTGGTGGGGGGGACGCTGGGAGTGGTGGGCGGTAATTATGGGGGCCCTGATCGGGGCCATCCTGTCCTCTGCCCCCTCTGGGGCATCTCACATGGGACATGATGGAGGGGTGAGGTGAGGATGTGTGGGAGTAGGTGTATGGGGTTGGTGCGGTGGCTGGGGGGGGGATTAGGGTTGGGGATATAGGTGGGTAGGGGGGGTGAGGGGATAGGGATGTATGCGGATGAGTAGATGTGTGTGTGTGTGTGTGTGTGTGGAGGGGTATGTTGGTGGGTGGGTTGTATGTAATGGGGTGTGCCTGTGTTGGAGGAGTGAGGGTGTCTGTGGGGGGGCTGTGGGTGGTGGAGGGGTGTTTGGTGGGGCATGTGTGGTTGGGTAGAAGTAGAGGGATGGGGTGGCGGGGTGTGAGCGTGTGTGGGGGCGGGATGGGGTGGAGGGGTCGGTTGGGGTTTGTGTGACTTGGTATGGGTGAGTGAGTAGAGGTGGGGTGGGGTTGTGTATGTGATGGGGGATGTGTGTGGATTGTGGAGGGGTGTGTGGATGGGGGCTGAGAGGGGAGTGCGTGTTGGGGGAGGGAGGGTATGCATGTATATGTGTGTGTGGTTTGGTGGTGGGGGGGGTGGTGTCCTGTACCCGGGGAGCGCAGCTGGTGCACTGGGGTTTGACCTGGCTGCCGCTAGGCGGCGGTCTGGGGACCCTGGTCCTCCGTCGGTGTGGGCTGTGCCCTCTGCCTGCGGGGGCGGGGGGCTGCTCTCGGGCTCTTGGGGCCCTGGGGCCTGCGCTCTGTCTGCCCTGGGGGGCCGGTGCCCGGCGGGGTCGGCCCTTGCCGGCCTGGGCCTGCTGGGGCCTGTTCCCCCTGACTGCGGGGGACTCTGGTTGGGGACCTCCTTCGCCACCTCCTGGGCGGATGCATGGCTGGCTCCGGAGTGGGGGGGTTGGGGTCTGTACCTGGGGGTGACTGTCGGTTACCCGGGTCTCTGGGTTCTCCTGGCCTGCCTCTAGCCGTAGGCGGGCGGGGTCACATTGGCATGATCACTCTTCTCTGAACACGTTCCACTCTAAATGTTCTGCATGAATGTTCTGCATGTGTCACAGTCACTGAGTCATCCAGCAAGTTTATTCATTAGCAGCAGGTACCTCTCTCTCTGTCTTTTTGATTTAACTTGCTAGTTTCTGGTCCTCCTGATTGTCAATGGTTTTGTTCTCCACAGGGACCATGAATCTAGAGTTGGCCTGTGTGGGTGTATATATTTATGTGTGTGGGTGGGTATGTGTGTGTACATATGTATGTATGTATGTGTATGGATATGTGTGTG
Source organism: Telmatherina bonti (assembly GCF_933228915.1). Taxonomy (NCBI): domain Eukaryota; kingdom Metazoa; phylum Chordata; class Actinopteri; order Atheriniformes; family Telmatherinidae; genus Telmatherina; species Telmatherina bonti. The sequence goes on along the minus strand of NC_136625.1, from coordinate 6,661,111 downwards.
TATATGTATGTATATATATGTATATATGTATATATATATATATATATATATATATATATATATATATATATATATATATATATATATATATATATATATATATATATGTATGTATGTATGTATGTATATCTATCTATCTATATGTATGTATATGTGTATATATATACTGTATGTGCGAGTGTATATACATATATATGTAGGTGGGTATGTATGTGCATATTTGGGTATGCATTGATCTCTTTTTGTTTTTTATGTTCTCTTTTCTGTTCTCTTTCTGCCCCTTTCCTGTCCTTTCCGGTCAGGTCCAGCAGCATAAACTCTGTAATACAAACTATTATCCAAAGCAAATAGAAAAATAAAATAAGAATCAAGAAATACAAGGGGATCATTACATCTATAAAAGTTCCCCTTGGCAAAATAAATTTGCTCAGCAGAACACAGCATCCAGAACATCAGTCTGCTTGCTTAAATGCTGGACAAGACAAAAAAAAGAAGAAAAAAAAAGAAAAAAAAAGCAAACTAGCCAACGTTAACACAACCTGGCTGTGTGGTCCCTCGCCGTTAAGGACTATTTATGCTTTCTTATGGGCACATCTGTGTCGTGGACATCCTACATATGTTTGGTTTTTTTTTTGTTTCATAGATGTCTTTTATGTTATTTATTTATGTGTATGAGGCACAATGGACATTAGATTCGTTTAGAAATGGTGTAAGAGCAACGTCATGTCACCCAGCCCAAATAAAACCTTTATAGTTGTTAAGATATAGTTAATTTGGCCAGGTTCTGCTGGTTTTCTTCCTGTTAAAGGGGAGTTTTTTCCTTCCCACTGTCGCCTCGTGCAGCTCAGGATGGGGGATTGGATCCAAGTCATGACTCGATGCAATCAGTTGGTTTCTATTATAGAATATGTATGAATTGGCTTGAAATGTTGTGTATGTAAAGGACCCTGTGACAACATTGTTGTGAAGTGGCACTGTACAAATAAAGCTGAACTGAATTGAATCTATTTCAGGTATGTCCTTCGGACATCCGTGAGTCTGACTGTAAGAGCTGACTGAGTTACATCAGCATGTTTTCTGCTGAACAATTGCTCATTGAGTGTTCAGTACAGACCTCTCAGACTGGAGACCAAGCAGACATTTCCACTTGTGTCTAATTGGAGGTTAAGTATTTAAGCTGAAGACCCAGATTGGGTCTATCACTGCGGTACAATAACGTATTTATTTACTCTGATCTCAGTTCAAATCCTTTGAATTTGGCATCTGCGGCTTTGCGGGCCACAGCGTTGGACCGATGCCCTGAAATGACAGCAGATCAGGAGAGGGGCAGGTGCTCTTCACCTCAGGGCGCGAGGCTTCCACATACTCCCCCTCCCTCCATCAGCTGCCACCTCCCTGAGCCAATCAGAAGCTTGGTCACGGGCCACCTTAAAGCCATAACGACTGACAAGAAATCCATAAACCCTGGTGGGTTACGATCTCCTGCCAGCGCCCACAGAGAGTATGTCTCCAGTAACACGACACATTGTGATTCAAGGTGAGTCTACCCCCATATATCAGATCTGAGGAGAGACTCTGAGCTTTATGGAGGCCGGAGGAGCTCTGGGTGTTGGCTTAGACTTTGAACAACATCAGACAACAAACTGTGACTGCAAAGAAGGTTCTGATCCTCCCTTCGCCTGCTCAGAGAGGAGACATCATTCAGCGATGGATCAAAAGAGCCACGATTCATCCTGAGTAAAATTTGCTCTGCATGTATAAACCATGGAATAAATGTGCAAAACTGAAACCGTCAAATGAAGAAAAAACAGCAATAAGAGCCTGATGGAGAGATTATTCTTGTTCATGGGGAGGTTAATGGAAAATGCCAAGAGTCGCTGCTCACTCCAATTCAACAGACAGTCTTTCTTCTGTAAGTTCACGGTTTTCCAAACTGAAAATCTGACTTTCTGATGGATCTAATCCCTTTGCTCTGCCAGGGTTCACAGTGAGAATATGAAAGCAGCAATAGTTCTGGAGGAATACTTTGATGAAGCATCAGGATTTATCCTGAATTCCACCTTTCTGGCAGCCAAAGGAAACATACAGTCATGTAAAAAAACACCATTCTTAATTCTAAGGGTCTAAAAGTCAGGACATAAAAGTTTAGGTTTTAATAGGTAATACAAGCTCAGCTGAGCAAAGCACACGATGTAGCTGCTTACTGGTTGATGTTATCAGTCTCTCACATGGTTCTGAAAGGATTTTAGGCGATGGTAGGAACCGCCCACCGAGCTTCAATTCAGCTCTTCAGAAACCTGCGGGTGACTCACAGAGGCTCCGCCCATCACAGCGATTAGTTCAAGGGAAAAAATTACACAAATATTTTGGCTTTTTTGGGAGAGGATGCAGAGTTCTAAATCAGTGATTGTTTTGCTTTGCATCTACTGGGTGTACAAATTAAAGTTTTTCAATTATTGAAATCCCAGTTACAAAAACTCGTAGTTCTACGTGGCAAAAGAACACGTTTGGGGGAAATGTTGGAAATCTTTGTTAGAGGTAACATTTATGTTAAAGCTACACCAAACAAGCTAAAATCCCTGCAGACAACAATTTTACAGAACACTCCCTGCACGTCAGATTATCACAGGACGTTAACGAGGTTTGGATCCATTTCTTCCTCCTGCATGCTTGATTTGCCTTGTAATTGAAAACTCTGGTGATTAGTGGCATTCATTTGTCTGACATGCTTTCAGTAACATAGCTGATTTATTAAACGGTCACAGAGTTGCAGTCAGCAGCGTTCAGCAGCCGCCATCAGCGCTGCATTTCTCTGCATCAGCAAGTTGATGTGAAGTAATGACCTGTTTGTCCTGGAGGTGAGACGACACCAACAACAGATTTAAACAGCAGCAGCAGTGGATTTAAGTAGAGGGTTAAAAAGCCAAACTAAACTTTAGAGATGAAAATGAACTGAAGGAAAATGAAGAGTAAGACAGGCTGAGCAGGAAAATGTTGGAGCAGAAGAAAGAAAAACAAAAAAGATACAAAATGCTTAAAATAAACGAATAAATATTAATGTAGATTCTGCAGAGGTTGGTTTCCTGGTGAGGATTGATGGCTGCAGCCGGGTTGTCTACAGCTGCAGTCTGTTGCACGCAGTGCAGCTTTATCTTTCCCCTTTATTATCCTATAATTAGCACACAATGTGCAATATAACTCCACATAAGAAACGTCTAATGAAGAAGAATCAGCAGCAGCGATCGCAGATTTGGATGACTCGGATTAAAATACCATTATCCAAGGGAGTTGATAAATATTTAAAATGAAGAAGAGTTGTGAGGAAAACATCAAGTTTATAGGCCAATTTTTGCTGCCTTACATCCCTCGTCTCGTACTGTACTCTGATTAGATTATGTTCCATGAGAGCTTGTAGGATAAACTTGGTTTATCTGTGTACACTAGCTAGCTTTGCCTTGCTTTCCCTTCAGTCTAGCGTTCCAGCTGTTTATAATGTATGGATTTTCTTCTGAATTTTTGGTCTTCGATGCTCATTAACAAAGTTGAAAACCATTGTGAAAAAAGTCCAAGAATTGTATTATAATGACTTGAAGGTGCAGTTTTTCATTAGAAGTCTGCAAGCAAGCTAATACAAATTCCATTCTGGTGTTCGGCATATTTATCTAGTATTTCATGCATTTCAACCCTCACTTTTACCCAGCTGCATATCACATTTCACTCATTTGACATTCACGGCACAAACTCCCAGTTCCACCTGATGCCCAGCTTACATAAAAATATATCTAATCTCTGGAAACGTGGCCGAGCGCTCAATCAGGATACTGCTGATTCACTGCTGGACCTGCACACACTGACACCTTCAAAGTGCTCCATTTTCTCTAGTTGTTTACTGAGACATGAAAACTCACTGCAGGAGGTGAATAATCAAGTTTTTATCACCTAAACTGTGAAATAATGAATCATGGCTTAATCCGCATCTTTTAAATCCCACGGCAGATCACTCAGAGATGCAGATATTTTAAACTGAGTTTGAATATGCTAATTTAGCCACATATGCTAAAGCATAGCGCTGCCACAGAAAAACACTGTTGCTACTGTTACTATTGCTTCTAATAAGAAGTCCAAATTGAATAAATGTAAAATTATTCTAACCTTTATATGAGAAAATGTGTTAGGAAGTTGGCTTGTTAGCTGGATATAAAGATATTTTAACTAACACAAATTTTCTTTTGGGTAGACTCTCGTAAACAACAGATATTAGCAAAAATATTCTAATAAAGGCCTCATCTGCTACCAAATTGAGCTGAAGGCAAAACAGAAAAACCCAGTGCTACTACTACTATTACTGCAAATTTCTAATATTAATAATAAAAATAATGATGATCATAACTTATATTTTGTTTGTAAAGAAATGTATGCTATGCTAGGGAAATGGCTATTTAGCTGAACTGTGGTATTTTAAGCTAACATTTCAACACTGAAGTAAAATCACCACTATTACTTCTATTTCTCCGATTAATGCAACTACTATTAATTATACTAATAAGCCCAAAACAAATTAATGTAAACATATCCTAACTTCTTTGTGAGAAAAGTTATGTTTTGATAGGGTGTTGGCTAGTTAGCTGGACTTGCTAATATATTAAGCAAACACTTGAACAAAGGATTTCTTGAGGTTGACACCTTTTAATAAACAGATGTTGGCTAAACTATGTCAGTGTTGCCATATCTGATCCATATGAGCCTGAACATGACATCACTGAAGTATTTTTAGACTATTTCAATAGTCTGTGTTCAAACATGACAATCTCTCTTGACAACAGTTTTGTCATTTACCTTGTAATATCCTAGTTAAAAATTTAAATTTTTAATCTTGTAGCAAGGGAAATAATACAAAAAAACCAATTTTCTTATTTCAAGAAAATATGACAATTCTGAATCTCATATATGCTATGTGCTCCATCTGGTATTCAGTGTATAGAGCGGTGGTCATTTTAACAAAAATCCCACACCGTCACATTCAACGCTTATTGCGTACTTAAGTGAAACAGGTTGTGAGGTTCTCAGAGTGTTTGCAAAACAGTGGATAACCCATTTGTTACACCTAAACCACCAAAGGAGAATTAAAGATGAATTACATAACCTCAAAATTCTGTCAAAATGGCACAATTTCCTTCGGTAGACAATGAGCACGTCAGGTTGGTTAGTATTGACCCTGAGCCTTCTGGACTTCTCTCTGGATTGCAGGAAAACTGAGAAGTATTTAGGCAATCTGCTCTTCCATCCACACAAAGCCAGGTATTAGCCTCCATGAAACCGATCATGTCTGAAAGCAGGTGCCGACGTGGACCGGTTTGAAATCAGGACAATGTAACCCCACTACTGGAGGATATGACGTCCATGTAACAAATACGCGCCAAACACAACAGTAATAGTGGTGTTTTCGGCCAACCGTGTTGTGGTGCTCAAGATGATACTGGCTTGTTTACAGCTTTTACAACAGCATTGTGCTACTGTACCATCAGATGTTACATGAACCTCCTGCAACATGCGGTGTGCCTTTATGTATGTATGTGTTATGTCTTATTTTAAATAATAACTAATAATAATAATAACTGATTAACTAATAATAACAGCACCCCCTGCAGTCTTGTAGTATGCAACATGGCTGCTTCGTGGGAATGATGAAGCCTTTCTTCTAGTTTTTGCCAACATTTTCATTCCTGAGCTAGTGTTGGCACCATGTGGACATAGTTCAAGTAGAAATAACTGTTTCTACAATTTTTTTTTGTACTGTCATTAAACACTTGCATTTTTGGCTTGTGTTATGTTTTTTCTTTAACCTCATTTAAATGTTCAGATTTAAACATCTTTAACATGTTAGACTATCATAGTTATGAATACAACTATCTCATATATTTCACAAGTCTTACCGAGGCACCTGCCCAGGTGTTTGACATCAATTTGCTCCTGCTTCATGCACGATGCCTCTCGGACCAGACAGGGGTTGTTGTAGGAGTTCCCATCAGTACCACACACCGGGTTTTCATTGTGGCCGCTGCAGTCGATGTTACATATGCACCTGAGGCGAAAAGTCGAAGGTCAGGACAGTCTGTCTCAGGAAATGAAATGTTGTGTCTGGAGCCTGAAGACATTTCTGCCACACAGCGCCCATCAGAGCTGAATCATTAGCTAAAGTACATGTGGAGGAATTACTGCTCATAAATCTTCCCCACTGTGTCTGCAGAAACAAAAGGCTTAACTTAAACTATGTTAAATGTTCAACATGCAAGAGACCATTCAGAATATGATTCATATTTTTAACTTTTACTCTCAGACTCCAATGATTGCATTTTAAAAAATGATCATTTCCAGGTAAATTTTCTATATTGTAATGATTCATGCTTGACTGAGTTAGTTTAGTCTGGTTAGCAAAGCTTCGAGCTGAGTCGACCTGCTAAGCTACAATGCCTCAAAACATTCAATGACCTTTAGGTTTTTAAAGAAATATAAAGTGAAAAACTTTCAACATTTCTTAATGGTGCCAAAGGCTAATTTCACTCCTTATCACCATCATTAAATATTAATCAGTCTTTATAGATCAAACTCTTTGACAGACACGCTTGTCGGGTGGATAAAGTTCAACACGGAGTATTTTTTCCTCTCATAGCCGTTATGTTCTCATCATTTCTTGTGCAATCCATTTTTCATCTTAATTAAAAATATTACATTTTTTAATTTGCTGTAATTATGAAGTTGTTCAAAATCAAACTGGTAAATATTAACTTTTCTGAACAGTTTGGTGTGCAAGATGAAAAAATGTGGAAATTTTTCTCAGACATTTTGCTCAACATCAACATGAAGTATTATAGTTGCTGCACATCACCATGAGAATCTCCCGTTCCACCTCATCACCATGAGAATCTCCCGTTCCACCTCATCACCATGAGAATCTCCCGTTCCACCTCATCACCATGAGAATCTCCCGTTCCACCTCATCACCATGAGAATCTCCCGTTCCACCTCATCACCATGAGAATCTCCCGTTCCACCTCATCACCATGAGAATCTCCCGTTCCACCTCATCACCATGAGAATCTCCCGTTCCACCTCATCACCATGAGAATCTCCCGTTCCACCTCATCACCATGAGAATCTCCCGTTCCACCTCATCATGGTGAGAATCTCCCGTTCCACCTCATCACCATGAGAATCTCCCGTTCCACCTCATCACCATGAGAATCTCCCGTTCCACCTCATCACCATGAGAATCTCCCGTTCCACCTCATCACCATGAGAATCTCCTGTTCCACCACATCACCCTGAGAATCTCCCGTTCCACCTCATCACCATGAGAATCTCCCGTTCCACCTCATCACCATGAGAAGCTCCTGTTCCACCACATCACCCTGAGAATCTCCCGTTCCACCTCATCACCATGAGAATCTCCCGTTCCACCTCATCACCATGAGAATCTCCCGTTCCACCTCATCACCATGAGAATCTCCCGTTCCACCTCATCACCATGAGAATCTCCTTTTCCACCACATCACCATGAGAATCTCCCGTTCCACCACATCACTGTGAGAATCTCCCGTTCCACCTCATCACCATGAGAATCTCCCGTTCCACCTCATCACCATGAGAATCTCCCGTTCCACCTCATCACCATGAGAATCTCCCGTTCCACCACATCACTGTGAGAATCTCCCGTTCCACCTCATCACCATGAGAATCTCCCGTTCCACCTCATCACCATGAGAATCTCCCGTTCCACCTCATCACCATGAGAATCTCCTTTTCCACCACATCACCATGAGAATCTCCCGTTCCACCACATCACTGTGAGAATCTCCCGTTCCACCTCATCACCATGAGAATCTCCTTTTCCACCACATCACCATGAGAATCTCCCGTTCCACCACATCACTGTGAGAATCTCCCGTTCCACCTCATCACCATGAGAATCTCCCGTTCCACCTCATCACCATGAGAATCTCCCGTTCCACCCCATCACTGTGAGAATCTCCCGTTCCACCACATCACTGTGAGAATCTCCCGTTCCACCTCATCACCATGAGAATCTCCCGTTCCACCTCATCACCATGAGAATCTCCCGTTCCACCACATCACTGTGAGAATCTCCCGTTCCACCTCATCACCATGAGAATCTCCCGTTCCACCTCATCACCATGAGAATCTCCCGTTCCACCTCATCACCATGAGAATCTCCTTTTCCACCACATCACCATGAGAATCTCCCGTTCCACCACATCACTGTGAGAATCTCCCGTTCCACCTCATCACCATGAGAATCTCCCGTTCCACCACATCACTGTGAGAATCTCCCGTTCCACCACATCACCATGAGAATCTCCCGTTCCACCACATCACCATGAGAATCTCCCGTTCCACCACATCACCCTGAGAATCTCCCGTTCCACCTCATCATGATGAGAATCTCTCGTTCCACCACATCACGATGAGAATCTCCCGTTCCACCACATCACCCTGAGAATCTCCCGTTCCACCTCATCACCATGAGAATCTCCCGTTCCACCTCATCACCATGAGAATCTCCCGTTCCACCTCATCACCATGAGAATCTCCCGTTCCACCACATCACCCTGAGAATCTCCCGTTCCACCACATCACCATGAGAATCTCCCGTTCCACCACATCACCATGAGAATCTCCCGTTCCACCACATCACCGTGAGAATCTCCCGTTCCACCTCATCACCATGAGAATCTCCCGTTCCACCTCATCACCATGAGAATCTCCCGTTCCACCTCATCACCATGAGAATCTCCCGTTCCACCTCATCACCATGAGAATCTCCCGTTCCACCTCATCATGATGAGAATCTCCCGTTCCACCACATCATGATGAGAATCTCCCGTTCCACCACATCACCCTGAGAATCTCCCGTTCCACCTCATCATGATGAGAATCTCCCGTTCCACCACATCATGATGAGAATCTCCCGTTCCACCACATCACCATGAGAATCTCCCGTTCCACCACATCACCGTGAGAATCTCCCGTTCCACCTCATCACCATGAGAATCTCCCGTTCCACCTCATCACCATGAGAATCTCCCGTTCCACCACATCACCCTGAGAATCTCCCGTTCCACCTCATCATGATGAGAATCTCCCGTTCCACCTCATCACCATGAGAATCTCCCGTTCCACCTCATCATGATGAGAATCTCCCGTTCCACCACATCACCATGAGAATCTCCCGTTCCACCACATCACCATGAGAATCTCCCGTTCCACCACATCACCCTGAGAATCTCCCGTTCCACCACATCACCCTGAGAATCTCCCGTTCCACCACATCACCATGAGAATCTCCCGTTCCACCACATCACCCTGAGAATCTCCCGTTCCACCACATCACCATGAGAATCTCCCGTTCCACCACATCACCATGAGAATCTCCCGTTCCACCACATCACCCTGAGAATCTCCCGTTCCACCTCATCACCATGAGAATCTCCCGTTCCACCACATCACCCTGAGAATCTCCCGTTCCACCACATCACCATGAGAATCTCCCGTTCCACCACATCACCATGAGAATCTCCCGTTCCACCTCATCATGATGAGAATCTCCCGTTCCACCTCATCATGATGAGAATCTCCCGTTCCACCTCATCACCATGAGAATCTCCCGTTCCACCACATCACCATGAGAATCTCCCGTTCCACCTCATCATGATGAGAATCACCCGTTCCACCTCATGATGAGAATCTCCCGTTCCACCTCATCACCATGAGAATCTCCCGTTCCACCACATCACGATGAGAATCTCCCGTTCCACCTCATCACCATGAGAATCTCCCGTTCCACCTCATCACGATGAGAATCTCCTGTTCCACCTCATCATGATGGAGTTGACTTTTGATGTGCAGCACTTTGGAGATGGTCTGTTAAAATGTGCTTTATAATTAGGTGGATCGTTTAACACCCGTATTTGGAGCTAATTTGATAGCTCTCTTCGCCTTAGACAGAAGCTTTGGCCCCTGAACTCTCGTTTTGGGCTCCTTCCGGCTCCACGCTGAGCTCTTGATGGAAAATATCTCATTTTTATCTGGTTTGAGTGTCTGTCTGTAATTAGTCCTCTCTGCACACTCAGCCTTCTGACCTTTTCAGTCAGCTTTAATTGCCGCTTGAATTTGAATTAAATAAATTGATTTAAGCAATCCGACACTTACCAGACGTCCTCTGAGTCTTCGTCACACTCTGCTCCATATTTACATGTGCTGCACTTGTTGAACTTCTTCCCAACGTCAGAGCCTGAACCTTCATCATCTGTCAGAGAAATCAACACAGAAAGTAGCTCTTAGTGTTGTTAAGCTTCTTCACAGCGCTGCTCGTCAGGAGGATTATTTCCTTTTCTTTACTTTTTAGTAATAAATCCTCTCATTTGCAAGTAATTAAAGTAGTAATCATCTGCAGGGGAAAGTTCTGGACTGAGATGTCCTTCCACTGAATTGGGCTTGAAAAGCATAATCTTGATTTAAAGTTGCGTAATAGTCTGAATATGACATTAAGTATCAGGCTCAGCAACACATCATGGCTGCAAGTACAGCCAAGCAAAGCAAGTTAATGGGATTAATTACTAACAGAACTTTGTAGAACTAACAAACACATCAACAGTGACCAAGTCTTGTCTCATCTGCACATCATTTACTGGAACTAAGACAAACAAACAGAAACTATTTGCAGAGTAAACATGCGACAGAAAATACCACCAGAGCGGCATATGTACATGTATGTGCATGTAAACCATAGACTGTATATAAAGAGATGGGCGGAGCCTCCGTGACATCACCCGCAGGTTTCTGAAGAGCTGAATTGAAGCTCGGTGGGCGGTTCCTACCATCACCATCTTGGCAGCGCCATACAAATATGGGCAAAGAGGTGGAGCTGAGAGGGGGGCTGTGAGCGTCATGGTGGATGATTGACATCGAGCGAACTTCGAGCTTTATGTAGTTAACAGCTAACGAGCTAACCCCGAGATAACAGGAGCTAACAGAAGTTAGCGGGCTAAAGCTAAGTCACGTTGTTAACCGGCTAAAAACCGCAGTTGTTCTACATTCTTACTTGAAGCTGGAGATCGGGTACCTGTCAATCAAAAGGACACACCCCTAAATATGCCGAACTTCGAGATTAAATTACTTTAAAACAGGCGAGTTAGAAAAAAATTCACTCCCCCCACAGTTGTCATGAAGGTAAACCTGACCTGTTAAACCTAAAATAGATTTTTGTACCAGGCTTCAAACATGTTTATTTCTGCTGTAAACATGTTTATTTCTGTTGTAAACATGTTTATTTCTGCTGTAAACATGTTTATTTCTGTTGTAAACATGTTTATTTCTGCTGTAAACATGTTTATTTCTGTTGTAAACATGTTTATTTCTGCTGTAAACATGTTTATTTCTGCTGTAAACATGTTTATTTCTGCTGTAAACATGTTTATTTCTGCTGTAGACATGTTTATTTCTGCTGTAAACATGTTTATTTCTGCTATGAAGTTGGTCTTTTTAACATGGAGTCTATGGGGATTTGCTCTATTTTGCAGACCTAGTGGATGAAGGGGGAACTGCAGTTTTATGCACTTCTGCATTGGCTTCACATTTCACCGCCGGAGGTTGCCGCTTGTTGTAAACATGTCTTGTATACACACAGGTATTATTTATAAATAAATAATGTGGTCTAATTTACTTTCATACACTGTGGTCTGGTCTTGCCTTGACTGGTCTACTTTAGCCTCGTCTCGTTTGAAATAGTCTGGTCTGGCTTGGTCTCCCCAAGTTAGTGTAGTGTAGTCTGATCTAGTGTGGTTTAGTCTAGTTTAGTCTAGTATGAATGGGTCTGGTCTGGCCTAGTCTAGTCTAATTTACTATGGTCTGGTCTAATTCAGTTTAATCTGGTCTGGCCCAGTTGAGTCAAGTTTTGCCTGGTCTAATTTAGACTAGTCTAGTCTGATCTGGCCTAGTCTAGTCTGGTCTTGTATGGCATAGTCTGGTTTGGCCTTGTCCATTCTAGTTGAGTTTGGCTTGGTTTGGCCTGGCCTAGTTTCGTCTAATCTACTACAGTGTGCCTTAATTAGTCTAGTCTAGTTCAGTAGGCTCATCTGGGCTCATCTCCGAGTCTAGTCTAGTCTTGGCTTGGCTAATGGCATAGTCTGATCTGGCCTGGTTCATTCTAGTCTAGTAAGACTTGGATTAACAGAGTGTGGTCTGTCCTAATAACCCAAGTTTAGTAGTCTCATCTGGCCTGGTCCAGTCTAGTCTGGCTTGGTTGGGTCAGGAGTACTCTAGTCTTTTGTAGTCTGGCCTGGTCAGGCCTAATTAGTTTAGTCTAGTCTATTATAGTATAATCTGCTCTGGTCTGATTTAGTCTGGTCTGGTCTGGCCTGGTCTTGTCGAATATAGTGTAGTCTAGTCTATTATAACATAATCTGGTCTGGTCTGGTCTAATCTAGTCTGGCATGGCTTGGTCTGGTCCAACCTGCTTTAGTCTAATCTTCGGCTGGAAAACTCATTTTCAGATCTTCATCCTTGAACGACATAATCAGCTTTTCTCATTATTGTTTCCAGGACAGCGACTTGATTTCATTTCCACAACAACCTCTAGCTCGCATGCGTTTCTCTTCTGCTGAGTGGCGTTGTTGCCGTTTCCAGGATCAACGCGCGACACGGCTCACGCACTTTTCTATCAGACACAGCTGAGTGTGTGACGAGACTCCTGAAGCTTATCGGCCAAATGGAAACAGAGACGACGCATTATCATCTTATGATGTTCTTATTATCATTACAGGGGATGCGTTTAATACCATCTCGCATGATGGCGGCCATTCTCCAGCAGAGTTCAGAGCAGATGAGCCGTTAAGAGCCACAACATCAAATATCAGAGAGCCGCGGGGATTATTCAAGGCTTTCCTTTCATCAGAGGAGCCATTTTCATGATTCATCAAGTGTAATTTGTTGCAAAAAAGAGGAAAAGCTCAGCCCTATAGAGGATGGAAATTAATCCACATGAAAATAACGACCACACTGAAAGTTGCCTGCAGCCATTGAAACTTTAGTTCAACCTCAAATTCAGGTTTCTTTGCTTTTCTTTTTTTCCCCAAAAAGGTTGTGAAATCTGAAAATCCTCTGACACGATCCACCAGAACTCTGGGGTGGACGATGGAACAAAAACACATATTATCTGCTCTCATAATCATTTGTGTCATTAAACACATCATCTCATACACACTTTTCTCCATAAAAACCGAACAACAGTGGTAAATGGTAAAAGAAGTACAGGGTTCATTAGACAAACATACATATGTTGACGCTGCATTGTTCACAATATTTTTCTTTTCTTTTGGCAAATTTAAAGGCCTAAAATAAGAGAATTTGGGTTCAGTTCGAGAATGTGGGTACAAACTTGTAGAAGGACTGATAATTAGAATTAGACACTCCCTCTGGTGTTAGCATTGGAGAGGCTAACAACATGCTTCTCTTGGTTGGTATTGTTAGCATTGGACAGGTTGACAACATGCTTCTCTATGCTGGTAACTAGCCGGATTAAATACTCCCTCTGGAGTTAGCATTGGAGATGCTAACAACATGCTTCTCTAGACTGGTAACTAGCCGGATTAAATACTCCCTCTGGAGTTAGCATTGGAGATGCTAACAACATGCTTCTCTATGCTGGTAACTAGCCGGATTAAATACTCCCTCTGGAGTTAGCATTGGAGATGCTAACAACATGCTACTTTAGACTGGTAACTAGCCGGATTAAATACTCCCTCTGGAGTTAGCATTGGAGATGCTAACAACATGCTTCTCTATGCTGGTAACTAGCCGGATTAAATACTCCCTCTGGAGTTAGCATTGGAGATGCTAACAACATGCTACTTTAGACTGGTAACTAGCCGGATTAAATACTCCCTCTGGAGTTAGCATTGGAGATGCTAACAACATGCTACTTTAGACTGGTAACTAGCCGGATTAAATACTCCCTCTGGAGTTAGCATTGGAGATGCTAACAACATGCTTCTCTATGCTGGTAACTAGCCGGATTAAATACTCCCTCTGGAGTTAGCATTGGAGATGCTAACAACATGCTACTTTAGACTGGTAACTAGCCGGATTAAATACTCCCTCTGGAGTTAGCATTGGACAGAATAATGCGGACCTTTTCTTGGGTATTGACTAGCTGCATTACATACGCCCTCTGGTGTTAGCATTGGAGAGGCTAACAACATGCTTCTCTAGACTGGTAACTAGCTGGATTAGATACTCACTCTGGTGTTAGCAGTGGAGAGGATAATGCAGAGCTTTTCTTGGGTATTGACTAGCTACATTAGACACTTCCTCTTGTTGTTTATTAGCAAGAAGATGCTGATGTTAGCATTTGAGAGGCGAACCACTAGCTGTTCTGGGGTAGTGATCAACTATATTAATCTTTTTCTGGTGTTAATGAACAAGAAAACACTGGCCACATTAGCATCAGGCAAGCTAATGACAGGTGTCTCGATAATGGTGATGCTCTATGGAGGATACTCCAAATATCCTCTTCTTTAGTGAACCTCTGGAATGATGGTGTCTATTAGCAAGAAGATGCTGACATTAGCTTTGGGGGAGGGATGACAACTAGCTTCACAGGCTGGTGACTTACTCTAGTAGATATCCCATTTAGTGCCTGTGAGTAAAGAGATGCTGTCATTAGCATTAGACAAGCTAACGGCAAGCTTTTCCAGGCTGCCGATGCACCGGAATGGATACTTCCTCCAACATCTTTTAGCAAGGATAATCTTTGATTACTACTGTAGCGAATTAGAACTAGCATGACCCACACTACCTCTGCTGGTTAGAAGTTTGGATTGGCTGGTCATTAGTATTGATAGACTGGGTTTTATATTCAAGTGTGTAATTGTTGTTTAAAAAGCACAAAGAACATATTGAATCAAAATAATGACTCTGTGTTGGTTAAATGGTTGATGAGAAACCTAGTGATTAACATTTTAAGGGATTTCTGCACCAGCATCCATTTTTATTTAAGTGTGCAGCAGAGAAGCTGCATGTTGATGCTACAGGAAGGTGCGGGACTTCCAGACTGCATCTGCAGCTTTAAACACCAACAAACGTCTGGCTGGTTCAAAACAAAAAACCCAATAATTAATTAAAGAATCATAAACTCAGCAGAAAACTGCACAGTTATGACTCAGTACAACGTAGAGATCGACAAGATGGATTATGCACGGAAACAGCTGACTGATCATACGAAAGAGATAAATTAGCCTGAGAGAAGAAGATCAAACCTTTCTGCAGATGTGAGCCGAGACGTTTTTTACTTTTTCTTTTGTTCAAATATCAGAACATGAACATTTCACACACAGCTGCTTTATAAAGAAAAAACAAGAAGTGTCACTCTGATTATTTTGCATTTATTCCAGGCTTTGGGAGGCAGAAAATGATGGTTTAGTGTGTGTGTGTTTGTGCGCCTGCTGCCTGACAGATTGGCCTACTGTGTGTGGATGTATTGAACATGGAGGGCTCAGTTGGTGCTCAGAAGCTGCTGATCGATTGACGAGGATCTGCAGCAGAGAGGCGTCTTTGTTTCTGCCAGAGTCTGCTGACAGCAGGATGTTGCTGCTCCACCCAGCTCCACCCTCCCACCCAGTCACCCCACACACACAGAACATGTCCTCACTCATATCTGAACGGTTTATTTGTTGTCCTGGTTAAAAGTGTTTCATACGTTCATGAGTTTGTGTTTGAATCATCGAACCCCTTTTCTGCCTCCAGTTTGTCCAGAAAACACGGAAATGGGAACCAGTTTGCTCCTCTGTGAATCCTCGCGTAAATATAAATTCTTTATGCGTTAAAGTATCTGTCAAATCAGATGATAATTACAATATGTGCATATTTACAGGTGTGCAGAACAAACATGAGTAAACCATTGTATGAAAATGACCGTTTTACTGTCTGAGAGTTGAAGTTATTCCAACTGGGTCGTGCCAACAAGGTGTGTGCATGTGGACAATATTTTGCAGGAAACTTTTAAAGAAGAACAAATGTTTGTAACGACCGAGAGTTCATCTGCATCGTATTTTCTAAATAAACGCAGATTATTTATTAATTTCCAGGGAAATGTGTGACGTAGAAGAGGATCAGAGATATTCTAAGGTTACGCCAACATGCCTAGAAGCCTCTTAATCGCGGTTTGTTGGCTAAATCAGCGCACCTTGCCTTCCAGGCTTCTCCTGGCTTCTTCGGGTCTCAGCAGACTAAAAATCTCTTTCTGTTGCTTAAATGTCCGCTAGGCCAGATGTCCAGTCTGGCCTAGCGGACATTTTCCTGCTGGTCTGACGGGTTTTTATTGGTCTCACTGGTTCATAAAACTTATTAGATTACTGGTGTTTCTTCATGGGAAACGATGAAAACTCATTCCCTGTTTATGTGACTTCTCTCCTGTTCGACTGGAACGACTAAACATGCAACAACTCTGCGTTGTTCTGGTTTTCCTGCTGAAGACACGTCGCTGTGGACGTCCAGACTGTCTGGTCTTCTCTTGTAGTTACAGGCATGAGCAAAAAATCATCTATTACAGTTGGCTACACCTCCAGAAATCTGTACATATTTACAAATACATCCTGTATGGGTACGCTTACATGATGTTTTTTCATTCGGAATAAATAATTCAGATTTAACGTATTCTCCTACAAGTTTACATGAAAATTTTAATTCCAAATAAACGTTTACATGAAACACTTTACTTACTTCCTCTTTAGAGCGGCGGGTTGGGAAGGGTTCTGATTGGACAGAGGGTGACGTGACGTATGACGTATACCAGCAATAAACAAAGTTGTCTCCCTGCTTCTCGTCTTTTCAGTCGTAACTTGTAAAAACTACATAATAAGTACCAGTTTATTTTCATTATAAAAGTGAAGTAGCAGCTCAACACCAGCATACTACTTCACTTTCTGCAGCAACTGAGAAGGAGAAGAAAGACAGACCACCGAACACGGGAGGTAAAACAACGCGCGTCATCGGGACAGGACAAGGTAACGAGCATGCTCAGAACGACCAGAATTAACTTAGAGCGGAATGAAGGTTTACATGACAGAGGAATTAAATAGTTCGGGATTAAAATGGGAATAAACCAGATACTTACATCGGAATTACGTTTAATTCCGAACAGAAATCTGTATTCGGAATTAAGTCTAAACATCCATTCGGAATTATTATTTTTATGTAAACTCAAAGAATACGTTAATCCCAAATTATTTAATTCCAAATTATTAATTCCAAATCTAAAAACAGTGTGTTTTCTATCTTTACTCCACCGACTACTTGCCTGCAACCTTTAGATGCATGCCTGCTCCAACACACCTGAATCAGATGAGAGACACATGACCAGGCGTCTGCAGAGCTAAAAGTAGACCCCCAGAAGCCAAACCTGGTTTACAGATTCAGAAAAAAGAGGAATTTATCAGGGAAACTCTTCGACCATGCCTCCAGCTGTTGCTGAGTATCAGGAGGAGCTAATTTATGCTAATTTATGCTAATTTCTGTGTGAGCTTTAGTCCGTCCCAGTTCAGACGGATTTCGCCATCATCAGAGCCTTCAGCTGCTGTAGACCAGATCCGGACCAGGGAGCAGGTTGTAGTTCTGTTGGGAATGCTCAACGTCAGACGACACACACACACACACACACACACACACACACACAAACGTCACATTACCAAGGCAGGAAGAAGCTAATTAGACATGAGCTGCAAAGGTTAACGGATGGAGGCTGAGATGAATCAGCATGGAGGTGTGCACATCTCATCCTCACACATCCAGCCTCCTCACACACGTCTGAAGAGCGTTTCATCACGAAGCCGGTCCACGTGCACAGATCTGCTCTGAAAGGTGGACCACGGCTCTTTCACCGCAGACAGCTTCCTCTGGGAGGATTATTCACGGCCCGCACGGCTGATTTGTTTGTTGTTTGTGAACGTCAGGTCTCATTTTATCTGAACCCGACAGATGCACGTCGTCGCTGTTCGATGCTGCGGTGACCTGCCAGGTGTTTTATAACAAACTAGATTTGTTTTTCTCCAAGCCTCCTTGCAGGGAAATCTCATCGCATTTTCCACACAGCAGCCTGAAATATTTATTAAACGTGTCCACAGATGTAATATTTTTGGTGGGGATTCATCAGTCAGACAACTGCAGCAGAAACAGACATTAAAACTGCTTCAGACCCTGCAGAACTGCCTTCAGTCCTGGTCTTTCCTCAGAGAGTTTGCTCCATGTTGACATAAAGCATCACGTAGTCGCTGCACATACATGATGAGAAAAAAAACCAGTTGTTTTCGACGCATCGTGATGCAGATGTGGACGATTAAAACAACACAATGCCAACTGATGCAAAACTAGAGCCTGAAATTACAAACGTGCATCATCTGAACGGCTTTTGGCACGAGAGAAGAAATCTTCTGCATGTGGAGATACCAAGAGGCAACTTCCAGTGGTTAAAAGTGAAGTCCATAAAACTGCAGTTCCCCCTTCATCCACTAGGGGCTCCAACACAGAGCGAATCCCCATAGACTCCCATGTTAAAAAGACCAACTTTACAGCAGGAATAAACATGTTTACAGCAGAAATAAACATGTTTACAGCCTGGTTCAAAAATCCATTTTCAGTTTAACAGGTCAGGTTTACCTTCATGACAACTGTGGGGGGAGTGAATTTTTTTCTAACTTGCCCGTTTAAAAATCATTTAATCTTGAAATTCGGCATATTTAGGGGCGTGTCCTTTTGATTGACAGGTACCCGATCTCCCCTTTCAAGTCAGAAGAACGTAGAACACCGCAGTTTTTAGCTGGTTAACAACGTGACTTAGCTTTAGCCTGCTTACCTCCGTTAGCTTCTGTTAGCTCATGTTAGCTCTTAGCTAAAAACAGGTCAGAGTTTGAGTCAGTCATCTACAACACGCTCCCATCCCTTTTCAGGTCTACCTTTCTGCGCCTTTTTGTATTTTTGCGACATACATGACGCTGCCAAGATGGCGATCATAGGAACCGCCCAGTTAGCTTCAGTTCCGCTCTTCAGAAATCTATGTTGATGTCTTTGAGGCTCCTCCAGTACATGTGCCTCTGTGGAGAATCCACAGCAGACCTTCTGTCCTGAACACTAGCTTGTTTGCTAGCAAATCCGTTTTGTTTGTGGAGGTGTGAACATGCAAACAAACTCTGCTTCGGATCAAAGAAGTGAAATCTGGTCGGCAAACAAAGCACATCTCAGTTTGCTTCATATAAACCAAATACAGGAAGTGGACTGCAAAGCAGGGCATTGTGGGTAAACACAACCAAAACATACGAGTGTAGCACGACAGGCGGCGAAGGTTTCTGGAAGAAAAATGACCAACAGAAGACTGTTAGCTTGATGCGACGCCATGTTTTCCTGTGGCGTTGTCCTGCTTTCACCAACAGATGAACCAGTTGTCTTCATCGTTTGTGACGACTGACATGAGAAACCGTGTCGCACGGTCGTTACGTGGTCGTACCCTGTCGTTACGGTTCGGCACACGACTGGTCGGCTCAGGGACACTTTCCCGCTGCCTTAATAGGAATCTGTCCCAATACTTCTGACTAGAGGTGTCGTCATAAAAGGATTTTATAAAATAAAATGTCTCTTCTGATGACGACATAGCGGTGAGAGCATGATGTGGGCGTGGCTTAACAGGCAGCTCCTGCTGAACTCCACCCAGATGGTGGCTACGCCGTCTCTCCGCCAGCCGCCTCCAATTAAAACTCCTCCAGCAGCCAAATTAAACAACAAACCCCGTGGTCCATCGCAGATGGTAGTAAAACGTCTCTGCTGCCAAATCTGGCAGCGGCTCGGCTCTGCTGGGACTGAAGGAGTGTTCCAGAGGGAGGAGCTGGTGGAAACCTCATTAGAGGAGCTAATATGCAGCGAGGGGCTGTGGAGGCTGGAGACACGCCTGACCCGGCGCTGCTTTCATGTCAGCGCGAGGAGGAGACTGGAGCCAGGCAGGAAATGAGGTTTGGAAAAAAGCCCAAAGACGAAACACACACTCACCGTCTCCATCTCCAGACCCAGAACCAGGATCTGTGAAGACACAAGACAGAACAGGGTCAGGGTTAGAGGTTCAGATTCTGGACGTCCTGCACGCAGAAACAGGTTAAATCTCCAGTGAAATAAAAGCAAATTAACCTGGAAAACTCCATATTTTACCTTTATTTCAGTCCAAATTAGTACAAGTACACCATCAGGATGTTTACATTTAGTTAAATACCTTAAAAATTATGATGTACAAACGACCAGGAGTTTCTGGAAAAATAAACTGACTGAATTTTGCCTCATGTGCACATTAAGACGATTTAGTTACTTTAGGAGCAAATTCTGTTTATGTAACACACACACACACACAAACAGTGTGTACACATACATAATAATCAATAATAATTCAATTTATTATTCATTTACATATCAACATTACTTTTATTTTATCACAAACAGTAAAAACAGACATGTTGATATACAGTTTTATGTTAAAAAGTACTTTCATATTGCTTTTTTAAAGATTTTAATTTTATTTTAATGTTTTATTTATAAGTGTAACATTTTAATCTATTTTTTTCATAAATTGATTCATTTTCACAAAATTTAGCATTTGTTTACATTTGAATTTTTTTTGTATTAGTTTATTTTAGTTGGGACAGTATACATACACATATGTTAATATGCTATTTTTATATATCACATACTGATTCTTATTGTACCTTTATATGAATGTCCTGCATGTTTTGTTGACTTGCAAAGAGGCTCGAGATGAAAATGAGCTCATTTGTTAATTTTTCCACATTTTAATTAAAATCCAAATAGAAAAAAATTTAAATATTTTTGTTTTAAATAGGTATTTATGTACATAAATATAAATAACTAAAACAAATTAGTGCAATTTTTAAACATTTTTATTTAAAAAAAAATGTATATTTTGTATAATTAAAAAATTCATACATAAATATTGTTATTCTCATAAACACAAATTCTTTTTAACGACGTTATTTGTCCTACAAAACGCAACCCGCTTGCATATTTTCAGGAAGCGATGCAGGGAAAAGTCGTGATTCTGAAGCAGAAATGGACACAGAACGGGGACGGGTTTCTGCAAGATGCTCGTCTGAATAAGACTGTGATCATTTTATCTGCTGCGGATGTGAACGGAGTCACAGCTGATCCAGGGAACCATCATCCTCCTCCTCTTCCTCATGTTGGAACAGAAGAAATGTCCTGATCATCAGTGTTTCCCCAGCTGATCTGGATGAACTACAGAAGAAGTTTGTTTCCAGGTGAAGAAGAAGCTGAATGATCGCTGCCTCGTGTGGAAAAATAAGGAATTACAGTTACTATAATAATAATAAAATAATACAGTTAATATCTCATTTACCACCTTCGTCCCGAGAGCTAGACTGGACCAGACTGCGGGTCGAAAGCGGTCCCCGGGCCGCATGTTTGACACCCTGAGCAGGAGACGGTAATAATGTGACAGTAAATCAAACAGAAGCAGGTGCAGCAGGTCCAGATGACGGCCGTCTCGCTGGCTCACATCGACTCCATCAGGAAATGGAGCGACTGGCGCTGAAGCCTGGAATGAGGAGTCTGGAGCTGCTGGCACGCCGCGGCGGCATTAAGAAATGGACACCAGCTGCTCGCTTTGATTAAATTTCACCTTTAGCTGCAGCACTTCTTCACAAAGTCGAGAAGTGATTGTTTCCCATGGAAACGGCGGCGAAACGGTGCGAGCCAGAGCGGAGATATTAATGGTTCTGTCAGAACGATATTGACCAGAAGCTACGAGCTTTAACTTCTTCATAAGAACAAAACAAACATCTTGCATTTGACTATAAAGTATGGTGGAGTTGTATTGATCCCTGCTGGAGGTAAACTCATCACGCAGCAGCCGTGAAGACGGCGTGCGGACGCCGACGGGGACAATGAAGCTGGAAAACTCTGGTTCTGATTGGCTCTGCCATGCATGAGACGAACTTACGACATTTTAGGTGGAAATGAGTTCATGTTCTTTATTCAGCCCAGTTTACAGGAAGGAAATGTCATGACGCTTACAGGCAAAAGACGCATGAACCACGTGTGCAAACATGTCTGACACATGCAAATCACACGTGAGGAACATGAAAACCACATGTATGACATGGACTTGACATGTCATTTCCATGTGATCTATATGTGAACATGTGTATTACATGTGTGTGACATGTAGACCATGTGTTCCATGTGATCTACATATGAACATGTGTATTACATGTGGTTGACATGTAGACCACATGTTCCATGTGATCTACATATGAACATGTGTATTACATATTGTAGACACATGTAAGTCACACAAAAATGCACATCCACATTAAATGCAGTTCAGGTGAATATGTGGTTGACAGATATCAGTGATGTGAAGAACATGTGAACAGCATGAAAACCACATGTAAATCCCATGTGGTTCATGTGTATTTAACATGTTTGAGAATGTGCGGCGTGTTTGCTGGTGGGAAATAAGATGAACAACATCAGGCTGTTGTGATCTGCAGCAAAGTAAAAACAACCAGATTAATAAAGAATTTAATTAATTGATCATGGATTGGCATTGGATGGTTTATTAATTATCTGTCCAACAGAACACGGTGTGTTCAGATAAGTGGATTTAACTCTTGCAACGTTGCAGCGGTGTGCCCCAGGGTTCGATCTTGGGACCCATTTTATTCTCTGTTTGCATAAATTGATTTGACACTTCGGTGCAGGAAGGCTTGTTTTGGGAAAAGCCTGACGCCAGCAGTCATAGCTGCCCTAAACAACATGCTGCAGTGACTGGTCATGTACTATTCTGTGCAGTATTGTTGTGTAGTGTCATTGGATCTGTGCTACACTGCGTACTTGTTGACAGAAGTCCAGCGACTGGATCTGTGGGAAAAGATTTCTCCTCTGGGGCAATAAATTCAAAGAATAAGTGACAATTTATTAAATTATTTTTATAATTTCTATGCAGATGACACGGTTGTTTATCATTATTCATGTTCCAACTGGCCAAAGCCTCATCCTCCAACCTCAAGTAATGAGTTGTAACTGATCTACAAATATTCTCTGAAGGGGTTTATGTAAAGATCAAGAAACCTAAATATTAATTCATCTGGTTCATGGCTGCACAAACATAATTAAACTCTGACTCCAGGTTGGCAGGAAAAGGAAATCTACCGGCCGAGATGTTTTACATTTACTGAACTGGATCCTTTTGGATGAAAAGAATTGATGACCAGCTGGACTGCAGATCTGTGGCACAAACTTCTCACCAATACACTTTATCAATCAATCAATAAACTTTGATTCAGCTTCTGAATGCCAACGCTTGCAGCAGAGTCTCTGTTTCCGTTAGACCTTCATCAACAAGATGCAGATGGCAGGAAAATGATCCTGATGAGAACAAACTGTTCATTAACCGCGTGGACACATTAATTGCTGCTTTTGTTGCAGCCCAGAGTCGATAAAACCTGCTGAGGAAATTAAACCTGGTTAATGAAGCATGCAGAGGTTTTCACTGCAGCACCCGGCTTCCTGCTGCAGCCCACATCCGTAAATCACTTCGCTCTCAACATCCTGAAATAATGTCACCAGGATGGAAACGATTCAACACAAACTCTGACAGGATGGAGAGAAGTTGATGGTTGGACTCTTCTAAGCAGCTTTGAGGTGACGATGGACCATTTTGGTTGCAGAGAAAACAAATTCTTCGTTTGGTTTGGAGATGGAAAACTCAAACAGTCCTGAACGCTCCATATTGTGTGTTGAGAAATACACGGATGCCTCTGGAAAAGATGTGGTCAAGACCGTTGATCTGAATCTACACTCTTACAATGAGAACCCTGATCTAACCCATCACAGAACCCTGACCTGACCCCATACCGTCACAGACCTCTAGTTCTACCCCCTTACCGTAAGAACCCTGACCTGACCCCATACCGTCACAGACCTCTGGTTCTACCCCCTTACCGTAAGAACCCTGACCTGACCCCATACCGTCACAGACCTCTGGTTCTACCCCCTTACCGTAAGAACCCTGATCTGACCCCATACCGTCACAGACCTCTGGTTCTACCCCCTTACCGTAAGAACCCTGATCTGACCCCATACCGTCACAGACCTCTAGTTCTACCCCCTTACCGTAAGAACCCTGACCTGACCCCATACCGTCACAGACCTCTGGTTCTACCCCCTTACCGTAAGAACCCTGACCTGACCCCATACCGTCACAGACCTCTAGTTCTACCCCCTTACCGTAAGAACCCTGACCTGACCCCATACCGTCACAGACCTCTGGTTCTACCCCCTTACCGTAAGAACCCTGACCTGACCCCATACCGTCACAGACCTCTGGTTCTACCCCCTTACCGTAAGAACCCTGACCTGACCCCATACCGTCACAGACCTCTGGTTCTACCCCCTTACCGTAAGAACCCTGATCTGACCCCATACCGTCACAGACCTCTGGTTCTACCCCCTTACCGTAAGAACCCTGATCTGACCCCATACCGTCACAGACCTCTAGTTCTACCCCCTTACCGTAAGAACCCTGACCTGACCCCATACCGTCACAGACCTCTGGTTCTACCCCCTTACCGTAAGAACCCTGACCTGACCCCATACCGTCACAGACCTCTGGTTCTACCCCCTTACCGTAAGAACCCTGACCTGACCCCATACCGTCACAGACCTCTGGTTCTACCCCCTTACTGTAAGAACCCTGACCTGACCCCATACCGTCACAGACCTCTAGTTCTACCCCCTTACTGTAAGAACCCTGACCTGACCCCATACCGTCACAGACCTCTGGTTCTACCCCCTTACCATAAGAACCCTGATCTGACCCCATACCGTCACAGACCTCTAGTTCTACCCCCTTACCGTAAGAACCCTGACCTGACCCCATACCGTCACAGACCTCTGTTTCTACCCCCTTAACGTAAGAACCCTGACCCGACCCCATACCATCACAGACCTCTAGTTCTACCCCCTTACCGTAAGAACCCTGACCTGACCCCATACCGTCACAGACCTCTGGTTCTACCCCCTTACCGTAAGAACCCTGACCTGACCCCATACCGTCACAGACCTCTGGTTCTACCCCCTTACCGTAAGAACCCTGATCTGACCCTATACCGTCACAGACCTCTGGTTCTACCCCCTTACCGTAAGAACCCTGATCTGACCCCATCACAGAACCCTGACCTGACCCCATACCATCACAGACCTCTGGTTCTACCCCCTTAACGTAAGAACCCTGATCTGATCCCATACCGTCACAGACTTCTGGTTCTACCCCCTTACTGTAAGAACCCTGACCTGACCCCATACTGTCACAGACCTCTGGTATACCCCCTTACCGTAAGAACCCTGATCTGACCCCATACCATCACAGACCTCTGGTTCTACCCCCTTACCGTAAGAACCCTGATCTGACCCCATACTGTCACAGACCTCTGGTTCTACCCCCTTACCGTAAGAACCTTGACCTGACCCCATACCATCACAGACCTCTGGTTCTACCCCCTTACCGTAAGAACCCTGATCTGACGCCATACCGTCACAGACCTCTAGTTCTACCCCCTTACCGTAAGAACCCTGACCTGACCCCATACTGTCACAGACCTCTGGTTCTACCCCCTCAACGTAAGAACCCTTACCTGACCCCATACCATCACAGACCTCTAGTTCTACCCCCTTACCGTAAGAACCCTGACCTGACCCCATACTGTCACAGACCTCTAGTTCTACCCCCTTACCGTAAGAACCCTGACCTGACCCCATACTGTCACAGACCTCTGGTTCTACCCTCTTACCGTAAGAACCCTGACCTGACCCCATACCGTCACAGACCTCTGGTTCTACCCCCTTACCGTAAGAACCCTGATCTGACCCCATACCGTCACAGACCTCTGGTTCTACCCCCTTACCGTAAGAACCCTGACCTGACCCCATACCGTCACAGACCTCTGGTTCTACCCCCTTACCGTAAGAACCCTGACCTGACCCCATACTGTCACAGACCTCTGGTTCTACCCCCTTAACGTAAGAACCCTGATCTGATCCCATCACAGAACCCTGACCTGACCCCATACCATCACAAACCTCTGGTTCTACCCCCTTACCGTAAGAACCCTGACCTGACCCCATACTGTCACAGACCTCTGGTTCTACCCCCTTACCGTAAGAACCCTGATCTGACCCCATACCATCACAGACCTCTGGTTCTACCCCCTTACCGTAAGAACCCTGACCTGACCCCATACCATCACAGACCTCTGGTTCTACCCCCTTACCGTAAGAACCCTGATCTGACCCCATCACAGAACCCTGACCTGACCCCATACCATCACAGGCCTCTGGTTCTACCCCCTTAACGTAAGAACCCTGATCTGACCCCATCACAGAACCCTGACCTGACCCCATACCATCACAGGCCTCTGGTTCTACCCCCTTACCGTAAGAACCCTGATCTGACCCCATCACAGAACCCTGACCTGACCCCATACCATCACAGACCTCTGGTTCTACCCCCTTACCGTAAGAACCCTGACCTGACCCCATACCGTCACAGACCTCTGGTTCTACCCCCTTACCGTAAGAACCCTGACCTGACCCCATACCGTCACAGACCTCTGGTTCTACCCCCTTACCGTAAGAACCCTGATCTGACCCCATACCGTCACAGACCTCTGGTTCTACCCCCTTACCATAAGAACCCTGATCTGACCCCATACCGTCACAGACCTCTAGTTCTACCCCCTTACCGTAAGAACCCTGACCTGACCCCATACCGTCACAGACCTCTGGTTCTACCCCCTTACCGTAAGAACCCTGACCTGACCCCATACCGTCACAGACCTCTAGTTCTACCCCCTTACCGTAAGAACCCTGACCTGACCCCATACCGTCACAGACCTCTGGTTCTACCCCCTTACCGTAAGAACCCTGATCTGACCCCATACCATCACAGACCTCTGGTTCTACCCCCTTACCGTAAGAACCCTGACCTGACCCCATACCGTCACAGACCTCTGGTTCTACCCCCTTACCGTAAGAACCCTGACCTGACCCCATACCGTCACAGACCTCTGGTTCTACCTCCTTACCACAGGAAACCTGATCCCTTTGGCTTTTGTACTTGTTCCTGACAATAGCACGGAGGCTCCTTTTTGTTTCTCGCTTCATGTCTTCCAACAAGGATCTGGAAAATTGTCTGGTTGGACCACATCCAGGTCTCTGCAGTCTGATGGTCCATCCCAGATGCTTCTGGGTCCAAAGAACTTGATACCTCCTCCTAAACTGTGGAGCCAGTTAACCTGCAGCTTCTTTTAGTAAAAGTAATTCTGGATTGTAGAAGTTGACAAAGATTTCCAGAATAATCTTCATTTCTGTGGTTCTGCTGGTAGATAATGGTTCTTAATGCAGATCCATCTAAAGGATCTCTGATCCTTCAGAGTCCAGCCGAGCCATCCTCATCGTCCTTCACACACTGATATTCATATTGGTTTAATCATATGATGGTGGAGGTAAAAATATGGAAAGTCATTTTTCATTTAATTAAAACTTTTGTATATTTCATCAGAAAATGAAGGGATGTTGTGAAAACCTTGAAGTGGGAAGTCCTCACTAAAACTCAAACTCACAGTGAAAAGGAATTAGGTCACCTCATCTCCTCTTCCTCTACTACCTGTTGCAGTCTAGCTAACAGAACAGAATCGATTCAACACACTGGTCAAAAGTATGGAGTCAATCTTAGTTTAAAACAGAAAAATAAAATCACAAATCAAATTTTATCATCATTGTAACAGATAAATCCATCAATTTTACTTCAGAAAGGACAAAAGAACTCCTTCATATTGGCTTAAAGGCACAAACTGTCAGGTGTGGAAATGGATGCAATTCTTGGGAAAACCATGATGATCACCGAGGCTGTTCCAGCTCCGGCCAAACCCTTGTCTTCCAAAACATCTGTGCATTGCAAACATTCAAAAATAGCAGATTTTTACAACACAAAAATCTGAAAGATCAAAGTTAGTGGGAAAGAAAGGAAAAAGTTCTGCTTGAAAAGGTTGTTGTGAGTCAGAGTTAGAAGAGTCTGAAGGTCTGTAATGTCACATCTCCTTCTAATCTGTGCTGCGGGTGTTTCACTCTCAAAGCAAAGCCAAAAAGCCAACAACAAGAGATTTAAAGAGTAATAACTCTGGCCCGAGGCTGGTGTGAAGCTTCAACCAGAGATCACATCCCAGCGAGGAGACTCAGACGTCCCTCCTCACATAACCTCTCTAAGAAGGAGCCGAAAGCTTTGTATTTCCTCCTCTCCAGCTCTGGGAAATAAACTCGGTCTCCGCTCACAGCTGCACGACTCTCTGATTACAGGAAGCATAAATCTCTGGGAGGCGGACGTGAAGGAGGAGATGGAAGCAGAGGGCATACAACAGTACCGGGTCCCCGGTGTAACGCGTAATAAGAGCAGAGCACTGGGCAGTGTGTCCGGGGAAATCACGCTGCTAGACCCTGAAGATGGAGTTCACCAGTTCAGAACCAGCAGCACCAGCAGTACTGTGGTGTGACAATAAGTTTCCCAGTCTCGAGCCAAGTCTGCAGGGACGTCTGAGGCTCGCCCAGCGGGACGCGTTTGATGAGGAAAATGCTAACCTGCTAGCGCTTTAGCATGACTCTTAGCCATAGTGGCTGATCCACCGTCAGCTTGTAGGAAATAAACTCATTTCTCAGCCTGGCAGCTTCAGTTTAACAGGAAGCAGGATCACCAAAACATAAACACAGTAAATGAGACAGTTTAAGGAGATTAACCTTAATATTTGGTCTCAGCAGGCGGAGTTTTAACCCTCGTAAGGCTCATTTATCCAATTAAAAACCCACATGGATACAGGTCCAGGTTCTGGAGAGGATCCGTCCCTCCATCAGGGCTGTTAAGGTCCAGGTTCTGGAAAGGATCCGTCCCTCCATCAGGCCTGTTAAGGTCCAGGTTCTGGAGAGGATCCGTCCCTCCATCAGGCCTGTCGAGGTCCTGGTTCTGGAGAGGATCCGTCCTACCATCAGGCCTGTTAAGGTCCAGGTTCTGGAGAGGATCCGTCCCTCCATCAGGCCTGTTAAGGTCCAGGTTCTGGAGAGGATCCATCCCTCCATCAGGCCTGTTAAGGTCCTGGTTCTGGAGAGGATCCGTCCTACCATCAGGCCTGTTAAGGTCCAGGTTCTGGAAAGGATCCGTCCCTCCATCAGGCCGGTTAAGGTCCAGGTTCTGGAGAGGATCCATCCCTCCATCAGGCCTGTTAAGGTCCTGGTTCTGGACAGGATCCGTCCTACCATCAGGCCTGTTAAGGTCCAGGTTCTGGAAAGGATCCGTCCCTCCATCAGGCCTGTTAAGGTCCTGGTTCTGGAGAGGATCCGTCCCTCCATCAGGCCTGTTAAGGTCCAGGTTCTGGAGAGGATCCATCCCTCCATCAGGCCTGTTAAGGTCCAGGTTCTGGAGAGGATCCGTCCCTCCATCAGGCCTGTTAAGGTCCAGGTTCTGGAGAGGATCCATCCCTCCATCAGGCCTGTTAAGGTCCAGGTTCTGGAGAGGATCCATCCCTCCATCAGGCCTGTCGAGGTCCTGGTTCTGGAAAGGATCCGTCCCTCCATCAGGCCTGTTAAAGTCCAGGTTCTGGAGAGGATCCATCCCTCCATCAGGCCTGTTAAGGTCCAGGTTCTGGAGAGGATCCGTCCCTCCATCAGGCCTGTTAAGGTCCAGGTTCTTGAAAGGATCCGTCCCTCCATCAGGCCTGTCGAGGTCCTGGTTCTGGAGAGGATCCGTCCCTCCATCAGGCCTGTTAAGGTCCAGGTTCTGGAGAGGATCCGTCCCTCCATCAGGCCTGTTAAGGTCCAGGTTCTGGAGAGGATCCGTCCCTCCATCAGGCCTGTTAAGGTCCAGGTTCTGGAAAGGATCCGTCCCTCCATCAGGCCTGTCGAGGTCCTGGTTCTGGAGAGGATCTGTCCCTCCATCAGGCCACTGATATTCAGTCCAGTTTTTAGGTCACGTGACTTATTCAGCCTTATTTGGCTTTTTGATGCCACGTTTCCATGGAGACCGTTTCTGATGAGGCTTCAGGTCGAAGGTTTTTGTTGGATCTCTTTCCCTGAGTCTTCCGTCTTCCACGTGTCCAAGTTTTGTCCCTTATCTCAGCTTTATCTTGTGGACTTTGTGATGATTTCAGCTGCGTTACTTTCAGTGGAAAAGTTTTACAAAACCTTTTTTTCATTATTGATTTTAGTTCCAGTTTCTCTCGTGTTTTTTATGTATTTTGTTTTCTTACAAACAAAAACTGCGTAAGAAAGGTCTTTTTTCATAAATAAATAAACAATAAACAACTTTAGTATATGCGTAAACCTACCAAACACGCAATCTTTGTTAGTATTTTAACCTTTTAAATGTCAATTCATTTATTTGAATGATTAATAATTTATGAAAAAGACAAAAGAAAACATGAATTATTTTATTTATGACTATTACAGGTGTGTAGGGCATTTGTAAAAGCTGCCCAACATCAGCAGAAAAATGAATATGATTGCATCAGTGTTTTTATGTGGAATCAGATCCTCCCTCTCGGGACCTTTGTGGACAGAAATGTCATATTTACTCCCATTAAAACTACATATAACTTGTAGTAATTCCAAGTGAGAAACATTCGTTCTTTAATGTCAGCATTTCGTTTTGGAGAAAAGTGCTGATAGTGTGAATTTTCCACCAGATTTAACTGTTTCCCATTCAACGCAGATGCAGGAGATTCTGGTGTTTTTGCTACTTACATTACAGCGCTATGAGACCAGCAAGTGGCTCTTTTAGGGGATTAAATGTCTGATGATCTTCAGCAGATCTGAAGCTGTTTACGTGTTGACTCGGTTACCCGTACCTTCCTATATGCTCTCTACAACATCAAGAGAATCAGACCGTACCTGACAGAACACACGACTCAGCTGTTGGTTCAGGTTCTGGTCATCGATTACTGCAGTTCTCTACTGGCAGGTCTGCCTGCATGCTCTGTTAAACCTCTGCAGATGATCCAGAACCAGCAGCGCGTCTGGTTTTCAACCAACCCAAATGAGCTCACGTCACTCCGCTGCTAATCGCTCTTCACTGGCTTCCAGTTGCAGCACGCATCACATTTTCAAGCTTTGCTTCAGGCTTACAAAACAATAGCTGAAACGGCTCCTGTCTACCTTCACTCCTTAATCCAGACCTACACTCCCTCTCCACAGCTACGTTCCACCAGTGAAAGACGTCTCGTGTTACCACCAATACGTGGGACTAAATCACCAGCCAGACTCTTTTCCTCTGTTGTGCCACGATGGTGGAATGATCTCCCAAACTGTGTCAGCTCTGCAGAGTCCCTGTCTACTATTAAGACCCAGCTGAAGACTCAGCTCTTCAAGGAGAACTTCAACACTTAGTTTAGCTGTATTTGTTGGAAAGTTGGAGAACTTAGTTCAGTTCTTTGCAACAAACTTGGTATTAATTCTTTGTATTATAACATCGGTGATATTATGGGGAGGGAAGGGTAAAAACAAAATGGAAAAAAAAAAAAAAGCCTGCATCCCTTCATGGAAGGACCTGTGTCCAACTGGACAGTCCACCAGCACCTTCCTACCATGTCCATGACGAACTGGAACATGGACTGTGATCCAGTTGCCGGCAGCAGCTTTAATGGGAGCAGATCTCTGCAGCAGCGTTTGGATGCAGCTGCAGCAGAGCTGAATCAACATGGTCTGTATATAACTTTACAGAGACGTGGTGGGACAGTTTTACCCTCGGGGGAGGCCAGATGCCTCAGATCTGTTGCACAGAAGGAACAGCACAAAGTTGGGAGGTATGTAGTCGTCTTTGTGAGGAAGAAGGAAGCGCTTATCTGCAGTAAACTCCGTCTGTTTGTGATCCTAAGTAGCTTAAGACCACTTAAAACCCAAATCAGTTGATTTTCAGTAATCTGATTGCTTAACATCTTGCACGGTGGTCTTAAGTCTTAATAGGCTCAACAGAGATCTGAGCATTTTAATGCAGACGCCTGCAGAGGAGGAGTTTTCCAGAGGAGAAACCGAGGCTGGAAGCTCAAACAGACGGAGGTTTACGAACAAAATCCGACTATTCAGGAGTTTTACTGAAGATGAGATCTCAGCGATGCAACACTAACATGCAGCTCATGCAGGTCGGGTCTTCTCCCGCCTTCCTGTCCTCAGAGCTGATTTCAGTCTGAACCGTTTTTATCTGCGAGACGTCTTCAGTCCCGATTACCTGATTTATCGAATCAACGGATTCTCCGCCTCAGATGGATCAAAGAGCGGCCTGGAAAGCCCGAGAGGCCTCTGAGGAGGCGTGAACTCCGGCTGCAGAAGCACCCGGCTTCAGGAGCATGCTAACGACTCTCATCCACGGATCCTAATTAAAATTGATTGGCGGTTGATTAACTGGCTCGCTGGCAGAAATCAATGTGACTGATGACGCGGCGCAGAGTTCAGAGGAAAGATCCAGGACCAGCTCTCTGCGTTTGATGCTCAGTCAAGTCGAAATATCGTGACACAGAACTTAAACGCTGCGAAAAGTCGACTGGACTGGAAGACAAAGTGAAGAAGAGTTCGATGCATCACCTCGGACATTTTCACGTCTTTATGATCAGTTATGGACAGATCTATCTATCTATTTATCAGCAGTGTTCAGCTTCCAGTCTCTACTATACTTCCCATCATGCACTGGGAGTCGCTGAATTTCCAGTTTGAATGGGTGGAAATTTTTAGTGTGAAATTATTTTCACAGTAAAAATAAAAACAAATATTCATCAATGATGATCTGTCTGTGTTGCCATGGTAACCGCTGATGTGACTTTAATGGCTTTTTAATGACTTTCAGAGCTGGTGTTTGAGTGGGATACTGGTGGGATACTGGTGATACTGGTGGGATACTGGTGATACTGGTGGAATACTGGTTATACTGGTGGGATACTGGCGATACTGGTGGGATACTGGTGGGATACTGGTGATACTAATGGGATACTGGTGATACTGGTGGGATACTGGCGATACTGGTGGGATACTGGTGGGATACTGGTGATACTAATGGGATACTGGTGATACTGGTGGGATACTGGTGATACTGGTGGGATACTGGTGGGATACTGGTGATACTGGTGATATACTGGTGGGATACTGGTGATACTAATGGGATACTGGTGATACTGGTGGGATACTGGTGATACTGGTGGGATACTGGGGATACTGGTGGGATACTGGTGATACTAATGGGATACTGGTGATACTGGTGGGATACTGGCGATACTGGTGGGATACTGGTGGGATACTGGCAATACTGGTGGAATACTGGTGATACTGGTGGGATACTGGCGATACTGGTGGGATACTGGTGGGATACTGGCAATACTGGTGGAATACTGGTGATACTGGTGGGATACTGGCGATACTGGTGGGATACTGGTGGGATACTGGCAATACTGGTGGAATACTGGTTATACTGGTGGGATACTGGCGATACTGGTGGGATACTGGTGATACTGGTGGGACAAACCAGACTCTGACAACACGGAAGTGAAGAAAAATACGAAGAACAAACTAAGTATGTTTTGCGGCGCCGGTAGATCTGGCTGCGGGGCCCCAGTTCTGTTCCGACCCGTTGATCTGTGTCATAAATGTTGATTTTCTGTCAAAACTTGGAGGAGCTGTTCATGAACTTTAAATTTCCCCTTCGGGATAAATAAAGTATCTTTGATTTCATTAGATTTTTTTCTCTGAAAACA
The DNA here is from genome assembly GCF_933228915.1 of Telmatherina bonti. Classification (NCBI taxonomy): domain Eukaryota; kingdom Metazoa; phylum Chordata; class Actinopteri; order Atheriniformes; family Telmatherinidae; genus Telmatherina; species Telmatherina bonti. Next base: position 6,627,191 of record NC_136625.1, on the reverse strand, counting down.
GAAACATGAAGAAAGTCCAGGTGCAGTTCACATGAAGCAAAGCAGATTTTATTCGAATGTCTATATTTCTGTTACTCATATTACACCTATATGTAGTTATTAATATTTTCTTATTAAAATTATAGCAATATTAGTTTACTGTTTATTATTCTTTAAGTATACTTCATATAAAAATTGACATAGCAGATTTTTTTATGGTAATATTTATAAACTAGTATAATATTGTTTTTACTATGACCAGTATATTATACATGGTCTTATAGAGTTTATTTATTCATTTTTACTCTTTATTTATATATTATTTACACTTGTTTCATAATATATCCTATTTTTAGTAGCATAGATATTTATCATTTCAATTTAATATTTATAAATAAATATTTATTACATTATAATGTGAGATGATAAATAAAAACAAGCATTCTATTTTTGTATTTTTTATTCAATATGCTAAATATTTCTGATATTTCTACAACTTTACGACAATGTGGGGATTATTCCTGCTAAAAGCCAACAGGAATAACAGTTTTACAACTTAGTTTATTATTATCTATTAAAACATCCGACATTCCCTCAGGAATAAAAATATTTAATTTACTTTTATTTTAGTCTTGTTATAAAAGCAGGAATATTTCTCCCTCTTTGCTTGAGTTAGAGTGGTGAACACCCAGACTCCAAACAGCAGCAGCGCCACCTCGTTATTCTCTCTCCGCTGTTTTACACGACCGCTGCAGCGAAACGAAGACAAGTTGAGTCTGTTTTTATGAGGCAGCAGCTGAATTATTTCCCCTGACGACATTTTAAATGTCTGAGACTTTAAACGCTGATGGATGAAGCGTGTCGCTGCTCTGATGAAGCCCCGCCCCCTGACCATCCAGCAGATTTCCCACGCCCCGTTGCTGGAGACTCACCGCCGGAGCAGGGCCCGTCGGACACCCTGGAGATGAGCCTCTGCTGCTTGCAGGACGCCTGCCGCCGGTAGCACTCGTTCTGGTAGGTGTCTCCGTTGGAGCCGCACACCGGGATGTAGTTTTTGTGGCACTGCAAGTCAAACACAGTCAGCTTCAGTTTCAGGCCAAAAACATTGAATCTGCAGAAACACGTTGAGCAAAAAACGTTTTCTTAACTCCCCTTTCAGGAAGTTAGAGGACAAAACACCATCTCCTAAAAACTAACAGCAGTCATAACAGCAAAGACCAAAAGTGTAACTATTTATATTATTTGAATCCTTTAAATACCAATTTTTATTCCATGATGTCACTGTTTTATTATTAAAAATAACTATTTCATACAATAGATTTTATATAAATATTTTGGCAGATTTATTTTAAAACCAGGCTTGAATATTGTAAAAATACCAGTTTGGATAAATAACAACTGTTTTATTAATAATATTAATAATAATATTCATAATAAAAATAAAAATAATAATATTAATAATAATAATAATGATAATAATAATAATAATAATAATAATAATAATAATAATAATAATAATAATAATAATGGACTGAAGTTGATTTATTGATTTGAGGAAAAAAAAGGGAAAAATGGATGGATGGATGGATGGATAGATGAATGGTTGGATGGATGGATGAATGGATGGATGAATGGATGGATGGATGGATAGATGAATGGTTGGATGGATGGATGAATGGATGGATGAATGGATGGATGGATGGATGGATAGATGAATGGATAGATGGATGGATGGATGGATAGATGAATGGTTGGATGGATGGATGAATGGATGGATGGATGGATGGACAGATGGATGGATAGATGAATGGATAGATGGATGGATGGATGGATGGATGGATGAATGGATGGATGGATAGATGGATGGATGGGTGGATGGATGAATGGATGGATGGATGGATGGATGGATGGATAGATGAATGGTTGGATGGATGGATGAATGGATGGATGGATGGATGGATGGATGGATAGATGGATGGATAGATGAATGGATGGATGGATAGATGAATGGATGGATGGATAGATGAATGGATAGATGAATGGATGGATGGATGGGTGGATGGATAGATGGATGGATGGGTGGATGGATAGATGGATGGATGAATGGATGGATGGATAGATGGATGGATGGGTGGATAGATGAATGGATGGATAGATGGATGGATGGATGGATAGATGAATGGATGGATGGATGGATGGATGGATGGATAGAATGAATGGATGGATGGATGGATAGATGGATGGATGGGTGGATAGATGAATGGATGGATGGATGGATAGATGGATGGATGGATGGATGGATGGATGGATGAATGGATGGATGGATGGATGGATGGATGGATGGATGGATAGATGGATGGATGGATGGATGGATGGATGGATGGATGGATGGATGAGTTTCATGTCTGCTATGTTCTGACTGGTTTCTGTGGAAGTTAACCCATTTACTAAAGCAAACCTTCTTCTCTACCTCTAGATGAGTAAAAGACATGATGACAGACGGACAGTTATGTCTTTATAGGAAGAGGAAGATGGAGAGGAAGAGGAGGAACCCCTGACTGAACCACTACACACAGTAAGGCTTCAACCATCATGTATGATGTCATAGAAACGCTCCAGGCTGTTTGGATTCTCTCGGTGACGTGTTGGCGCTGCACTTCCCAGCACACGGTGGGACAATCCTGCGCAGTGTCACATGTGTTGAACAGTTGTTCTCGCAGGTGGAAAAGAAATGTTTAAAAACTTTAAGGTTTTAAAAGCTCTTTTAACGTTGCTGTCTATAATCTCATATAATTGATTTGTTTCTATTATCCGTGTGTAACGTGTGTTTGAGTAGCTTGTGGAGTAAAAATGTGTCATGAAACGTGTTTGCGCTTAAATCGCCACTGCAGACGCAGAAGTCGCTCTGAATCATGGCGTCGTGGGAAGACGCCGGTACGTAGAGGAGCGACATGTGACCTTTGTGTTTGATGGAGCAGCAGACATGTTGCTGCTGTTTTATGGAGCTTTCAGTTCAACACCAGCCTCCATCATGAGTTTCCTTTTTTTATTGTTAGGAAACGACTAAAATGTAATTAACTTCCCACCCAGTGATGTTTCTGTTGAGTCTTTTTACTGTTAAAGCAGGTTGACCAAACTGCTGACAGGGTTTATTTTAGCACAGCTGACCACAAATGAATAAAAGCTTCAGAATTAACGATTCTATTAAAGTAGAACACCTTTCAACTTCCTGCTCCTAAACACATGAAGTTTGTATCGAATTTCATTTGCAGCTTCCGTTGCCGAGATGTTTAGGAAATTAGCACAAATGTCATCGACACACAGAACCATTCGATACCACCGTTCCAGCGTTCTGCAATGATTCCTCCATTCCAGCATTCTGCAATCGATCTCGATGTTCCAGTGTTCTGCAATAATTTGCACCATTCCAGCGTTCTGCAATGATTCCCCCCATTCCAGAGTTCTGCAATCGATGTCAATGTTCCAGTGTTCTGCAATAATTTGCACCATTCCAGCGTTCTGCAATGATTCCCCCCATTCCAGCATTCTGCAATCGATCTCAATGTTCCAGTGGGCAATCATTCCCCCCATTCCAGAGTTCTGCAATCGATCTCAATGTTCCAGGGTTCTGCAATAATTTGCACCATTCCAGCGTTCTGCAATTGATCTTGATGTTCCAGGGTTCTGTAATAATTTGCACCATTCCAGCGTTCTGCAATTGATCTTGATGTTCCAGCGTTCTGCAATAATTTGCACCATTCCAGCGTTCTGCAATTGATCTTGATGTTCCAGGGTTCTGTAATCGATCCCGTAATTCCAGCGTTCTGCATTCATTCCCCACATTCTAGCGTTCTGCAATTGATCTTGATGTTCCAGTGTTTTGCAATCAGTCTTGATGTTCAAGCATTCTGCAATCGATCCCACCATTCTTGCGTGCTGCAATCAATGTTGATGTTCCAGCGTTCTGTAATTGATCCCGTTGTTCCAGCGTTCTGTTTGCAGCAGTCTGTAAGTCTCCTTCAGGATTTCTTTTAATCTTTTCTCTGAGTCGTATCCTGCAAATGAAGCTGTAGATCTTCATCGCCAGCAGAGCAGACCTGAACAGATCAGCTCCTGTATGCTTGTGGTTCTGATGGGCAGGACGGTTTGGCTGAATTTATGACACGTCAGCTGGATGACAGGATGATGAAAGAACAGGTGAGGTGGTTCACCTGAGAGCTCATCGAAACAGTTACATGAAAAACAACAGAAAAACATGTAAAAAAAACATGTGACGCCATATTCCACATATGAACCACATGTGAAAAACATGAAAGCCATTTGAAATGTGGTTTACATGTGGACCACATTTGTAAAACATGTATGATTCACATGTTGGTCATGTGTTTAAAATATGGCTCAAATGTGAATCTCATATGTTTGGCACATGTGACCTACGTGTGATTCACATGTAACATGTGGTTAACATGTGAATTAAAGGTGTTTTACAAATGTGGTTAACGTGTGACTATGTTTCACATTTTTTATATGCAGTTCTCATGCATATCAGTGTGGTTCACATGTATTTTACATGTCTTCACATGTGGACAACATGTGCACAATATGAAGTTCATATAAGTTTCATATATGGTTCACATGTTTTTCATTTGTGAGTCACACGTGCTTGACACATGGTTAACTTGTTCACATGATTCACACATAAGTCACATCTACATGATATGTGAAACATGATTTACATGTGAATCAAATGTGCTTTACATCCTAGGAAACATGTAAACACATTTTAGAACCACGCAAAAAAGTGTGTTCTGACTGTGTGTATCACATGAAAACATGAAAACATGTTAAACTCATGATGAAACTCATAAATACCCCCATACATATGTTTTATTCACATGATTCACATGTGGTATGTGAGAGTAATCACATTTTGATGTCAAAGTGCAGCAAAAGCTTCGGTTGCTGAAGAACGTTTCCTTTCTGCAAGTGTTTGTTTATGTAACATTACTGTGAAGACGCAGGACATAATGAAGGACGTGGCATTCTCGTAGCATCGGTGATGCATTAGCATTTAGCCTGATTCCCCCGCAGACCCTCTGCACGGTTAACAGCACACAGCGGTTGAGAGAGCGGATTAATGAGGGGCCAATCTGAAAACAGCCCGGCGATATAAACAGCTTTTAAGCCGTCTTGCCTACAGTTACTTTTACAGATGCATCAACTGGGAATTGTGGACACAAATCTTGCGTAAACGGTTAATGGGATGGTTTGATTTTTATGTTTATATTCTTTCCAAGTAATTTTCCACATACTTAACCCTCCTCCAGTGCTCGATTTTTGCCAAACCTTTACAAACCAAAGATTTGTCCCTGGATGAAGAGCTGCTATCGCTTCAGAAAACGGTAGAAAATAAAGTCTTAAATGAGTCAAACAAAGTCTTGAGCGGTGCCGTTTATGTCCCAGACAAGCAGCTTTACATTCCTGGAAGATTTACTGTTAAAATCTGGTTTTTAATCGATAATTATGAGGAAAGTATTTGAGCGTTTATGGCTCTAATCATTTGTGTTGGCCTGAAGCGGCACGTCTCTGCTGTCAGAGTCAAACTCCAGATGCAAGTGCACGTGTCAGCATCCGGCAGTCCATATTCCGTTAACTCAGATCCATCGACCACCCAGTGGGAATGAGCTCTGACCTCCAGCATGGCCTCTCATTGGACAGAAGACACCTCCACTGCCGTCTGCAGCTGGAGACCAAACCATCAAGCTGTCAGCAGCCAGGGAATCCATTTCTGGGTTTAAGCTGAGACAGAATCAGGATGTAATCAAGCCCTTTGTTTGAACAATTTGCCTCCTTCACATCCGAACTCCAGCTGAGGACAAACTCCGACTCTGTCCCGGTTTCATTAGCTTGCTCTGTCAGCCGAACTGACGTGTGGTTAATTTCCGCTGAGGCAACATGTTTTTATCAGCTCAGGAGCTCATTAGCAGCACTTACTTAGACGTTTGGGTCTCTCTGTGATGACAGCAACTCTGATCTGTTTACACAAGTAAATGCAAAAAGTTTTAATGATCATGAGAAAGACAGAACCTGCAGCTTCCAACAGATGAGGGTTAGCACCGCTGTTGAGCTGAAGCTGAAAGGCGATGACCTCATGCCTACGTCCGTGATTTACAATCCAGTGCACAAACGCCAGCTAAGTAATTATAAAAGTTTTTCTTGTGTGAGGACAATTCAGCCATGAGGAGATAAATCTGCAGAAATGAGGCGAGACTTCAGTCCTTGGCCGTCTTCTGTTTTACTTGTCCCTAAAACCTGCAACAAGGACGATCTGCATCTTTATTTAGAGGCAAGGATGGCGATCTTTAGGCACATCACGATTCCGATGGCCGTGGTGTGATTATGAAACCATTTAATGGTGCATCTTTTTAAACTATGTAATAAGCAAAGCATAAAAGCAAAGCATTTATTAATAATAGTTCAATAAAAGGATTTGCCAATACAATCCCTCGCAGGTCAAGACTTGCTTGGTGATGACATCATCATCCTCTCGATGGAGCGGTTTCTAAATGACCCCGGTTTCATTGGCTGTTTTGGACATTGAATATTTCTCTTCTGAATCATTCTACAATAAAAATTACATCCAAAACCTTGTTGTCAAGTTCTGTTAATGACCGTTTCATTCAGGTGTGTTGCTGCAGGGAGAAGAACCTCTCCCCAGCCACATTTACCAACTCTGCGGGGGAATCCCAAGGCGTTCCCAGGCCAGCTGAGAGATATAATCCCTCCAGCGTGTCCTGGGTCTTCCCCGGGGTCTCCTCCCAGAGGGACGTGCCTGGAACACCTCACCAGGGAGGTCCAGGAGGCATCCTGACCAGATGCCCGAGCCACCTCAACTGGTTCCTCTCGATGTGGAGGAGCAGCGGCTCTACTCTGATCTCCTCCCGGATGACCGAGCTCCTCACCCTATCTCTAAGGGAGAGCCCGGCCACCCTGCGGAGGAAACCCATTTCAGCCGCCTGTATACGAGATCTCGTTCTTTCGGTCACGACCCACAGCTCATGACCATAGGTGAGAGTAGGAACATAGATCGACTGGAAAATCGAGAGCTTCGCCTTCAGGCTCAGCTCCTTCTTCACCACGACAGACCGGCGCAGAGTCCGCATTACTGCATCGAATCAAACCGATCGAATTGAGGAGGAGCTGTATTCCCTCCACTGACCCACAACGTCCTGAGTTGAGGTTATCAGGTCCACATCTCCACTGTAGACAGTATTGATGGAGCACTGCTTCCCCCTCCTGAGCCGCTGGATGGTGGACCAGAATCGCCTCGACCATAGGTGAGGGTAGGAACGTAGATCGACTGGTAAATCGAGAGCTTCGTCTTCTGGCTCAGCTCCTTCTTCACCACGACAGACCGGCGCAGAGTCCGCATTACTGCAGACGCCGCACCGATCCGTCAATCTCACGCTCCATCCTTCCCTCCTCCTCCACTTAGAGTGGGACTTCATTCCCAACCCGGAGAGGACTTTTCCAGCTGAGGACCATGGTCTCAGATCTGGAGGTGCTGAATTTACTTCCAGTATCTATGAAGTAAATTCAGAAATTCAGCTTGAAGCTTGAATACACCAGCCTTGCAAAAAACCAGCAGGGAAACGTGCCTCTAGCTGCTTTCAAATAGCAAACTCATGTGATTCTCACGGCAAAGTGGTTAGCACTGTGGCCTTACAGCAAGAAGGTTACTGGTTCGATCCTTGGCTGGGCAAGGTTTGGACAGTGGCCTTTCTGTGTGGAGTTTGCATGTTCTCCCCGTGTATGCGTGGGTTCTCTCTGGGTACTCCAGCTTCCTCCCACCATCCAAAGTTAGGCTAACTGGTTACTCTAAATTGCCCCTAGAAATGTGTGTGAGTGGTTGTTTCTGTGTGAACCTGCGATGGCATGGCGAGCTGTCCAGGGTGTACCCCGCCTTTCCCCTAAAGACTGCTGGGATAGAATAATGAATGAATGTGATTCTCACAAACTGTTCATTTGTCATTTACCGGTGATAAGATGCACAACTTATGGTGGTGAAAGATTCTACATCGACGGACGTCCCTGTACCACAAGAAGCACCTTTCTTCAGTGACTCCATGACAACCAAGGACTGTCACAATCAGTAATACTTCCAGTTGGCTCTTTAGTGTGAAACATGACGCTACAGCCGTGGTATATGGATGCAACACCTTGGCAAGGAAAGAGTTTGCGTAGTCCGATTCGGGTAGAAACGTTGCCATCGCTTGCTGGATGGTCCCCTGCTTGGAGGCAGCTAACTGGGCTTTTCTCATCAAGCTTTTTTCTGGGTCTTTCTCCATTCATATTCATAGCAGCTGAAGTATGTCCACATTCTGGCGTTGGATGCAAAGGAGTTATGACGGTTTGGCATAGCTTGTCGGAATAGCACACAGGAAGTCCAAAGTCTTATCTGTCGGTTTAGGATACTATACCTAGGTATACCAGTGACAGATACTGTTGATTAAAACATATTATTATTCATTATGTGGGTTTCATGGACATGAAATATTTAATTTAGCAAAGTTGAATATTACAAGGTGACTTTCCGTCAGTTCGGGAAAGTGTGCTGGATGCTAATAACCTGACGCTACAGTACGTGCCTAAACAACATTACGACCTCACATGAGAAGCAGCTCAGAAATGTGCAATAAATATGCAGCAAAGCAGAGAAAAACCAGCTGCTGCATGCAGACATGTCTCCGCGTTCTGCTGAACTGATGGCTCGTCTGCAGCTTTCTGAGCTGCTTAACTGAGAGTGTCCCGAACAGTCACAACACGGGTTGGATTTCATGTTCAGCCTTGGTCTCATGGACACCAGATGGTCCAGATGTTGCACTTCCACCATTTCCAGTTGTAGCTTTTGCATTTCTCAGCATTGTTATCAAGTACTAGATGGAAAACCGATAAACATTTGTCCATCCAGGTCGTCCATGTCGCATTGTGATCCACCAAAAACGCAATGTTTTCCTGTTTACTCCTGCTGGGAAGGCATTTAGACACTTTATAACGCCAGACTCGTTACGTGGCACTGGGACATTTACTGTGCACGTTTCTGCAGCGTTTGAGGCTCATCAACAACTTCAGAACTTTTTCTTTCAGGATGCTTGATTACATTGCAGCTGAGTTTGGCTTTATGAGCCGGACGAACACGCGAGCAAGCAGCCGTTCTGAACATATGCAGAGGCTGATTCACAAAGAAATACAAGAAGACATTGTCAAAGGAAAGAAAGAAAGATAGAAAGAGGCAGAACAAGAAACAAGATAACAGTCAAGATGAGACTGAATTCGACTGGCTGGAGAGATTACAGACCAGGCAGCATGGATGATGGATGATGGGGGGGCATCACTGAGGAAACTGAACCATTTCTCCAGCATGTCTTTAAGACTGAAAAATGTCAGAAGTGTTGGGACTAAAAACTACCTGCAGCAGATGAACAGGAGCTCAAAGTCCTGAAGCAGGAGCTGAAAGATGCATCTGGATGTAACATCGCCAGCAGTCTGTTCAAACGTCATCTTTCCGTTTCCTGAGCATCAGGATGGATTGCAGGCGTATAAAGCATCGTGTTAAGCTCCACGTCGCTGTAAACTGGTAATATTCCTGCATTACTGTGTCAGACAGCAGTGAAACTTGTGTCCAACGCTGTCTTTGCTCAGGACGTTTTGTCCTGTTCTGCTCTCACATCAAAACGCCAGACGGCGGTTTTAACAGTCTCCCAGCGTCACGTTGATGCCGTAAAGCTGCAGCTCGGGGTGAATTTGTCTTCCTGACACTGCAGCTGTCGTGTTGTTTGGCCAAATAGAGTAATTGTGTTTTGTTATGTGTCAGAAGAACACGGCAGGCAGGTCCTGCTGTCTTTGTTTTAGTCCCGTTGCTGCTGCTGCTGCCAGTGTTGCACTTCATCCGTACAGACGACGTTGCAGCTTAACGGGGAGCCAGAACGTGACAGCATCCTGTTATATTTCATTTATGTGGTTTTATGTATCAGGACATAAGACAAATCATTTGATCCAGGTGCAACATGAGGCGAAGCTCTGACAAAACAGAATCCATGTGAGGGTCCTGCAGCTTGTAGAAGCTTCTAGTCAGCTGAAACCCTGCAGGACATGGAGAAGGCGTTTGACCGTGTACCCCGGGGGCTCCTGTGGGGGGTACTCCGGGAGTATGGGGTACCGGACCCCCTTGTACGAGCTGTCCGGTCCCTGTACGACAGGTGTCAGAGCTTGGTCCACATTGCCGGTAGTAAGTCGGATTCGTTTCCGGTGAGGGTTGGACTCCGCCAAGGCTGCCCTTTATCATCGATTCTGTTCATAACTTATATGGACAGAATTTCTAGCTGCAGCCGAGGCGTTGAGGGGATCCGACTTGGTGGCCTCAGGATTGGGTCTCTGCTTTTTGCGGATGATGTGGTCGGGTGGACTCTCGCTTGAGCAATTCGCAGCCGAGTGTGAAACGACTGGGATGAGAACAATTTATTCATTGATTCATTATCCTAACCGCTTAGTCCAATGAATGGTTGCATGGAAGCTGGAGCCTATCCCAGCAGTCTTTGGGCGAAAGGCAGGGTACACCCTGGACAGCTCGCCAGTCCAGCACAGGGCGAGATGAGAATCAGCACCTCCAAATCTGAGACCATGGTCCTCAGCCGGAATAGGGTGGATTGTCCTCTCCGGGTCGGGAGTCAGGTCCTGCCTCAAGTGGAGGAGTTTAAATATCTCGGGGTTTTGTTCACGAGTGAGGGAAGGATGGAACGTGAGATTGACAGACAGATCGGTGCGGCGTCTGCAGTAATGCGGACTCTGCGCCGGTCTGTCGTGGTGAAGAAGGAGCTGAGCCAGAAGGCGAAGCTCTCGATTTACCAGTCGATCTACGTTCCTACCCTCACCTATGGTCATGAGCTGTGGGTCGTTACTGAAAGAAGGAGATCTCGTATACAGGCGGCTGAAATGAGTTTCCTCCGCAGGGTGGCCGGGCTCTCCCTTAGAGATAGGGTGAGGAGCTCGGTCATCCGGGAGGGGCTCAGAGTAGAGTCGCTGCTCCTCCGCATCGGGAGGAACCAGTTGAGGTGGCTCGGGCATCTGGTCAGGATGCCTCCTGGACCTCCCTGGTGAGGTGTTCTGGGCACGTCCCTCTGGGAGGAGACCCCGGACCCAGGACACGCTGGAGGGATTATATCTCTCGGCTGGGCTGGGAATGCCTCGGGATCCCCCCGCAGAGTTGGCAAATGTGGCTGGGGAGAGGGAAGTCTGGACTTCCCAGCGACCTGACCCCAGATAAGCAGCAGAAGATGGGTGGATCGACGGATGGTGATGAAGAAATATCCTACTGTAGTTACAGATGAAGGTGGAGCGCCTTGTTACTGTTGTTACGTCAGGCTGATTATCAATTCTCTGATCATCAATCAGTTAAGAGAAAAAATTATTCAAAAATAAAATTCCTGAGCCCAGAGAGGCGATTACATGTGTGCAACAAATGAGATCATTAAAGAAAAAGTTCAAATGAAGAAAATCGTTGACACGATACAAACACACACAGACACAGACACAGACACACACACACACACACACACACACACACACACACACACAGACACACACACACACACACAGACACAGACACAGACACACACACACACACACACACATGTTTTAAATGATTAACAACGGTTCCTTATAAGGTGAAATGACAGCATGAATCAGATTCTCTCAGATCTAATATTGATCAGGTTGCACAGTATTTCATAAGCTCCATCCATTCTTCATGAAGAAATCTTTCTAATTCAAAAAGCATTTTGTCACGGAAGATGTCAGATAAACGGTAAAGCAAGACATAATCTCTGAAAGACAGAATTTGGACAGCAAATCAAAGGTATATTAGTTGTTGCAATTTGGGAGTTTGTTTCCATAAAATGAACCAAAAACCATATTTTAAAACCCTTCTTTAAAAAAAAAAAAAAAAAAAAAAAAAAGTTAGATTAGATTAGATTCCGATTTTTTTGGGTGCCGATTCGATTTAAATTGCGATTCTCACAATTCTTCAATATTGCTGATTTTTGTAGATTAAAAATAAAAAACAAAAAAAAAATCAGTATTTAGCTTGTCATTTTTCTTGATTTCAATTAGGAAAATAACAGAGTAGCCAGACACCATTCTGCTGCTATAATGCCCAAGAAGAGAAGTAAAGAAATCAACAAAAACAATTTTTTTTTTATTTTTTATAGTGGATTAGTTTTATTTATTTGAAAAAAGAATTGATTTTTTAACGGGAAAAAAAATGGATTTTAAAATTGTAAAGCAAAATATCCTGATTTTTAATTTTTCGATTCAATTTTCCCACCTCTAACAGTTTCGCCAATTTAAATTATTGTTGTTAAACAAAAAATACAATTTAATCTTGAAGAATCTTGGATTTGACTTAATTTTAAGACACTAAATTAAATTTTTAAACAAATCCTCAAAGAAAAAACGCACCTTTCGAACATGTACCATGTTACACAGCACAGATACACATATTTTGCAGATCAGAAACATGTGCTTTGGAACATTTACATGTCTATATTTTACATGCATATGTAAAATATAAAGATATTAAATGACAATATAAATTCACAAAGTGAAATTGTATGTATGCGGGCATTGTGGCTAATGGAAGTTATGGTTAGCGGGTGTGATGGCTAACATCAGCTTCAAGAAGAAAGCAGAGCTTGAAGACTCTGCATTGTTAAAACCTCCTGTTTAGGAACACTTCAGCTACCCAGGTAAGTATGTAAATGGACAAGGCGATGAGAATAAAACAGTCTGCAGGTTAGCCGCTTATAGTCCCGCCTCCTTCACACACTGATGACCGCTGTCGCTGAAAAGCCCTTCTGTATAAACAGCTGAACCTTGAACATGGAAAGCATGAAGCCTCTTTTCCACAGAGTTTTAATTGTCTCTATTAAAAGACTTTCTTATATTTTTAAAAAGTAAAAAAAAACATGTAAAATTGTTTTTTACTCTGAACACAAATTTAATCTAAAAATGCTCCACGCAAACAATGTTTTACAGACCAAACATCAGTCTGGCAACTGATAGTGTTTAAATAATTAAAGACTTACTTTTCATAGAGATTTGTATTTGTAAATGTTTGTAAGTTAAAGTGAATTATCTTTGCTTGTCTTTACGAATATCCCTCCTTCCCTTATATGTATGGACAGAAACTGTCCATTAGGAGTGGGTATGTGTATATTTCTATTTAAGACTTTATTTCGTGGAGAATTTACAACAAACAGTTTTTATTGTGTTGTTTTCATTTTTAATGTCATTCAAATTTTCCTGTTTTAATCGAAATTAGGCATTTTAATATTCTACATTTGTTCCTTTGTTGAACCAAACCATGACCTTAAAACCAAGGTACGCATCGAACCGTGATTTTGGCGTAGAGTCACATGTACAAACTGTTTACATTTCTGAGGCCATATATATTTATATGTAAAACCCAAAACACACATTTCCAGTGCAAGTGTTCATGTGAAACTATAAAATCCCAGACAATCCTCCTAAATAAACCGCATGTTTCACGTGTTGCCATGAAAATGTTTTTCATGTGCAAATGACGTGTTTCACAGGTGTTTCACAAGTGCAAACCCACATGACATCATATGTGAAGCGCGTGTTTATCCTGTAAGTGATTAACTCCAGGCTGTGCGTTTATCATGTCCTGATGCAGAAGAGCTTAGAACTGCAGGACGCGCTGCTTCGTTCCTGTTTTTTACCTCAGCGCGACTTCTCACAGGAAACTTTTGCGCACGTGTACAGGACACAGATCTGATCATGTGATCCACCTGCAGTTGTGTTGCAGCCAGACTATGGCATCTTTTCCTTCTTTATAATAAAACCGTGAGATGTTTCTGCTTCTCGATGTGCCGTTCTCTAAAGTGCTTCATTTCATGCATACTTGCTGCTGAAATGTGTTCTTTGGTAACACACCTGTGAAGCTAAAACACACCGAACATTTCGGGCCATGTTGGCCATGAAACAGGTGGTCAGCGGTGTATGTCCCCATCAGTTTACAGCTGAACACTGGGCAAGGATTCAGGGATCATACGGAGTTTTAAAAGCTGCGAGGATGAAAACAAAGATGTCATCAGACCTGGAACTGGCAGACACATTTAAGCTGAGCTCCATCGTCTCTGCAGACGCCTCCGAACCGGCATGTGGAGTCATCGCAGACCCTCAGGTCGCTCTTCTTCTCTGATACATCTACAACAAAGAGAGAGACAAAAAGACAGGGGTTAAGATGAAGGATAGACGGCGGATCGATGAGGTGAGTCAGACCTACAGCACCTCCACAAGCACCTGCGGTAAATCGTACGCTCCCTCTGAGTAACGCCCAGACAGTTTTAAGAGTTCAATGAAAGCAACTGGAGAGCAGAGCTGCAGGGGAACATATGGACACATTTCCCAGCAGAGCACCTTGCAGATGATTGTTTACCTGACAGAGCAAACAGGCTTTTCGTCACCACACACACCTGGCGAGCGTTTACTCCGGAGAAAACGAGCCGACTCTTGGGACAGAGAAAACTGGGCCTGAAGTCCTCAGAGGGACGATTGTTTGGTTGAACTGTCTCAAAATGAGCAAAGCTGAAGTCAGTTTTTGGCTTCATTGAGTCCAAATCATCACAGATCAGGTCTGCGTTACAGTTTTCTATCAGAAAAAAGACCACCTGATGAACCAGAACCAAGCTGGCACATGCAGCAGGTCAGAGCTGAACTCCCAGGAGGAACACCAAAATACCTCCTCGCCATACAACAAGCCGCAGGAAGCGTCGCATTAACAGATGATTTACCTGCATATGTAAATAGATTCATTACAAGATGTTTAAATTTAGGTACATCTGGTCTGCAAACATCACACAAACTTCATGCAGCTCCTCCATCTTCCTCTTCAGGCAGAGTATTGCTGCAGACCATGTCCATCCGTTCAGGGCTTCCATCACCGCTGAAACCGCTCAAAATATAAACATGCCAATAAAAAACTGCGATGGAAACACCTACATATAGAAAAAACTTGTTAAAACATTTTTAAACTCATGAGGAGGTTTTTTCAGAAGTATCCACTAGAAGTTTATGGCAAAAATGTAACCACATCACTTTTTCCCACTTTTACACGTCACCAGATGTGACGTAATTCAATTCAATTCAATATAGCTTTATTTGTACAGTGCCACTTCACAACAATGTTGTCAACAGGGAACTTTCCAAACACATCACTTCAAGCCAATTCACACATATCCTATAGTAGAAACACGCTGAAACACTCAAATCATGACTTAGATCCAGTCCTCCATCCTGAGCTGCATGAGGCGACAGTGGGAAGGAAAAAACTCCCCTTTAACAGGAAGAAAACCTCCGGCAGAACCCGGCTCAGGGAGGGCAGCCATCTGCCTCGACTGGTTGGGGTGGAGAGGACAGGAAAGACAGATCAACATGTACAACTGCACTTATTCAGGAAGATTCTCAGTGCACATAGGGGGTCATGTGACCAGTTCATTTCAGGTAAAGATGGCACGGAGTGTGTGGACGAAGGAGGGGACAGAAATCTTTTTACAGATAATAAAAGAAATTTATAACCTTAATCTTGATGACAACAGCAAAATTCAGAGTTGTTCAAGGAATGACAAAGAAATGAGACAGGAGGGCTTCGTAAACCCACAGCAAGTAGAAAACCTTGGAACAGGCTACCGAGCATACCTAGCATACTTAGCATACCTAGCATGAGCCGCAGTTCCTGTAAAATCTTGTCTGGCAGATGTGCAGCAGCTGCATGATGCTTCATATGGAGCAAAACGTCTGAGGATGTTTCCGACGGACTACATCCCGCTACAAGAAGGTGGACCTGATAAAGCGACTGCGTACTGCTGAGTAGAACTCTCTGTTTTTACTGGAAATGCTGCTAATTTTAACCCAAAAGCTTCAGTTCATTATTCATGGCGAAGTCTAATATGAAGTCATTAAGCTGATATCCATCAGAGCGCTGCTGCTAACAAACACATTTCCCAAAATGTCAGAGCATTTTTAAGGTCAGAGCCTGCTGGTATTTCTCTGAGAAGTTCCTCCTCAAACTTGTTGCTTATCCTGAATCAGTTTTGACCTTTAAAGTTTTATGTCTGATCAGTTAATAAAATATCACCAGCTGACGTCCAGATAGTCATTTTCTTATCTGGAAGTCCTGAAAGGCAGATTGGAGCGAGATGTAATGAGAACAACCCACACACAGCAGGTGGCTGGTGGAGGGAGTCCTCGTCTCGGTAGATAATAACAGGCCTCCGTTGCTCGGGAATGTCCAGCTAACTTAAATCTTCCACATTTTCGTTGACATAAAAGCCGCAGAATCCAGTCTGAGCGCAGCTGAATTGACTTTGAAAGCCACGTAATGGCCTGGAATTACTAAGCGACTCCTAAAAATGGCCGCCGCTGCCCAAAGTAACAAGCTGCACAAACCCTGCAGCTCAAAGGGAAGATGTGTACTTCCAGCTGAGGCTTTGAAGATGAAAACCAACCAGAGAAGAAGAAAAACAGGCTGGTTAATGAGTCAAAGAAGCAACAGCTTGACTTCAAACAGCTTTAAATTGTTGAGACGTTTGAGGTCAAAACCTCCCGAACTGGAAAACCTCCAGTTCTCGGCTGGGAAAACCTCCAGTTCTGTGCACTGGAAGCGGTGCACATTAAGCATTCCTGGACCAACGGAAGTCTACGGGGGTGAGCCAGGACTTCTGTAGACATCATGTGAGATCTGCACATGTTGACCACTTTTTATGTTCCCCCCACCCCCCAACCAGTGCAGAAAGATGGCCATCCTTCCTGGTTCTGGAGGGATGTCGGAGGGATGTTGGTGGGGTGTCAGGGGAATGTCGGGGGATGTCGGTAAGATGTCGGGGGAATGTCAGAGGGATATCAGATGGTTGTCAGGTGAATGTCGGAGGGATGTCGGGGGAATGTCGAAGGATGTCGAGGGAATGTCAGAGGGATGTTGGGAATGTCGGTAGGATGTCGGGGGAATGTCAGAGGGATATCAGATGGTTGTCAGGTGAATGTCAGAGGGATGTTGGGAATGTCGGTAGGATGTCGGGGGAATGTTATTAGGATGTCGGGGAAATGTCAGTCGAATGTCAGGGGAATGTCGATCGAATGTCGGAGGGATGTTGGAGGGATGTCAGGGGAATGTCGGGGGATGTCAGGGGAATGTTGGAAGGATATCGAGGGAATGTCAGAAGGATGTTGGATGGTTGTCGGGGGAATGTCGGAGGGATGTGGGGGGAATGTCAAAAGGATGTTGGGAATGTTGGGGGAATGTCGGTAGGATGTCGGGGAAATGTCGATCGAATGTCTGGGGGATGTCGGAGGGATGTCAGAGGAATGTCGAAGGGATGTCAGGGGAATGTCGGGGGAATGTCGGAGGGAATGTTGGTAGGATGTCGGGAGGATGTCGGAGGAATGTCGGGGAAATGTCGGGGAAATGTCGGGGGAATGTCAGGGGAATGTTGGAAGGATATCGAGGGAATGTCAGAAGGATGTTGGATGGTTGTCGGGGGAATGTCGGAGGGATGTGAGGGGAATGTTGGTAGGATGTTGGGAGGATGTCGGAGGAATGTCGGGGGAATGTCAGGGGAATGTTGGAAGGACATCAAGGGAATGTCAGAAGGATGTTGGATGGTTGTCGGGGGAATGTCGGAGGGATGTGGGGGGAATGTCAAAAGGATGTTGGGAATGTTGGGGGAATGTCGGTAGGATGTCGGGGAAATGTCGATCGAATGTCGGGGGGATGTCGGAGGGATGTCGGAGGGATGTCAGAGGAATGTCGAAGGGATGTCAGGGGAATGTCGGGGGAATGTCGGAGGGAATGTTGGTAGGATGTCGGGAGGATGTCGGAGGAATGTCGGGGGAATGTTAGTAGGATGTCGGCGGGATGTTGGGTAGATGTCGGGGTAAATGTCGAGGGAATGTCAGGGGAATGTCGGGGGAATGTCGGAGGGAATGTTGGTAGGATGTCGGGAGGATGTCGGGGGAATGTCGGGGGAATGTCGGGGGAATGTTGGGAGAATGTCGGGGGAATGTTAGTAGGATGTTGGTGGGATGTCAGGTAGATGTTGGAGGAATGTCGGGGGAATGTCGGGGGGAATGTCGGGAGGATGTTGGGGGAATGTCGAGAGGATGTCAGAGGGATGTGGGGGGGGGGGGGGGGGGGAGATGTCGGGGGAATGTCGGTAGGATGTCGGGAGGATATAGGAGCGATGTTGGGAGGATGTCAAGGGGATGTCGGGGGGGATATTGGGGGAATGTCAGTGGAATGTAGGAGGATCTCGGTGGATGTCAGGAACCAGCAGAGCCTCGACCGTCTTTCATCACCTGGAACAAGGATCCAGACCATCATCATACTTTTCTTCTGCAGATGTCTGAGTGCTTTCCTGCTGATCGATCTCAGTTTGTCTGCAGAGCTCCGGCATTAACATACCGACTCCAGCATCATCATCATCATCATCACAGGATGGACAAAGCCATGTTAGCAGGACCGGAGGAGCCTGTTCAGCAGTCTCCTGCAGGTCTTCATGGCTCATTAAGCCCAAGCAGCAGCCACATCCATCAACAGCCTGCAGGCAGCAAACTGCCCGTCACTTGTCTGTGTGTTGCTGTGAGGACGACAGGAGAGTCAGGGCTGCTTCCTGTTTGCAGGTTGCTACATCTTTAATTCCCAGACAATTTAGGATTACGCTGAACGACAGGAGTCCTTAAACCTCCGACTGGGAATGAGGAGAAATGCAAATGAAGGCGGCGCCGTGGTGTTGACAGATGAGCTGCAGACCAGCCTGAAACAGCGTCCATGCTGGGTTATCAGGCGTACGAGACACTGCTGCTGCTGCTGATATATTTTTACGTTTGTAGTCGGCCACGGCCGTGCTGTGTTCAGGTTCCTCACCTTCATACATTATACAACACAGACAGGGATTTTAGATGCACATAATTCCCCCCTTTGGATCCAAGCAGAACTAAAGAAGCTGACGGAGCGTAGCAGCCACCACCGCAGGGAGGCACATCCACCTCTGAAATCCCCCGAGCCCGGGCCAGTCGTCATGGCCACCCAGGCACCGCCTTGTACATCCCCCCTACCCCCCCTTCACTGCAGCCCTGAATCCAGGAGAAGGATATCAATACCTCCTGTCTGGTGCTCTGAAGCCTTCAGCGCTCTTTAACCCTCCTGGAAACATCGTAAACACATCTTTCTCCGAGTTTCCTGCTACATTTCACTCCAGTATGAGATTCAGATGGTAAAAATATGCTTTCTAAAGACATCCAGGCATTCAGGGGCCTTTGGAAAAGCCCCAAGGCCTTCATTTAACCAATCAGGTTAAAAGAAAGGTTGCAAAGTGATTCAGCTTTCATTAAAAACAATAATAAAAACTCACAAACCACAAACTGGAGCTGCCTGCTTGAACTTTCAGACTTTTGAAACACTAAAATGTTAATAATTATATTTAACAAGTTTTGAGCCAGCCTGAGTCACTTTGATCACGGCTAAAGCTTCATAAAACACATTTTCTCACACTGCCGTTTAAATACGTTGGCTTGTGTTGGAGCTGTGACCTGTCCAGCATGTACAGCACGGTCCCGTCCCCAGAGCCTGGAATGGGGAAAGACATTTAACTTCTTCGCACTTTTCTTCATATCTTGCTTCACATTTTATTTGCTGCTTGATACTTCATTTAAAATCGGAAAAATGTAAAAATGAACCCCAAAAAGAGACAGTCATCATTACTGAACCCAACTGAGCAAATCGTTGAAGTCCTGCAGACATTACAAAATACTAAAGACCAAACATAATGTACGGTGGCCACTAGTGGACACAATTCTTTCAGACAAATGTGTTATCATGTGCAAGTGGATCTGGTGGCCTCAGGTGCAGCGATGAAAGGCACCTACATGTGTTTGGTCTTCTTCTATGGTCCTTTTATTTACTTATCCTGAAGGGAGTCCCAGCTCCAATCAAACGAAGCCGGTCAGGGACACCGTAAGGTATCAGCTGTCATTTAAGGCAAGTAGATATAAAATTGTTAATATTGAAAGGATAAAAACACAACAGCTTTTTTCGGAACATGATTAGTTAATGACATTTATTCTGTCATAAGGTTTGTTTCCATAATGTCTAGAATTATGCAAAAGCCTAAATATCACTATAAAACCTGGCAATCAAAACACCTACCGTTAGAAAACTCACGTAAATATTAAAGTATTACTAAAAGTATATCACAAAAGTGTGATGAAAAGACTTGTATTAACACGTCGCCGGGTGTCATGTGACCAGTTCAATTCAAGTAAAGATGCTTCTGAATGGCTTCCTTTGTCTTCTGAGGACAGCCGATCCTCTCCATCCTCCTCGCAGTGGAGTCCAGCAGGACGAGATCTCACGATAACACCGTTTAATGGAAACACCTTTGTGCTTTGACAGAGTTTTAGAAACATCGCTCTTATTTTGTGAAAAGCTGTGATGGAAACCAGCTACTGAACTTTTGTTACTCGCTGCATCTTTAAGGTGTCTTGTTGCATGGCAGAGACCGTCCAGTTCATTCCCGTCTGGGAACGATTCGTCCAACAAGCTTTTCCAAAAATGCAATCAGTAATTCCGCTCTTGTGGAGGTGTGTTTGGTTTTAACACCTGATCAGCCCTACTTCACCCAACACAGTGGTCATCAGAGGCCTCTGTTCACCTCACTTATAATCAGATTTCTGATGTTACTGGTTGCCTTGCTTCCTGGTGCAGATTACAGATCCTCTCCAGCATCGCCAGAGGAAACATTCATCCATACTGCCCATCCTTTCTTCCTCTGACAACAAACCATTTTAGAGAAACGAGACCTTGATAGCTTGACATTAAGTGAAAAGTTTGGATGAACACATGCACACACTCACATGCACAATGATATCTCCAGAGTGAGGTTCTCATTTCATAGAGAAGTGAAACCTTCAAGGACAGCTGTGGCATATTGATTTAGTTTTCTAAAAGCGGAGAATTTATCCTCAGCAGAGAAGTGAAACAGGAGAGGGAGGTAGTGTGACATTCAAAATACCAACACCAGCGATGCATGATGGGACTTCTGTCACGCTTACAGACACAAACGTTCCAGTTTTGGTGCCGTTAGGGACATAACGGACTGAATGAATACCCAGAAACTCCTGCTTGTGTTGCTTGTTTTCATGGTTACAAACTGCTAACGAATTATGATGAGAAATTTCCACGTAACCTGTCACGCCATGTGAAGAAGCAGCATTTCAGAGCTAATTGCCATTTTAGATGGTTTTTGTTCTTCCCAAAAGAAAAATTGAGGATGATGATGAAACTGAAGCTGCAGCAAACATCACAAACACTTTACTCTTGTGCCTTGACAGTTTCTCTTTCATGGATGGCAAAACAACATGAAACGACAAGATGTGAGTAAATATCAGGACAGAAAACACTTGAAAAGCAGCATCAAGTTGATTTTTCAGGCACTTACTTATGCAGTAAATCCAAACAAACCAATTTTTTTCCATATTTAACAAGGAAAATTTCATTTTTCATTTCTAAAGAAGGGGTCATGTCAGGGACCTTAGAAACCTCACATTTACATAATTTTATTTTCACAGCCAACAAACATTCAACAGAGAAGTCATCTGAAGAAATGATCAGCTGATTATTGGTCCTTCAATGCAGCAGAGTCCCTGATTGTAGGCAGCAAATCAATAAGCTCATTCAGCTCAGAGCATGGCCTCCAAAATATAGATTATATGGGTGGTAGAAAATCAAGGGAAGTCTGTTTATTTCAGCTGTCAATCGTTACATCAATATCCCAGCACAATATTTGGTTTTGGTTCTCTGCAGTGAGCTCACTTTCAGGTTGATCGAAGACTGAAACTGAATCTTTGACACATTTATAAATTTACCTGCCAATGTTTGGTGCGTGGATTCAGTTCTGGATTTGAAAATGATAAAATGCTGAAAGGAAAGAACCGCAACACCGCTGCCATTTTACATTAGCAAACAGGTAACTAGAGAGTGAAAAATGACAGGAGATGGAAATTCCTCAGCTGACAGATCAATGAAGAAAAACTCTGTAGGAGCAGCGTCAAATGCATTTTTCACTCCTCACTAAATATCTGGAAGAAAACTGTTCTGTAATATTCTTAAAATCAATGCCAAATATTTCCATTTCCACTATTTGAACTAAACATGAAATAAAAAAGGATATTTGGGATAAAAAATTAAGAGTTCTCACTCTCAGCATCAGCAAATATAACAGTTTCTATGAGGCTACAAGCTAACAGCTCTTAAAATGCATCCAAATCAAGAGGAAGAAACTAGCTAAGAACAATCTCAATTTTGTCAATCAAAGTCACTCTAAATGAACAACTTTTTGATTTTTTATACAGTCATTAAACCATAGTGTTTTCATAGCATCAGCTAAGATTGACCTTCACATCAGTCATTTCTGCAGGGTGCTAGCTAGCATAGCTTTTAAAATAGAGGGAACAAAACAACAGCTAAAAGAAACTAGCTGGGAATCTTGTTATGTCTACTGTGGGTTAACCATTCATGCTAAAGTCATGGTAAACTGGGAATTTCTGATTTTTTTAAAATAAATGTACAAAAACCATGCTGTTTTTGGAACATGAGCTAAGACTGGTTTTGGCTAACTCGCTAACGCTCCTCAAACTGATGGAACAAGACCAAAGAAGACAAACTACCTTAGGCCACATTCACACCAGCTAGTTTGATTTGTTTGCTTGTACACTCTGTTTATTTAGGGCTATTGTGAATGCACAAAATAATTCTGATTTGGATCAAAGAACCGGGCTCAATCTGCCTACAAATACAGGTTTCAG
This sequence comes from Telmatherina bonti, assembly GCF_933228915.1. Taxonomy (NCBI): domain Eukaryota; kingdom Metazoa; phylum Chordata; class Actinopteri; order Atheriniformes; family Telmatherinidae; genus Telmatherina; species Telmatherina bonti. Next base: position 6,604,274 of record NC_136625.1, on the reverse strand, counting down.
TCCGTTTCAGCCGGACCAACAGATGGCTAACAGACACGTTAGTAACAGCAAACATAATTTGGCACCTGTCTGAAACCATGTTACACCAATGACTCTGAGATGAAGACACACATGAAAAAAACATGTTTGTTTTCTAAATTGTGTCTTTATGGCTGAGTAAAACATTAAGAAACCAAGTCTCAACCAGACACCCATCCAATCCACCGTTTAGCAGAAACAGAAATGTGTCTAAACAAGCAGTTTGAAGTTTGAAGAAGCAGAAACTTTCAGCTCAACATTAAATGAACTCTTTCACTGCAGAAAATCACAATGAGAATTAAGTTCTCCAAAGAGAAGATTTTTTCTGGATAAAAGTCAGATTTTGGCTGCAGAATATTCTTGAAAAGGCAGCGCTACACTGGCGTTGATAACCTCTGATATAAAACACATGCAGCGTTTTATATGGATATAAATTGAAACTATGAAAATCCCATAAAGGGGCAGCGGTGTTGAAACCTGATGATAAATGTGCGCTATGTTCGAACGAATGCGGTCTAAATGCTGGGAGCTGTTCTGTTATCGGCGACTGCAGCAGCAGCATGAAGCTTTTATTCTCTTCTTCTATTCTTTGAATTAAACATGAAAGCCCGACTGCCTCGCCCGTCTCCACCCTGTTCCCATGAGCCTCACATGGATGCTGAGCTCTCAACATTGAATATTTAGGATTGTTCTGAACATTGTTTACCATTTTCATGGTAAATTATTGCAGAATTGCTTAATTTTCAAAGAAACTTCAAGTGTTTATCACTGAAAATCTACAAATCCAAATTGAAACAATTTCATAAGTTTGTCATAATTGTTGAAGGCCTCATGATTCTGCTGCATTGTTTATTTATTTCATGTTTATTTGGATGTTTTTTGTCTGAAGTTTCTGTACAAACACCAGTTTCTCATATTATTCTTTAATACTTTCTATTCTACTCTTACTTTATTTTTTCAAGTCTCAGACAAACATTTGGTTAAATAATTTGGTGCTTTTCTAAATACGGCAAACTAAATTTCACACAAAAAAAATTTAAGTTGTTCTAATGAATAACTTAATTAATCAACAAATAATTAAACCACTGATTGACAAACTATTTCCCTTTCTCCTCTGCAGTTTTACTTGGAACAGAATGTTTAAATTTGTGTATAATACACAATATGATGAATAATCATCTCCTCAACTGGCTTGTAAAGCTGAGAAATACCTCAACAAGACGTCCACCATTGTTCCAGTCAACAGAATCTTCTCCTTTACCGATAATGAATAATCAGTATGCGAGTCCTGACAGTAGCACCATGTTCTTATCTCAGTATCAAATGTTTAAACACTGTTAAATAACTGGTGTTTTTAGCACGATAGTTTATGTTATTTTAGACCGGTGGTTTCTCAAAGTGGGGGTTGTGAGATCATTTCACGGTCCGCCAGGTACAACCAAGATTTTTACCAAGGCTGTCAAAATGAAGTCATATTCAACATATTAATGGATAAATAACAAAGTTAGTAAACATTTCAGATTAAAGATCTGAATCTGACGATATCGCCGCACGAGACGCTGATTTAGGAGATCTGTCCTAGTGGTGAACCACAGAAATGGCCTCATCCTGAAGGTTTTTCTTATTCCAGATACAGTAGACGGATGATGTGACATGTTGGAATGTTTCATCTGTCGCCTGCAGCTTCTTCAGAAACGTCCGCTGACGTGATGTTTTGCCATGTCAGCGGCTTTTTGGAGGCATGTTCATCTCATCAACCTGTCAGACCGGCTGGGACACTCCCCACACATGGCGGTGTATGTGTTGGTCTCTGTTGGAGGGAATTCCAGGCGTGTGAGAGCATGCACGCCCCTTCTGCCAGGTTTATGGTGGGACGAAACTGGGGCATGGCCGTCTCAGTGGACCTGACTGGTTTGCTAGGATGGTCACACCTCCGTAAACCAGCTGGTAATGTTAAGGTGGCGGGTTCTTTTTAAAGAATGCCACACAATCCTATTACTTTGTCTGAAAATAGGAAAAAAAAACTTGTCATCAAAGTAAACAGATAAAATGGAAATCTCAGATTTTATCCTGCTCATGACTAAGAGTGTAACAGTTTTCCAGCTAAGCTTTCAGACGATGCTGCAGGATGACTCATTTCATAAATCACACAATCACCCAGTCATTACGTGCATCACCAGTACTAACATATGTTATCTGAGGGGGGGGGTCGTGGATCAAAACGTTTCAGAACCATTTTCAGACTATATTCATTGCAGTTGTTAATAGAGTTTTGTGTGTTTGTACATGTGAGATCGTTGTCATCTGACTGTTTGTTGCTTTGTGTTCCTCTCTTCGTCCAGAGACTGCAGATGAAAAATAGCTGTTGGGCGATTTATAATAATGTTTATTAATGTGCAACGACCTTGCAAAAATAGACCAACAAAACACATTACTGTACCATCGGTACATTTATGTGGAACAGCATTTTAAAGCAATTCAAATCCCTGAGTTCGGGCTCGGAGGCTGAGAATATACCTGCTTCTTATTTCACGTTAAAGGCTTGTTACAGGAGGATTCCACCAGGGGGCGCAGTAGAGAAAACACACCAGATATAGCTGCTGAATTTCAAAACATAAAAATAAACACAGAGGAGGAGAAAAACCACATAAGGTCACTAAAACACCCACAACAACCATTGTTCTAGTCATTTCTACCACTTTGAATCTTCTAACCAGTCATTCATCACTTCACCCCAAGAGGTTGGTCGGATATTGCAGCTTTCGAACATTTAGCGTTAATCTCTGAACACATGCACAAATAACGCTTCAAACGAACACAAAATACATGAGACAGCCACGTAAAATACATGTAAGCATAATGTGTAGCATGTTTTCAGTCTTATCTACAAAACTGACTTAACCGGCAATGACCAGATAAACCATCAGCCATCGGTAGAAGGAAGTGAGAGAAAGCACGTTGTACCGTTGTTGATTCATCCTCCCTTTATGTACATGTTTAGGTTCATCCTTTAGAAGGTCACTGCCCTCATAACCTCATGTAACCTTCGTCTTGCCAACACGTCCACCAGAGGGAAGCGCTGAGTTCTTTCAGACGATAAACATGGCGATGATGGAGGAGATCATGATGTTGCACATTCTCCAAAAGTGAAAAAAAAAGTAGGTAGCACAGTTGACGGCGCTGGTTTGGTTCATCGGGGTACGGATCCGCATGGAAAGGAAAGGAAGGAAAGAATGAGAATGCTCCATGATGGGTCTTACGGAGGAATTAATAACCAGAACACAGTTGAAACTTTATCTAGTTCTATCGCTACTGCCGACGGCCCTCTCCTGCATTCATCCGCCATGGTGAACCCGAGTGGCAATCAGACTGAACACTCACCCGTTGATGAGACATGCATCATACAAGTCCAGTCGGCCAAGAAAAAGAGGCGGATAGCATCTGGCGATGGTGAGCGTACACGATGGCAGCTTGATCTTTAAGAGACTTTACTTCCCGTATTGGATTAAAAGATGGTATAAAATAGACTAAAAAACTTCACTGTGTTTGTGCTTTGAAGCGCTGAAAACTAGAAAACTCGATCATGAAGGAAAGAAAACAGCAGCGAAGGAGTTGACATGTTTAAAGGAAAGAAGGGATATAAACCTCTGGCTTCCGCCATGACTCTGAGCAGATGCTGCTAAGCCTGGCGTCCAATTATGACCCTCACTTCCTCCTCTTCCTCCGCCTCCCTAACTGCAATTAATTTGACCAGTTCTGTGTCTTTATTTGGTTTGGGGCAGAGTGAGCATCTGTTTGCGAGAGGTCTGGAGGGATGGCAGACGCTCGGCTTGTTGGGTTTCATCACCTGCTTCTGCAGAGTAATCTTCACCTGGGAAGCAAAGGGAGCAGCACAGAGATAACAGCTTTGATGTTTTATTCATGTTGAACAGATTCAAACGACACCAAGACTCCTTCCAGGTTCATTTCGGAGTCTGACAGAGAGGCAAAGCAGGAAGTAATTGACCTCCAGGGAAGTCTTTCTAACAACTTGGGTCAATAGGGCCTGTTCGTTTGTTGCTAACAAGACAATTAAGCTTCACATCACCAAAGAAATAGTTTAAAGTTTGCAGTTTTCAAGCAGATACTGCCCTGGGTTTTCACTGCATCCGGAGACTGGAAAAGCTGGAAAAGTCAAAGTAGGAAGAGACAACAAAAGGTGATGCAAATTCTACAAATGTAGGCTAACTTTACGGCTCCGATAGCTTCTTTCTTCTTGTCATTTCCAGTGAAACCAGCACGACAGCCTGAAACTGATGTGATTTCTGCGCCTCCTTCTACAGAGACTGAGTTGTTTAACTGGCTAGAGTAAAGTAGCTAACCTGAGCCAAAAGGAGTCTGTCTCGCCTGTTAACCACTTCATATTTAACAGTTTCCTTCATATATACGTGTACCACAGCTTCTGACCAAGCAAGGGCCTTTAGAGTGATGAGCTGAAGCACAGCAGAGAGGGAGGACGACAATCCTGATTTAGATTAATGAAGTTTCAGAGTAAAGTTCGCCTTCTTTGCAACATTACTAAGTTCTGTTTTAGTAAAACTGATAACTACTCATTCATATTTTATATGTAAGGGTTAAACAACGAGGAGCCGTACATTATAACCATGTAATGCACTACACGTCGAGAACACCACAAAGGGCGGCAAAGTGCATTATAACCCTGTAATCCAAGTATCAGAGTTGTTTAATCCGCTTATACCATAGTCCCACACAGGAAACTTTTTTATAACTAATTTATATTTCTTTTTTACAACACTTCCTAAATAATACTAAACTACAGGAACTTTATTATGTTGACCTCAATGAACATTTTATACCAAACAACCGCTGTCAAACTAAAGTGTGTTCCTCTCATTCACCTGTAACAAGGCAGCTGATCTGAATCACCTGATTAACTCGTTGCCACGGTGACGCCCCGTAACGGATATTACAGTAATTTAACTCCCAGAACTACGTGTGCATTTATATAAAAATAATACAGCTGGTTGTCATTAGAATTATCAGTGACCTTGGTATTAAGGTTGTTTTTCTATTTATCTTCAATCCATTTTCTTAAGCGCTTGGTCCAGTTCAGGCGTCACAGGGAACTGGAGACTATCCCAGCAATCACTGGGCGAGAGGCAGGTACACCTGTACAGGTCGCCAGTCCATCACAGGGCTCCGTTTCAACGTGTGCAGACAAATAAACTCATAAAAACACGGTTTCTAAGTGCTTTGCTGTGTGGGTTTATACTTCTGTCCTGAAGTTTGCCATTAAAGTTTTTCCAGACGAAACTCTTCCTTACACAACTGATGGAACAAGCACAGAAGGTTGCATGTGGGAGATGCTCAGATTTGACTACAGCTCTGCTTGAAGCTGTGAAATCAGCAGCCAAACAACACGAAGCAAGCGCCTGTTGCTTTTAAAAGCACATTTCTCAGAGGACAACGCTTGAAGAGACACCTCGTTTCCGAGCTGCCAAACTCGTTTTTTACTCGTTTGCACCAGATCAAGATAAGAAAGGAGACGGCTACAAAAGACGATGAAAACAGTCAAAGTTGTTCGCGATTTAAGCTAAAAACACTCAGATTTCATGCATAATGTCATACGAAAGGAAACTTTAGCTTGAACTGATCCAAAGGCCAAATTAATTCAAATGAGCTTCTTTTATAGACCTCAAAAATGTCAAACTCATCATAAGATGAGTTTATGTCATGTAAAGGTTGTGAGGCTTGCAGCGTTTCCTCTAGCATTTATTAGGGTGGCACGTTGTCCCCAAGACGGCAGCCCCACCCTCCCCAGATGTTTGTACAGGATATAGGTATCTGTATCACGCACAGCAATCCGCCGCTGTCAGCAACGTTGAGGAAACACAGACATTCCTGTTACTGGTGAAGGAAAATGAAAAACATTTCAGGCTTGCCTGAAAACAAAGAAACACTTTCAGGATTCATGTGAACATCAGTCTGGAATGATGCACCTGTAGCTGGAAACATCCATCAGATCACATCACAGAAACATTTTTTATTATATATTCTCAGACTTTAATGTGAAGGTCGAGGAATTTCACCCATAGTCCCGTTGCGTCCCGTTGTCCCGTGCGTCTCCAAAGCCTCGCGGTGTTAAATCACCGCTTCGGCGCCACTGAAGAGCTCATTCGTCCTCCAACGGTCCGACACGGCAATTAAAGTCCCGCAGGCAGGACTTCCTCTGAGGAGCTAAACAAACCCGCCGGGAAACACTTTCAGCAAAGAGATGTCAACAAAGAAACAGGGGATCTCGTTGCCATGGGTACGACATGCTGTGATGACGTCAGCCAATCAGGAGGTTGGTGTTTCCATCCACAGTTGTCATGGTGATGTGTGTCACATGATGTGTTCATCCATCAGAAATCCGGAGAAAACAAACGGTCTGGACTGGTTAGACTGGTTAGACTGGTCAACGACACCGGTGGAGTTCTGGAAATTCTCCAACTCCACATTCAGCAGAATGAACTCACCTGCTGTAACAGGTGAAGAGTCGGAAAACAAACGCATGGAGAAGAAACTGCTGGAGGAGAGAAACTCGCGTCACGGCGACACTTTTACGTCAGAACATTTCTGTCCTCGTTGGTCGGCGTGAAATCTGCTCCGTCACTTCAACCGATTCCTTTTCATTTAATCAATGATTTTGCTGTGATTGTTGTCCTTCATGCAGTTTGAATTGTCTGGTACATGAAAGGTGCCGTACGGATAAACATCTGAAGGAATTCTGACATTTCAGGAGGCAGTTCAGTGAAAAAGTCCTGAACAGAAACCGGCCAGAGGTGCAGATGATCCATCGCTGCCTCGTTCTCCGAATCCAGAACGCATCCATCTGGTCTCACTGCTGAGGTCCAGGTGCGGTCGCAGCTTTTACTAAACACATCAAAACTTCTTCATATTCCAAGTATTTACCAGTTTTTACTGGTAATCCTTAACGTGAGGTTAATATGTTATGGTACGTGTTCCCAGGACTGGCCTGAACCTTTACGGGTTCTAAGATGTGGACCATCACATCTCCGCTGGACCTGAACGATCTTAGACCACATGTTGAAGTACTTTTGTATTCAGGGATGATGTGAAGGAACTGCAGTGAGAGCCTGGATGGGGAACATCCAACCCGACCTCCTGACGTTCGCCGTCCGCGCAGACAGAACGTTAGCGTTAACGTTGGACGGACCGAAGGTTCGGTGAGAAAACTGAAAGGCGATCGGGAACTCGTGTCAGAAGATGAGATTCTGTGAACTGGATCAGTTCACAACAACGTTCAGCAGTTTCTGCAGGAAACTTTACGTTTACAGAGACGACTAGTTGGATAACGGCGTGCTTATTGCTAGCTTCTGGATTTATTCATCTAACTCCGCCCACTGGGGTTGAACCGCTTTACTTTTCATGTTTGTTCGTATATAATCCCATTTCCTGCATCAGCGATGAGGATCAGACTCCTGTTCCAGCAGCCGGATGCGTCTGAAGAATGTTCCGTTTGTCAGTAAGCAGTAAAAACTCTTTAACCAGCGGAATAAATCCTGGTTTGTTTGTGTTTCAGTCTCAGACCTGAAACCCGCCACGGCCTCCGAGCGGACAGTTCAGACGCCGTTCCAGAGGAAGCAGCCTCTCCTGGGTGTCTGTGGACGCCGCTGAACGAGCTGAGCTGTGACTGTAACCTGCAGCGGCGTGAAACTGCCGGCGAGCTGTGACAGACTTCAGGCCGAGGTGCTAAGCGGACCCGCCGGACCGACTCATTATCCCGCTGCGGGCGCTCGCCGATGAAATGTGCTTCTTTCCTTCTGCAGCTGCTGTCTGTCTGCTGATATTTCTGCTGTATTTTCTGACCGGGGTTTAGTCACGCTACGGTGAAACCTTCCCTCTTTCTAAAAACTGTTTTATTTTTCATTTAACCACGATGATCATCATCGCAACTAATCCAGAGAGAGTAAACAGCTTTTCCCTTATCCTGGAAGCGACGAGGATGCTGCTGGTTTTTCTCTTTTCATTTCATCAGATCTTTAATGCCTGAAGCCATCGAGAGAACGAGGCAAATGGCTTCCATTCAATTCACTTTCATTTGAGCCATTTTCCTGAAATCCATTTATTACTTTTAGAGCTTCATTTGGAAATCCTGCGCTCGGAGAAAGTGCAGAGGGAAATGAAGTGAGATGTCCTTAAAGCCAAATGCTGTTGATGTTCTTTCGCTGATTCATTGCTCTCAATATTTTGTTGTTACTGTTAATGGAAAAGCTATTTGCAGACATGCAGCTCTCTGAGCCACAGGATAAATCTGCAGGCTCGGCTCTGTTTTGCCTGACTTGCGGGGCCATTATACAGGCTCATATTATGTGCAGTAAAAGCTGCAGGATGGCGGCTCGTTTGGCCTGTTTGACTTCACCGCGGTGATGAACAGCAGGACCTGCAGCGGGAAGCAGCTGGGGATCCGGCTCCGATCGAGCTTAAATACCACAGTTTGAAGCTCCTTTTTCCAGTGATTCATGGAGCTTCTGAGTAGAGTATTTGTGTTTTTTATCTGAGGATGTAGCAGACGTTGAAAACTTCAGGTCGTCTGTTGGTCATGATCCATAAACCTTTATGTTGTCCTGTGTATCTACAAGTTCTGTTCTCAAAACAGATTTTCTGTCGACTAAAGGCCTTAAAGCACGATGCGAATAAACCCCACCAAACCGCGAATAATTCAGAGGGGAAACATAAATATCTTTCTCATTCTTCCACAAACTCGAACGAAGGCGAAGACAGAGATGGTTTCCACATTGACAGACAGTGAGCAGAAAAACTGGGTTTATCCTGTTCTAGAGAAGAGAGGAGAACTTGTTCCGTCCAGAAGCTGCTTCAGGATCAGAGGATCTGCTGCAGCGGCTTGTTGTGATGATTGTCACAGTCATTTTTTTCCTCGCTTGGCGAGCAAGCACGAGTGCCGTCACACAAACACAATATCTGCGTTTCTGTTACACCTTGAATTGCACAACAGTTAAATATTGCAATAAAAACAAAAAAAAAGCACCAAGCCAAGCCAAGCGCCACAATTCTAAAAAGTTCCAGGATCCAAACGGTGATCTGGATCACCACCAAAAGTAAACCTTTTTCACATTTCCAACAACTCCTGAAAGTTTGAAGAAAATTTGTCCATAACTTTTTGAGTCATCTTGAACACAAGCAGATAAACGCCGGTAAAAACAACCTCCTTGGCAGAGGAAAAAAAAAAAAACACATGGAAACAGTTCAAATATCACTAAAAAGTTTGTTACGCTCTCATGAGGTGGTTTTTCCAGATGTTTTGAAATAGAAATATATCATAAAAGTGGAACGGAAACACGTTTTTTGCATTTACATGTCCCGGATGGTGACGTGGAGGTCATGTGACCAGTTCATTTCCAGTAAAGATGGTGCAGCGTGGAACAACCAACAGTGAATATCAGAGTTTTAGAAATGAAAATGATGGAGAAAAGCTTCAAAAAGCCGTAGCAAATTCCCCGCAGCAAACCAAAAACCCCAAAATAACGCTACGTGGCTATATTCTTATAAAATCTTGTCAACCGGAAGAGATTTTACAAGAACTGAAGCTATCGCGCTAAACAATGTTCAATGGAAACACCTGCAAATCACGTGTTGTTGGTCCAAACTTACAAATTTCGCTTTTATTTTGCGAAAAAGCTGAAATGAAATGAATAAGAGGCGCGGCCATGGCGATACAAAGTTTGAATGATGCAGCAGCGACAAAATTATGCTAGCATAGCTCGCCACCGGCTCTGATGACGCTGTCAACACGCCTCCTCTGATTGGTTGATTATGGATCCATCGGATGTGAATATAAAAAAACATCTACCTCAGTTCAAAATAATAAAACTCGCAAAAATTGCTGGTTGGAATTTGGTCACTGATGTGAACACTGATGACATTGATTTGATCAGAAATGTTGCTGCGTGAATTATTCACAAATTATTCCGAGTAGGTAACGATCTTAACCCGTGGAGAGTAAACCACGTGTTGTCAAGGAAACCTGGAAGGACTTGCACATTTCCTGGCTATCCAAACGTGCAATGCATTGTGGGTAACGTGAGGATGGTGTATCTGATTGACGAGGGACTTTGCAGAATCTGAACGAATTCATGTTGAAGTTTTTTGTTTTAAAATACATTTCGTTCAGTTCAACGTTCACAGAAGAACGACGACGTTGCTTTGAACTTTTTCGTGCACAACGCTGCAGACGCTATTGTCGGAATAAGCTGGAAATGACGGGAAAGCGTCGGTAGGAACGTGTTCCTAGCAGCTCCTGGTTATAACGAGACATCGGGAAGATTGTGGCCGCAGAACACGTAACGTAACTCTACGTTCTGCGACGTTTGCTGGTCATTTGTGGAAAAAAATGTGTTACCTTTCCAGTTTACCTCTAAAATCAGCGTCATGGCGAGCTGCTGCATAAAATGCTATCAGATAAAATAAAAACAGAATTTTCATATTTGGTAAGAGACTTTTTTAGCCATTTGCTCTAAGAGACAAAATAAGAGGCAGATTTAGAGGAAAATGGACCAAATGATGAACAGTTTAATGTTTCCCAAGTGAAACGCAGCAAATCAAACGCAGCAGAAGGCTGGCGGCTGCGACAGGCTCTAATGTTAATCAATCAGTTATTAGTTCTGTATTAGCAGATTTTCACCGTGGACGAAGCTTCTGAACCACCTTCAGACAGACTGCATCATTTTCTTCATGTTCTGCAGACATCTGCTGCATTACAAAGAGCTGTCTGACGTATGATCGGCCGTGTGTTTCCCACTCGTCCTTCAGCCTCTCTGCTGTTCGAGCTGCTGCTGATGTGACTGAGTCTCCGGAAGTTTCCCCGCGGATTCAGCCGCATCCTCTGATGCAACCCGCCTCCTCTCAGCTGAACTCAGACTGCCATCTAAGCGCTCAAAGCACTGACAGCTTTTATGCTTCTTGCCATTTTTCTCTCTGTTCCGACAGAGAAACCTCCATCCCACCATCAAACCATTCAAAACAACCAACATGAGACACTTAGACGATTAAAAAGGCAACATAAAACATCTTCAGCAGCGTTTTCATGACAACTCAGTCAGAACCACCAACATCCGGTTTATGGAAAATCATCCCGGGTTTCCAGTCTGATTCCCACATCTGCACTCGGATATTTGCCGATACGGATATTTTCTGACACCAACTCAGTTCATCATTATGATCCCTGCTGCTGTTATTTGTGAGGTTTCATAAGACCGTAGTAACACACACGTCGGGAAACACACAGTGGAGCTGCATCCTGAGTGGGCGAGCGCTCACGCTGCTGCAGGGCGAGAACCTGCTGCGGGAAAGTCGATGCAGACCGATGGTTCAATCCAGGATCTGAAAGTCTCAAGTTTAGTCTGTTCAGTCAGAGGTTGAGAAACTGAACTTCACGACTTTGTCTTCCAGCATGAATCATCGCTTTACAGCAACATTTCGCTTTATGGCGTCAAGTTACGTTCCAGCAACCAGATATCAACACACAGGTGGCTTTGGCTGCGCGGTAGGCCGATTCGTCAATGAAACCCGAGAAGACTTCATCAGAGGCAGAGAGGAAAAGAAAAAGGATGACCAACGGAGAAAAAGACAAGTCAGCACCAGACCGACTTTTACCGTCTGCAGGGATCTCAGAGGAGAAACAGGATGAAGATGGATTAGCTGCCGTTACGGGGCGCTGCTGTCCGCCAAAGTTCACCGTCTTATTTTAAAAGACATTTTCTTTTCTTTAAAAAAAAAAAAAGAATAATAACCTTAAATAAAGCTACGAACACGTCAAACTTCTTAGAAACGAACTGAACAAGCTAAAAAAAAAAAAGCTTTTCTGCCATTTTTATGAACTGTACGGAAAACTTCACCGCGATTAAGACCAAAAACTTTTTAAATCAACATTTACAATAAAAACTTTGATAATAGTCCATTACAACTGCATCTGTTTACTTTGTAATGCGTACCAAGCCGTTAGCATCAGTTAGCATCAGTTAGCTTCTCCTACATATATCTTATATAGACATGCACCACGATGCTTTTTATTACTCACAACTGGTTTTTAATCTATTCTGTGTTTGAATCTATTAATATCTACAGACTAATATGAGGTCATATATATTTATATTATACATATTGTGTAAAAGTGCAGCAGTTTTGTTTTATATCTGTTCATCACTAAGGTTAAGTTGGCAGCTAAATGTCTGTACCTAGACTGTATGTAAAAAGTTCTATGTTAGATATGATAAACGGCGAGTGGTGGCGTCCCGACGGACACACTCATGTCTGCTGAAGTGGCGGAGCTACAAACCCACCATCTCCGCCACGCAGACACTAGACAGTAGCTTTTAAATCACATCTTGGCTCGCTGACAGCAATAATGCTGAGAATCAGAGACTGGAACGACACCAGTTAAGATCCCAGTTTAACCAGCAGTCAGTGACTGATAAAATCCACATCTGCATTTTGATTTTAGTTGAATTTTCATGTATAAATAAATGACAGGCGGCAGCTGCTCTGCAGGGCAGATTAATGGAAACAAGGATCCGTCCAGGAGGACTGGACCGGTCCTACGAGTCCGCTGGCGCCTGCTGAACACGTGGAACATTAAAACCGACTCAGAAAAGCAGCTGATTGTTTCTGACACTTTGCTCTCATATCTGCAGACGTCGGGATGTTCATCCTTCATCTCAGGCGGATTTGTAGACGTTTACCTCGAACAGTTGTGCTGATTTTTCTCCAGCAGCATTTTCATGCTTATTTCCTCCAGCGTGGAAGTTTTAAGTTTTAAATCTTTGCTTTTGCTTAAATCTTTTCATTTAAATATTAAACTTTTGGACTTAGTTTAAATTCCTGTGCTATTCATTGAGGTTCAGAGAAACCAGTTTCTTTATCGTCTACGTGCCAGTCAGCGTCCTGGGACTACTTTCTGCAGCGGATTGATTTGCAGGCCGATCTGACTCGCTCACCAGTGTGACGGGAACATGTCGTAGTAACAGGTTTATCCTCAGTTTTGCTGCTTTGTTGACAGACCTGCCGTCTTCCGGTCCATCGGGTGGCAGAAGCTCTGCTCCACCTCTGGCACCGCCTCCACCTCCAGATGTTTCCATCGTAGCAACCAGCTTGGTCGCCACCGCGCTGCTGGCGGTGAATCGGCTCCCCAGTCGGCCTCTTCAACCCTCCCCACCCCCGCAAACTGCATAATTGCAGCCCATAACTTCCTACAGTGTAATTTGCTTCAGCAGAATGACGGCGGGTGAATTAACACGGCGGCGAGTGCAGATTACTCCACGTTGGGTGTTTTTATTGTCGGATTGTGGCTTTCCTGGCAGGAAGGAGTCGCGTTGCGGCTTTCTCTTCTGCTAAAAAGCCGCTTTGTCCTGAAATCCCAACAAGCTTCATTTACTTCTCTCAGCTGGGAACAAAAGGGTTTCATTTATACAATCTGCAGAAAGCAGGCGGCGTTTTGCCTTTTCTTCCTCGGCGCCGAGCGGAGACACCGGGAAGCGGCGCGCTGCATTCAGGACGAATCACACACAAATAAAGAAACTAAATTTCACTTTTTGGCTCAAAAAGCAGATCTGGAAGCGTGTGTGGCTCTGAGATGTAAGAGGATTATGGTTGCATAATCAGATACTAAACAGGGTGTAAAATGTGCGACATAAAACTCAGATTGTGTCACGCTGAGTGTCTGCGGCGGTCGCATTAAAACGCTTAAACAAGAACACGTTGAGCTCAACGAGCGCCAAATCCTCCAGTTCCCATCATGGAACGGATAAAATCTCTCTTCCAGTGGAGTCATGCTTGTCCTGAAGGCTGAAAGCCCGAGTCAGCAGAAAATAACCCAGCCTCCAGAAGAGATGCTGTGGAGATTAATCAGAGATGGAATCGCACCGCCGAGCAACAAGGCTGAAAGCTGGAATCTGCTGCTAAAACCTGGTCAGGAAAAGGTTTTAGTGCAGATTCTGCAGAGTCAGAGGAGGATTTCTGCTGCGTCACAGTAAAACACGGCGGGCTGCACGCCGCTTTCCACACAGAGCAGCCAATCACACGATGAAGACGACTCGCTGGAGTTCAAACTCAGCATCAGGAAGAGGATTTAAGGTTGTTTACTGGATCTTCACACACAACCATCTCCAGGGTTTCCAGAGAAGGTCTGAAGAAGAGAAAACATCCAGCAGAAGACCACAGCGGGTTCCCTCCTGTCAGTAAGAACAGGAAACTGAGGCTACAATTCACACAGACTCACCAGAACTGGACAATAGAAGATGGAGAAACATTGCTGGTCTGATGAGTCTCCAGTTCAGCTCCACATTCACATGGTAGGATCAGAATCTGCTGGAAACATCATGACAACATGGATCCATCCTGCCGTCAGGATCATGGTGGGGGGAGGTTTTCTGGTCCCACTTTGGTCCCCTTAGTACCAACATGACCTGGTTGAACCTCCACAGCCTACCTGAGTCCTGCTGCTGACCATGTCCATCCCTTTATGAGCACAGTGTAGCATCTTCTGATGGAAACTTCCAGCAGGATGATGCACCATGTCACAAAGCTCACATCATCTCCACCATGACGATGAGTTCACTGTCCTCCAACGGCCTCCACAGTCACCAGATCTACATCCAGCAGAGCAGCTTTAGGATGTGGTGGAACGGGAGATTCTTATGATGTCATCACTGAATCCTCCAGTTTCATTTGCAAAGTAAACCATAAATAAACCAACACTGACCTGGTTAAACACAGAAACTGCTGAATGTTATTCAGACTTAATAAGAAACACTGAAGAAAGTCTGCAGATCACTGAATAAGCAGAACATCAGCTAAGCTAACAGAGCTAGCATAAGTCCAACACGCCAGATAACGACACGGATCCTGAAGTCAGACGCAGCGCGACCAGGTGAGATCCAGTCACAGCGTCAATCGTCTGATGGATTTACAGCTTCATCTAAATGACTCTTGTACTGACTGATGTGAGCTAAACATGGATATGAAACTGGCTCCACCTCACTTGTCTGACGGCGTTAGACCGAGAACTCACAGTGGACTCAGGACCAGGACTTCCTCTGAGGAGGGGCTGTGAAACCCCCACAGAAAACTGCCATTTCTGTGAACAGTGGTGAAATCTGCAGTAAAAGAAAACATTTCCAGCTTTTAACGCCGACTAAAACCACTTTTGTTGGCTTCATCTGGTCGTGATCTCCAGCTCTCGCTTGAGCGATTCGCGGCCGAGTGTGAAGCGGCTGGGATGAGACTCAGCACCTCCAAATCTGAGACCATGGTCCTCAGCCGGAATAGGGTGGATTGCCCTCTCCGGGTCGGGAGTGAGGTCCTGCCTCAAGTGGAGGAGTTTAAATATCTCGGGGTCTTGTTCACGAGTGAGGGAAGGATGGAGCGCGAGATCGACAGACGGATCGGTGCGGCGTCTGCAGTAATGCGGACTCTGCGCCGGTCTGTCGTGGTGAAGAAGGAGCTGAGCCAGAAAGCGAAGCTCTCGATTTACCAGTCGATCTACGTTCCTACCCTCACCTATGGTCATGAGCTGTGGGTCGTTACCGAAAGAAGGAGATCTCGTATACAGGCGGCTGAAATGGGTTTCCTCCGCAGGGTGGCCGGGCTCTCCCTTAGAGATAGGGTGAGGAGCTCGGTCATCCGGGAGGAGATCAGAGTAGAGTCGCTGCTCCTCCGCATCGAGAGGAACCAGTTGAGGTGGCTCGGGCATCTGGTCAGGATGCCTCCTGGACCTCCCTGGTGAGGTGTTCCAGGCACGTCCCTCTGGGAGGAGACCCCGGGGAAGACCCAGGACACGCTGGAGGGATTATATCTCTCGGCTGGCCTGGGAACGCCTCGGGATCCCCCCGCAGAGTTGGCAAATGTGGCTGTGGAGAGGGAAGTCTGGGCTTCCCTGCTTAGGCTGCTGCCCCCGCGACCCGACCCCGGATAAGCGGCAGAAGATGGATGGATGAATAAAACCACTTTCCTCTCTGACACATTAACATTCTTAATGTTTTCCTGCTCTTTGATCAAATATACTGATTTAAACTCAACTAATGAAAGTAAAACAATATTTATACTAAAAAACTATTTTAAGTGTCAGTGACTTGAATCGTTGGGGTTGGCGATGCATCGTCACTGTTTCATGGAAGGGAGGGAGATTAGAGGCAGATGCAAGAGCCTGCAGCTGGTTTACGCTCCCAGAAGCTGTGTAATAACAGAGAATATCTGTCAGGAAGGACTTTCTGTTTAGTGTTCGCATCGGGGAAAAACGTCTTTACTTGTATTTGAATGTAGATAAAAAAAACCTTTTCTCGATGATATTTGAGTTCTGGAGTCGGTGAGATCCACCAGCTGTGAAAGTGTTTTGTTTTTGTGATGAAGTGCTGCTTTTGCAGAGGAAGGCTCTTGAGAGAGTCTGCACACGGAGCCAAGCTCAGGCTGAGAGGGGGCTTTTGTCCTCCTCCAGGCCTTTTCTCACACTGTTTACTGCTTCTCTGCACGTTGGAGCTGTTTATGAGCCTCGTAGACGCCGCTGTCAGGGCGCCACGAGCTCACAAGCGACCCGAAATCTGTCACAAACTCCCGCTGCTCCCGAGAAGCCTGAAATCCCAACAAAGAGGCATTCAGCCTGGCGGCGGGAACAATACGTGTAGAAACGTTGATTATAAAAGTGGTTTCTTTAAAGTCAAAGAGACCTGACAGCTGAACAGAGAGCCGTCTTGCTTTTCTGGATCGCCTTGAATTTGCATTTTCAATCTCCAGCTTTCAGCTTGTTTTATCCTCCAGGTTTGCCCTTTTAAACCGTCTGTCAGGATCCTTCTTCTTCCCTGCCTCGCAGTGTGTAACCTCAACCTCCTCTAACCCAACCAATCACATAAATCTCGCAGTCGGCACGTTAACGACCATGCAGAGATGGAAAATTTCTCACCACGCTATTGATTCTGAGAAGGCATCGCACGACAGTAAGCGAGCTTTGCTCTGAGACATTTCTGTCTCCCTCTGGAAGCCAAAACAGAGATTTAGTTTGTGAAACGCAGAAACTCTGCAGTCGGAGCGCCACCGCATGAAAAGAAACCGAGTTAGCGCAACAAACAAGCAGCAAAATGGAAAACAAAGAAGCAGCTGAAACCAGGAAAAAGGAGCTTCATCAGTCAGACGGAACGTTCCGGTCCTCAGAGACATTTATTCACATTTCAATCTCACTGACGCGCGTTGGTTTCTTGCCTTTTCCAGCAAAACAAGCCAGTAAAAAGAACCCTGAACCAGTCATTCGCAAAGCAAGACAAACGTATTTAAAGGAACATTTCACACAGAAAGGAGATCAGAGTGGTGTTCGTACGTTGGGTATGGAGCGATGGAGCGATGGAGCGATGGAGCGGTAGCGTCGTACGACACAGCTACCAGCTGAATGTTCGACGCCGGCATCAGTAAAGTCACGTAGATTATCACACATTCAGAGGCTTTTTACTTTCAGACTAATAAATACAACCTGCGGGAGCGTCGACCCAACGTTGGAACCGTACAGGAGCGGCAGGGAAATACAGATCGCCATCAGCACCGTAACCTTTCCTTTAACAAGCCACGTCGCTCACGTCATGCGACACGATTTCAGCGCACAGATACGATAACTGGGTTAGCTAGTTTGGTTGTCTCAATCCCACAGATAATATTTAAACTATTAAAGTCAAGCTTGGAGGTGTAAGGTTTCCTCAGTCTGCTCACCGCGATGTAGGAACATTTCAGAGCAGCGAACGAGTGCATGAAAAAGCGTTTCCCAACATACTTCTACGTCTCCTCATAAGAACGTAGAAACGTTTCAGCAGTTTCCGTCATTTCTATTGCAAAGTTTAGGCTTCAGGGTGAAAAACGCAGCTGACGGCTTCTGGGTTTGTTTAACTAGTAAATATAGTATTGAAGTATAAACTTTATTGTGATGTTGTGTGCCCTCATTCAATGGTGTTGTGGGAAGGGAATCCTGTTTTGCAGAGCTGCTTGCTTATATCACTGAAGAAGGTCAACTGCTGCGTGTGAAACAACAAAAGTTATGGTCTCATGGTGTGTGTGTGTGTGTGTGGGGATGGTTGGCCACCTCCCTAGCGCTCCCACGTTATGTTGCAGAATGAGGGGTATTAAAGCGGGGAAGTCCCGGACTTCGGTGGAGTCTGCTGCGGGTCTATCTGATCAGGACGCCCAGCTGGTTTTGGCACTCTCTACCGGGGTTGTGGGCTCCCCAACCTCTCGCGTTACGGTAAGAGCTGGAAACTGAAAAGTGCCTTAACCGATGTGCTTACTCTTGTGCTGCAAGGTTAATAAAACGCTGAGTTAATCATTGGGCAGAGAGTTTGTGTGTTCATTATTTGCCGACTTCCTACGATCCTGCAAAATAAATAAAAGTGTTTCATTACAAGTATATACTAGGACTGTGACAATGTGCTTTTGTCACGATTCGATTCGATTCCGATTTTTTCGTTGTCAATTCGATTAAAATTGTGATTCTCAAAATTCTTCAAAATTGCTGTTTTTTTGTAGATTAAAAACAAAGAAATCATAAAACGTCTTTTTGCTCGTAATTTTTCTTGATTTCAGTGAGAAAAAAACAACCCAGTAGCCATTCTGCCGCTATAATGCCCAAGAAGACAAGTAAAAAGATGAATAAAACCCAAAAAAATTATTTTATGGTAGATTAATTTAATTAGAAAAAAAAATTTTTTTTTTTAACAAAAAAAAAAATCGATTTTAAAATTGTAAAACAAAATCCCGATTTTCGATTTTTCTATTCGATTTTCCCACCCCTAGTATATACAGTGGCGTAGTGGTCCATCGAGAGGTACGTATACTTAGATATAATTTTTTGCCCTTGTTTTAAAACATATAAATAAAATAAATTGCCCAGAAAAAAAATTGTTACATAAAAAGTGACATCAAAATCGACTCTATTTAGTTCACTCCAAAAATCCAGCAGTATTTCTGCTCATTGTCACATAATTTCTGCTCTTCGGTTTCAGAGAGGTAGTTATGAAATGACTAAACCGATACTGTCACACAGACTAGTGAGAGACAGGCTCATAGACATATACACATCTATCTTCATTATGTCTATGTTCTAGCTAAAGGTAACGCAGCTGATGGCTAACTGCACCAGTGTAGCATCGGTAACCTTAGCTTAGCTGCTGGGCGATGTAGCTACATGTGTAGGGACGTTTGGAATTGTAAAAGCAGAATCTCAGTGGTTTTAGAAGTGGGTATACTCCGTATACCAGCATATACCCTGGACTACACCACTGAGTATATAGACATACATGAGGGTGAACACATCTGCATCTGCAGTCTTCACCTCGTGGCATCGACGACTGAGGCCCAGATCCAGTATCAGTAACTCAGATCAGGTTCAAGAAAAATCTACTTTTGGTTGAAAAAAAACAAACATATTGATGTTTTTCTGTTGATATTCTGGCAGAAAAATTGTGTTGCAGTGAAAATAATAATGAATAAAAGTCAACAGAAGAAGATTTTTAGGTGCAAAGCTGCTTTTTACAGAAGAATCTCCCGTTTTTATGAGTTTCAGAGACCGAAAGAAAGCGTCAGATGTCTCCGAACTGCCTTTTATCCTCACAGCTCGCAGTTATTCTGAAGCGCGCAGCTCTGCGGCTCTGACTGGATTTAGACTTATTCAGAAAGGAAACAAACAACAAGGGAAAACAAACAGCAGACTCCCACATCACTGTGGTTTCCTCAGAAGAAGAAAAACACTCCGACGTCGTGTTTTTTCCATCAAAGCGGCTCTGGAGCGCCATCGGACCCGATCGCCTCCTGGATCCCAAGCTGCGAGCCAGCCCACTGACAGATTTATAATGCGAGGTGCTTTTCCAGCCTCCCAGTGGCCCCCTCTCCCCCTCCTCCCCCTCTTTCCAGCATCCAATGGATTGGCCCAAAGATTCGGTGATGCGAGACTAATCAGGTCCCATTCCAATTCCGGGCACAGCGGAGGACACCAGACCCCGGTCCCCAAACTCAAACAGTAAACCAGCAGGTGATTTGCACTTGCTGCATTTTAATTGGAGCACAAAGAAAATCCAGAGCTGTGTGTGTTTTAGGCCGTGAAACGCATCCCTTCCCCGGTCCCCCGACTCTGAGGTAACAGGAGCCTGCAGACGCTGCTCTGGGCTTACAGATACCCGGCCCGAGCTGCCGGCTCTTTGTGCAGCCGCGATCAATGGCAGGGGGAGCTAACCCAAGCGCCGCGGCGGCTAATGGCTTCACAACACAGCCTGCAGGGAATGTGAGGTCCGGCGACAAAAGGCTGAGGAGAATGAAGGGCCGATGCATCCCCACAAAGCAGAGCGAGGATGATGCATGGCGGCTGCAGAAAGCCAAACAAAGCGCTGAATTATGAATCTCCCCAGCTCCAGTACACTCCTGCAGAACGCACCGACGTGTGGACAAGGCTTTGTTGTGTCACGCAGAGTTCACCATCATCATCATCATCATCATCAGCTGAAAGCTGCTCTTCACCCTGAAGCTGCAGGACACCAAGACTGAAGGATTCAAGCTGGAAACACGCAATAAATCTTCCCTCGTTGCTTCCCGCAACACCTTGAAATGTGTTTCATTTCCACCGTTAACAACTGCAAACGTCAAACTCCGTCTTCAGTTTACGATGTTTAGTACGGCGGTCAAAGAGGGACAAATTACAGAGAAAACTGCGGTGAATAAAACGCTTTTAAAAGCTGCATAAAGGACAAAAAAGTCCCAATAGTTCAATTTGCTAAATCACAACCTATGGGAGCAGCTTCTCAACGTGGAAATTCAGACATTTGGGTGGATGGCGGACGGCGGATGGCGAATGGCGAATGGCGGGAAATGTTGCCTCAACAAACCGCAGGGACAGTGATTCAACCATGTCATACGATTCCAACACGCAGAAACAATAACTCGACAGAAATGAGACTAAACATCACTGAAATGCTTCAACTACTTCCTGGTTAAATTCAAGATAAAACTTTTAAGTAAATAGAAAACATTTACAATCGAAGCTAAAATACATTCTTTCTACGATGCAACCTCCACCTAAATGGTAAAATGTCCAGATAAAATGTTTACTAACTGCGTTGGAGACACATCAGGACAAGTTGTGATATCACTTCATCTCTTCCTGGTTGGATTGAGACGTTTAACAAACTTTACGACTGGAACTAAAAAACTTCGTAAATGCCATGTAGACACACGATCAGCTCGTTTACGCCGGGCTGAAACGATTCCTCCAATAATCTAAACTTATTTCAATGCTATAAAAATTAAATCCTTTGTTACCTTTAGCGCCCGAATGTACGGCACCGCATGAAGCAAAACTGAGATAAAAACACGGCACAGTGTGTTTACTGCTAAACTGCATCACAGCGGTACGTCCTTACTGTCGCAACACGTCAACAGGAAGCCTCCACTGCACGCTGCAGCTTTGTCGGAAAGTTTAGTGTCTTATTTTCACTGTTAACGTCGAGCTAGACGGAGTCGGTTGGGGGTCTGCTGGACGTGATGTAGGGACATTTTCAATGGAGAAACTGCAATGAATGTTTTTAATAATAAAATACATTAAAGCCAAAACTGAATGTGAAGATAATTAAAAATCAAAGCCCTTGTAGTAGAAACGACGTGGCTTTATGCTAAATGCCAACGTTTAATGAGGTTTTATCTGCAGAAAAAAGAAAAAAAAACTAACAACATGAAAGCAAGTCAACCAGAAAATAAGCCACTTTCCACAGACTAATTGATTTTCACAACATAAATGATTAATGAATCTATTATTTCATCCTACAGATGAAGAATATTTCGTTAAACTCCATTATATTTAGTAGAAAATGTCATTTCCTCCTTTGGTTTATGATTCATTATAGAAACGTCTCTTTCAGCTGCAGTAAAGCGACGGCGGTCCGTTCTTCAGACACAGATTAAAGCCCGACTCTTTGTCTTCTGGCGACAGAAGCTCTTTTCACAGCTTGATTCGGGACGAATGGAAAGAAAATGTGCTGCTCGGCGACGGAGGCGGCGGCGTGGCTAAAGCCGGCAGATTGCCGCTAGCGGAACCTGTGGTCCTGGGTATAAGAGACTGGCCTGCTGCTGACATGACCCTGTGAAAATGGGGGCTGGTGAGGTCTCCTGTTGCCATGACGTTTTTCCCAACGCTGAGAGACAAAGAGACCAGGGACATGTCCGAATGTCCAGCGGATTCCCTGACCCTACACTATGTGGCCCATTCTGCACTCATTCTGTTGGTGATTTGGACACGAAGCTGGCCGATTTCACCTTGTCGCAGATCACATGACTACCGTCACCACGGCAACCGCGCTTCGGCCCAAATCCAATCCAAACTTGTGAAAAAATGTCTTTATTTTGTTTCTGTTTGGTTTTTATTCAACAAATAAGGACATAAAATGAATGATTTATAGTGTTTTCTCAACCTGCTATGTTGTTCTTGTCACTGTGCGCTATATTGACCCGTCCAATGACCATTGATGCTCTTTTCAACCCGATGGATTAAGAACGGGACGTTCCAGACGTCCATAGACTTTTGGTAATATCATTACTGACCCTTAGTGGAGTTTAATGTCCTGTAAACTTACTTTTTACTTTAAAACCAGAGAAATAAAAAGTATTTTTACGTTTTTTGATGTTTAACTGTGATGGACATCTGAGATAACAGCGTCGCTGGAAAGATGGACTTTTAGGTTTCAGTCAGTCCAGCTGGGTAGAAGTAAGAGTGCAGCAGCAACGACGGGTTAAAAGAAACCATGAAACACTCGTCGTTCGTCCTCGTTTGAAGCTGAAGAAGCTGCCATCTGTATACAGGCCTGGACAACAGAAGGAAATCCGGCAGATAAAACACATCTTGTGTAAATAACGCAAACGCATATGTTTTCAGCAGTAAATACATTCAGAGCTGCAAACCTCCTGCAGGGATCTGCAGGTCTGGGAGCAAACAGAGCAGCACATCAGCTGCTGGGATGGTAGAACGGCATCTCCTCCTCCACAGACTCCATCTGCCTTCCAGTGAAAACACTTCGTTCATTTAACACTTGCAGCTTCTCTAACCTGCTTTTCCAGGACGTCAGCTCACAGATTACCATTTACTGCCTCACATGCACATTTTAGTGCATTTTGTGTCAAGTATGTTTAAATCAAGCAAGTTTAAATGTCACGTTTGGAAGTGTTCAAGCCTCCATAATTCGCCTAATCTTCACGACTGATTAGACAAGTTAAGTTCCCAAAGCTTCAAAGTTTCCGGAAGGTCAGAGAAACAAACTGTGTCTGCAGGATGGCGGGGCGGAGAAGTCTGGCCCGGTGTCAGACCTTCTGTCGGGATGCTGCAGCACTTCTACACAAACGACCAGCGATAGTCGGGATTTGGACTGGAGATGTTAAGCTCCACATCTGCAGGTCAGAAATGAGGACAGACGACACGGTGAGCTGCAGGAATAAACAGAAACCCGCGTCCAGCTTCGTCTTTATAAGAGCGCAGTGATGAGCAGCATAACAACCACCTGCCTGCAGACTGACGGGACTCACACTGCAGAACCAAACTAAAGTTTATCCATTAAAATCAGAGCGGATTCTGAGGCTGACATGTCGAGATAAAGAGGTCCAATCACCAAGCGTTTAGATCAGGCCTCTTCAAATGGCGTCCCGCGGCCCAGAACCAACTTCTATGTGGCCCAGCTTATGTAAAAGAATAAAGATATTAATCAAGAACCTTCAGTCATTCCTAGGCTGGTTAAGTGGCCTACAATCCTACAGGCCATGAATGCAACACTTGGTTGCCTAGCAACATTAACCCCAGCGCGTGTTGTTGTGTTTTGAAGATGTAAGAGTAGCGCTAGCAAGCATGTCGCTCTCCGTCCCGAAACACAAAATTGACAACAAAACTGCAGATTTAACCCCGCATGGACTGTAGCTGGCAGCGTATTCGGCACAATGTTTACGTGTTGCCATAGTAACGCCGGAAGTTGGCATTCACGCTGTTTTTCTTTGTGGATTTTGACGTAAATTGAATTTTTTTTTACATCAAACCCAACAAGGAAAAAGCGCGAATGCCGACATTCAGTGTTACTATGGCAACACGTGAACATTGTGCCGAATACGCTGCCAGCTATGTGGACTGATAAGTATTTGTTTATTTTATCGTCCGTTGGAGCGCCAAACCGATGTGTTTAATATGCAATGAGTGTGTGGCGGAGTTTAAAGATAATAATGCGAGGAGGCGCCACATCGAGAAGTTTACTTTGATTTGACCTTTTTATGTTAAAAGTTAGGAGAAAAATAAACTCTGACTGGAACTTTCATTATTTTATTTTGTGCATTTGCCCTTTTCACGTGGGACTGAATTTAAAATAGAAAAACTAATAAACTAATTATTTTTCAAAATGTAAATGTGTCTTTTTTTAAAAAAAATTATTTATTTATTTTTACTGATTTATTTTCCCTTACTTTACTGACTGGCTCTGATCATTTGTTTTATTTGAATATCTGGCCCACATGAATATCTAACTGAGTAGACCTGGTTTAGATGCGTGTTGTGGCAGCAGGTCCAACATGCACATCCCAGTGCAAACTGGTTTTCTTCCACTAAAAAAAACACTTTCTGCAGGAAGAAGGCCAACGAGACGGATTAAACCAGGACCCCGCATTCATCGTACTTCATGTCCATGAAGGCCTCAAAGTTAAATTTCCAGTCCATGATGATTCAGTTTGTCGCCATCTGGACGTCGTAGCATTGTGTTTTATTCAGGCATCTGATGCTAGCTGTTAGCGTGTCCATCAAATGTTTTGAGCAAAAACAAAGTATCAGACATAACCCAACACATTCCTGGTGTGGCCACACACTGCTGGCAGCGTACGGAAAGGAAATCAGTACAGCTCAACGCGTCTGTTTGTACGCCACCTCAGACCCCGCCCCCCGGCGTTGGAGCTGAGAGTCCCCGCCCCCTACGCTACCTCCTTATTCCGCTGCTTCTCTGAGATCATTCCAGCGCCCGTAACGCCTCCGTCTTTTCTCACGCAGCAGAATGTTTCCAGCTCGAGCCTAAGTGTGGATGAAACTGATGGAATTTTCTTTTCCTGATTTACTTTAAACTCGTGTCGTCTTCAGACAAACCGTCCTTTCATCGCCAACTGTCCACACAGACGCTGCTATGAAACCAGAAAACATCAGCTTTTAAATCTCTAAAACAACTTCAGAGTAGCTGAAAACTACCAATATTTTAATCATTTAAAGGGTTCATAAATGTTATATCAGTTTGTTGTCTCCTTGCAAACGAGACGCTACATCTGAAGGAGTTTCTCTGTTGTATCATGGCGTCCCACCGGCGCCATCGCCGCAAAAATACGACAATTTCCTGCATCAGCCGGAAGGGAGAAAACCGCTGAATCTGGTGAAATCCTGTGAAAATGTCAAATATCACGACTTTTCTTCCAAATGAAGTGCTGACAGCAAAGAATGAATCATTTTAAACTGCGATGACTGCGAGATTAAAATGAGTCGTTTTAATGGACGTCAATGGGACGTTTTTGGTTCTCAGAGGGAGAATCTGATGAAAAATACCGACATAAAAACAGCTTTGCTGCTGATCTTTGACATATGCAAGACTCTTGTGACCAGCAAATCCCCATCTCCCTGTTATTAATTATACAGTAAATAATTAATGTTTTGTGCATTTTTAATGAATAATTAAAAATTGAAATATTAAAACAGGCACTTAAAGCATTAAAGTCTTAAAGTGATTAAATGTTTAGTAGTTTTGAGCAGGTGTTGAGTTGTTTTAAGTGATTTATGAAAAAAAAAGGCTTGAAAATGACTAATTTATGGTGATTTTACAGCAGTTTTAAAGGAGGGAACTATCTGAAACACAACAAAAAATAGAAATCAAATGATTTCTGACATCTCTAAGACTCGACACACAAGCTGAGACCATCATCCTGGTGGTTATTGTCTGGAAAATAATTCAATAATCCAATAATTCAAATTTTACTGAGTATTAAATCATAAAAATGAAGGTTTTGTAGTTTTAAGGAGATTAAAAGTTGTTTAAGTCATTCACAATGATTAAAAAAGTAAAAAACTATTGATGTTTGATCATTTTTTGTGTGTCTAGGCCTGTACGGTATACCGGTGCATACCGGCAACTGGTGTTTATTTTATTTATATTAATTTTTCATATACCGCCATATAAAAAGTGTTTCAGCTGGGACAGATTTCACTGCCGGACACAAACACTTCAACATGTGAAAAGGAACTAGTTCCAAAAAGAGGAGCCACATCTGTGGTTTGGAAGTTCTTCGACTTTAGAAGGACCGACGTGGACCAAACAACCATCTGTTGCTGCAGAGCTAAAGTTGTAGCCGATGGTGGTAACACCAGCATCTTGCAACATGACGTTGGACGAAAACATGTTTTAGAGTTCCAAGAATGTCTTAAGCTAAGATTCACACCGTCCACCGCTAAACCTGCACGTAGCAGCCAGACGTCCATTCAAGACATAAAGCGAGTGGGTCGAGACAACTAACGCAGTCACATATGGTTCCTATAAATACCGCAGAGAAAGACGGTGGTGAAAACTGGATCCCAGTTATGTCCTGCCAGACCGCAGATATTTCTGCAACGCCGCCTTGTACTCGGAACACAGGAAAATTACAGACCAAGCTAACCACCATTCCTGACGGTAAGCAAGTGCAGTAATTCTTTTCATAATAGATGATAATGAGGGAAAGAACACTCGAATGAAAAAGAATACCGTAAAATATGACCTTTAATGAAACTGTGAGATGAACACTTTACCGTACCGCTCAGCCATAGTCTGGACGTTTATTTCCTTTAAGGTCAGCAGAAATAAAATACTTTAACAGTATAAAATATGTTGAAGAGAAAACAAAACTGGACTTAAATTATCTGAAGTGACAGAAGTAGCAACTCGTAAAAACAGCTTTAAAATCCCAAAAAGCCCAAAAGTTGAGAGAAAGGGACCAAAATGTGTGAGAATGGTAAACAGGTAAAATTAGTTTGGACTTTTTCACTCGACTTCTGGAACCACAACAATCTCATCGTTGGAGTTTTAAACGCCCCTCAGCACTAAGTTCCGTTACCTAATCAATACGTGAATATTTAATCAGAAAAAGACTGAATGTTGCTCCTTTAGCCTCTCAGCTGGAGAAAGTAGAACTGTTTGATGACGTCCACAAGCATCTGATTTAAATGTCACTCAGCTTCAAGAGTGGAGAAAGAACCAGATGTGTAGTGAAGAGGAAACTCTGACCTTCAGCACATTAATACACGAAGCAAGAGAAATGTCACGTTGCGTTTTCCTTCAGCTTCCTGTTGTCTCTCATCTCCAGTCCACTGCTGGTTCATCTGCCTGCGACCAAGACAAACGACTGTCCTGTCGCCTGACCAGCTGGGAAACAGACACTCCTGCTGAACCCGTCTGAACCCGAACCGCTGCCTCCATATTCAGCATTTGGAGGACGTTTATGTTCTTAATCAAGCTGCATGTTGCAGCAGGAAACAGCAGAATGAAGGCCGAGCTGCTATAAATCTTTTAAACGAGGCCTCTGAAATTCCACTTCACTTCATAAAACTGCCTTCCCGCCTCGTCTACGGAGCCGTCGGCTGGAGCAGCAATACTCCGCGGAGCTGACGGCACACGTATGAAAAGCAATGTGACAGAAAGGCGAGGAGGGAGGAGCTTGTCACCTGGTTTTAGTCGTTCTCCGGTTTGTTCTTCGGCACTCGTTGAGCAGCAACTCGGCGAGAATCCCAACTCAGTCCTGAACTACTAGAGGAGTAAAACCCGCGTGGCGTAAAGTAGGGCTGGGCGATGAATCAGATTGTAATCTCAGTACGATCTGGGTTTCCAACGACCATAAAAATAAAAGGGTGTGATTATTTTTCTCTCTGCAGTTTCCTCTCCTGCTGTCTTCAGCTGCTAATCGAGCGTCTCTGGCGTTGCAGCGCTGT
The DNA here is from genome assembly GCF_933228915.1 of Telmatherina bonti. Taxonomy (NCBI): domain Eukaryota; kingdom Metazoa; phylum Chordata; class Actinopteri; order Atheriniformes; family Telmatherinidae; genus Telmatherina; species Telmatherina bonti. The sequence goes on along the minus strand of NC_136625.1, from coordinate 6,576,211 downwards.
GCTGTAAACTCCTCCCACAGCCGCTTTGCTTTCATTCAGACACTGTTGCCAACTTGGAGACTTTCTCGCTAAATCTGGAGACTTTTTTTGTTAAAAGCGACAAATCTAGCAGCTTTTACTGGAGTTATTAGAGACTTTTCTGGTGTTTTGGCGACTGACTTGAAGGCACATATTGTTCTGCAGTTACTGTAAGGAAGGAGCAGCGGGAGCCTCTCCCGTCCTAAAGCACTCCCAGGCGGCCAGTCTCAGTCGGCTCCGGCTGCAGGTCCATGTAGAATAACTGCAGTAGGATGTGGAAGTTCACCTAAACATAGTTTATACCATTGTCAGCGACAACTGGCTGCATTATTTTCCTATATATAGTTCGGCCAGTTAAACACTGTAATATCCCTCCGTTACGGGGCGTTACCATAGCAACGCGTTAACCAGCTGGTTCAGATCAGCCGTCTTTTAACAGGTGAATGAGAGAAACGCGCTGCAGCCTGACAGCGGTTGTTTGGTATAAAACGTACATCCAGGCCAACGTAAAATAGTTCCTATATAAGCGGTAAAAGCGGATTAAACAACTCGGAACCGTACATTAGACGGTTATAATGTACGACACGGAGTCTAGAGCACCACGACGCGCAGCGTTGTTTATAAATACTGGATAATCGTGTTAAATAATCCAGATCTCAATTTCAGTCAAAATAATCTTGATAATTTTGTCAAAATCGAGCAGCCCTAGCGTGAAGTAAAAGTCCAGTTCAGCAGCTGTTCCAAAACCAGCTGGATTTAACCAGCTCAGCTCCACCGCAGGTAGACGAGCCTGTTGGTGAAAACACCTGTTCTACAGGTAGATCCAGAAACATGGCAGCACCTGGATTATACACCTCTGTTACCCTGAAAGTCCATTTATGCTCCGTTAGACACCTAGGTACGTTTTTCCTGTTCAGCTTTTTCTGTATCTTCTTCCTATTTAGTGGTTTCTGCATCGTCTTCTTCCTGTCCTTCTTCTTCTCTGGTTTTTCCCTTTCCCCAGCAGCGTGTCAGCGACACGCCTCAACGCTGCCCCGTGGTTTCTGGTGGTTTTACTCAGTTTTCTGTGTCAAGTGAAAACGGACTGAACTAAACGTAACTGCAGCAAAACAAAACTGTTCGTCTTCTGCGTCCAGCTGAAATGGACTTTTATCAGTGTTTCATGTTACAGTGAAATGACAGCAAAGCTGACAACGTGTAAACATGACGTGGGAAAAGATGCTGAAATGAAGGTCCTGAAACTACAGCCTCCCCCGCAGCACAAACATCACGCTAGCGTGTGGTAAACATGTTATTGGTTGCTTGAAAACACCTGATATCTGTGTTGTTCTTGCTTATTCCAATCGTTTAAATCGTGATCAAAGGTACTTCTGGGTTCCCTGTCAAGTCAAATCGGGAGAACGAGCCAAGGCTTTAATGATGACGTGGAAAAAAGCAGCTTGTTGACCTGCGAAGATCAAAAGGAGTCGAGTCAAATCAGAGTTTTCTGACTCAGTTGAATCACTTCAGTTGGTCCGTTAGCTGTTAAAGCTCGCGGAGAGATAAAAGCCGTCGCTCATTTCTTGTTTTACTCATCAAGACTGCAGGCAAAAAGCTGACAAACCGCGCAAGTTTAGGGCCTTAAGATAATGTTTTATCTTCATCCAGCAGGATGTTCTGGCAACCTTTGGAGAGCGTTGGACAGGGAACGGGCATTTTCAGAGCCTGCAAACCCTCAGAGGGTCGTCACTGTCTGCTATATTTTATATGAAACCATCTAGCTTAAAGCTACTTAGTAAGCCACACCATGCACATCCAACCAGTGAATATGGCTGCAATGGGGGGGCTCTTCAAGGAAACATGTTGGGAATCACTGGTTGAGGCCTTGGTAGAGAGAAACGGTTGTTTGTGGTTTGTTTACACCAAACACACGTCGCATCAAACCTATAAAAACACCAACATTTGGATTTTCAGGAGCAGAAATGAGGCAGAATTGGTCAGGAAGGGACTTAATCCCGACCACCGTCCCCATCCAGACACCATGATGCTGCAGAACTTTTCCATCTTTTCATCTGCTTGGCTGCGCAGAAGATGGTCTGAAGCGGCACATTCAAAGCTTAAATTAGTCTTTGATCGCATAAAAAAGATCTACATGAGGCGTGCCGAAGCCCAGAGCTACCACCCTGTCTCGTTCAGTTGAATCTCTCATGTGCGGAGGCCTGGTAACCAGACTTTCCTTTGATTCAGGTCTGTTGGAGAAGGGAAGCATCTGGAAGGTGCATGACAGAAGGACCATTCAGTGTTTAGTGTCTAAAACTGCACCTAAACTTCAACAAAATGGAAACCTCTGGTATCTTTGTTTGCCCAACCTTTATTCATGCCTACAAAAGCCACATGACTGAATACAAACTCTCCAATCAGAGAAGTTCTGAACCAAACTTAAAAAGTTTTTATGTGGATTTTCTTTCCCAACATGATCAGATCTCTCTGTGAGCACGTTTTAACTCCTACGAGCGTTTCTGTCCTGCGGTATTGAATCATAATGATGAACATGGAAATTTCATGTCTGACAGCCGACATGAAAGCAGAATGTTGGAGGTGAAACGACTCGTCTACCGCGGTGGAGGTGACAGCGCGGTGATGGGGGAAAGATTAAAACAACCCACAGGAAAGGAAGTATCACGTTCCCGCAACAGTCAGCCTGAAAATAATCCCAGCTAATGAGAGCGGCATCAAAGCGGCGCATCAATCCAACGGTCGCTGCTCCAAACGGACAAACCTGCGGTCAGCCACCATTAAGGTTTACGTGTTGGAAGCAAACTTGATCTGAGGCTGCGGCTTATCCTCTTTGATGTGCAGACGTCATTGTTCGGTGCTGCAGTTAGAGAGTGACATGGGGCCCCCAGGGGCCCGAAGGCTTCACCTGCAGAGATCACCTTACCGAGCGGCATCAAACACACCGTCCGACGTGTCCACCAACACAACCTGCTTCAGGGATGTGCTTTTATTACACACACCTTCCCACAGAAAGCGTGCCAACATCAGTTCTCGGAGACTGCTTATCACCATGGCAACCCAGCTGACAAATATCAGGAAGGAATACAAGCTCTCACTTCTGTACGTGCTGCCAAGATGAGAAAAGTTTATTCTGTACTGAAGAAACCTGAAAGGAACCCTGGACACACTGCTGAGGTCTGACGGGTGTCCGCTAAAGGACCACCACAGGAACAGCACCTGTCCGCGGAAGGACCACCGCAGGAACAGCAGTGGTCAGTCGAAGGACCCCCGCAGGAACAGCAGTGATCAGCTGTAGGACCACCGCAGGAACAGCAGTGGTCCGCCGAAGGACCACCAGAGGAACAGTGCCGGTTCGCCGAATCACCACCGCAGGAACAGCAGTGGTCCGCCGAAGGACCACCGCAGGAACAGCAGTGGTCAGTCGACGGACCACCGCAGGAACAGCAGTGGTCCGCCGAAGGACCACCGCAGGAACAGCAGTGGTCCGCCGAAGGACCACCAGAGGAACAGCAGTGGTCCGCCGAAGGACCACCGCAGGAACAGCAGTGGTCCGTCGAAGGACCACCAGAGGAACAGCAGTGGTCCGCCGAAGGACCACCGCAGGAACAGCAGTGGTCAGTCGACGGACCACCGCAGGAACAGCAGTGGTCCGCCGAAGGACCACCGCAGGAACAGCAGTGGTCCGCCGAAGGACCACCGCAGGAACAGCAGTGGTCCGCCGAAGGACCACCGCAGGAACAGCAGTGGTCAGTCGACGGACTACCGCAGGAACAGCAGTGGTCAGTCGAAGGACCACTGCAGGAACAGCAGTGGTCCGCCGAAGGACCACCGCAGGAACAGCAGTGGTCAGTCGACGGACCACCGCAGGAACAGCAGTGGTCCGCCGAAGGACCACCACAGGAACAGCAGTGGTCCGCCGAAGGACCACCGCAGGAACAGCAGTGGTCCGCTAAAGGATTAAAACTCCTCTATTTCTTATTTTCACGCTCGTCATGTTTTCATCCACCTGAATGAATGATTTATCCGACTGATTGTGTTTAAAGCACCAATAAATAGACAAGCAAACTGCTAACATGTCTTCCTAAAAGTAAAAGGAAGATGTTACTGGGGGGGGGACCCAGCAGACGTGGGCTCCCGTGCTCTCTAAACATAAATGCAGATATTTCCCTGCTTGGTTATTTAACAAGCAGGGTAAACTGATATTTTGTAAAATATCAGTTTACCCCAGATATTTTACAAAAGTTTATTCTAAAGAAACCACACAGTTCTTTGACTAAGAACTTTGATTTTCACAGCACAACACGTGGCCCCTGAGAGTCCGCCTGAAAATCAGCTTTCATGACGACGATTGATCACGTCTGACATGTCCACGCTCCTCCCTGACAGACAGCTGTGGTTTCAGCCGAAGAGCACCTTGACTTTATGGCGCTTTTTATCCTCCAGGCTTAATTAAACTCTGAGAGCCAAAACAGATTTAGAAAGTCCTCATCCAGCCAGTTGACAAACACCTTTTATTGCCTCTTGAAAGACAATTAAAAGCGTCTGTCACCCTGTAATGCTGCAGATAATTGCTTTGCCCTAAAGTCAGCTGGAATAACGTATCGTGGGATAATTCGTCATCGGCTGGAGAGGATCCACATCAGGAGAAAGTGAACGGACACCACAGAGGAAGAATTCAAATTCTGTCCTGGTTATCACGCGCAAGTAAGCAGGATGCCACAATGTGTCTCACAATAAATCCTTGACTTCAGGTCACGTTTTATTTGTTTGACTCAACGAACCGCCAAGAACCAGGAGAGGCTTTACTCCATAACCAACAATGTGAAACCTGTCCCAAAATCTTGACATCTTCCAGGTCTGAGACTTCCGCCATCAAATATCTGAGCTGCGGACTAAACCACATTTCCCAAAACAATAAAAGTGTATTATTTTATAAAACTCGAAATATTCACTAAAGTTCACTAAACTCCTTTAAAATAGAAGCCAAAACATCCAAACAGAGCACAAGATAAACTAACCCAAATGTCGGACTAGCAATAACAATAACAACAAATATCTTGACATTAAGATTATTAAACTGTAATTTAACAAAAAATACCGAAATAATTTCCAGGTTTCCAGACCTTACAGGAGACTTGGATGATGATGTACAGACAGCTTTTCAAAATAAAATAGTTCATTATTCTTATTCTTATGCTTACTGATTTAGTTTAGCATGTTAGCATGCCAACACACATCACAACTCAGTTCTGTCTCCATGAAGCCTCTTTATGTTGAGTGGAGGAAAGTTGGGACACCTCAGACGGTAAAGCCTCGTTTCCACCGGTGAGTGGAAGAGAAGGTTGGTACATTTTCTGGGTTTCCAATGGGAAAAACTGGGAAGGCTGGTAAAGTATCAGCTCCAAGCTGTCCTGCTTTTTGGAACACTTCTGATGGAGTTCCAGTCTTGCCCATCAGAGTATGGTGGAGCTTCACATATTGCAATCCACTGATAGGTCAAAAGAATCATCACTTCCTGTGGGAAATAAAACAGGATTAGTTCCGTGTTTCAATGTACGGTGGATTTCTTGTTGTTTAAAACAACTTGCCTGTAAGAAAGACGACAAACTGCTGGATTTCCACCAGTCTCCTTTGTTTGTGAGTATTTATTATAAATTAAGGACGGTATCACATCACTATGGCGTCACGCTTTTACGTAGCCAACATGATGCAGCTGATACCCCGTCTACATGGTTAGGGTATGGTTGCTGTAGAAACATGAAGAAACCAACTAGTCTCAAGTTGGACCGCATGGTGGAAATAGAAATTTAAGTTTTACTCACTCCTGATGGTCCACTAGACGCACTTCAGTTGGGGGTTGCAGCATTTTTCTGGTGCGAATTGGCTTTCGCATTGAGTCAAACAAAACAAACTTTCTAGATAACAAATTCCCCTCCTCACCAGAGGTGGCGCTGCATTAAGAATTTCTGAGGAAACTTGCTCATGTGTTGATTAATGTGGGTCAATTTCCATTTCCACCTGGTAAGCTGTAGTCCTTAGTCTTTGCGTTGTTGGTATATTTAAAACAAGCCTCGACATATGTCTATACAGGGACTAGAACAGTAAAGTTCAGTTGCACATTCACACCGTCCCAAAGGAACTGGACTTTCTGAGCCAACTAACGAAGTTGGATTCAGATCTGCAGATGCGAATGGACTTCAGTGTGTTCACATCTGCACCATTTGCTGAAATGAACCAATGTGAATGCAAATTTGAACTCTGGTGCTGAACAAAGAAGTAAAACACTGGTTTGGTTGAAACCAGTTCACTTCCAACTGGATCCTGGTTTGTTGACAGTCTGAAACCAAACGGACTAAACCGAACCACTGAGAGAAAGCGATGCAGGACCATCGTAACTCAACATGTCTGCCATCCGGCTGCCTCTCCTGCTGCTCCCGCTGGCCAGATTCAGATTTTAAAAAACAACAGATTTGGTTTTAAAATCAAATAAAAACAAAAACAAGACTGAATTAAATTGTTGCTTCATAATTGAACAAGTTGTTTTTGGTGTTAACCAATCAACTCACAGGATTTTCTTTGTTCTTGTTGCTCAGTGTTCCTAATATCGCCACCATGTGAGCAGCTGTTGTAACAGCATGACGCCATCCCACTGGTCTGCTTCAGTAAAGTGCATAACGAAAACAAACCAAACCAAATGAAAGAGGAAAACTCCAGAACACCCAAACCAAGTCCACCCCACCAGACTGGAACTTTCATGTCTTTCCATTGACGCCTTCTGGACACCATAATCACTAATAGGAGGCTTTAAGAGCCTCTTATCCTCAGCTTTTTGTCTAATTTAGTGAAAAAATGTCAGAAAAGAGATGAGAGATGGAGCATTTTTCACAGATAAGAATCTGAAATGAGGAAAATCATTGAACAAATTCATTCAACTTGCTAAAAGTCTCCATTTTCTGCTGCAATGATCGTTTGGGATCCCAAAAGCAGGATCTACAGATTAAGGATGTTTGTATAACGCTCAGAAAACTGTTCTTACAGTTTATGGAGTCAGAAAATGAATTCACAGGAAGATGATAAAGAATCTCTGTTATAAACAAATGAGTCAGTCAGACAGAAGTGTTTTCATGAGGCGCAGAAACACCAAAAACAACTAATCCTGAGTGGAATAATCTCAGAAACTCCCACTGCCGCCTGTCGCCGTGTTTAAGAAACAGCAAACGTGTCATCAATCAGCAGGTTCTGCATGAAAACACTTAAAATTGCCTGAAATGTAAAACTGTGGAGGTGGAGACGTGTCTGAGCCAAAACTATGATTAATGTCGCTTCCGCTGCCGTGCTGTGAATAAATTGATATTTTGGTTGTTTTCTCATAAGACAAGCAGAAGGAACATCTTGTCGTTTATCGTGTTTGTTTCCACTTCATTAACACAAATTAAATGCTTGTTAAACAGGAAAAACAAACTGTTTTACGCAGAAGTCGAAGCTGCGTTTATTTCCAGAACATTCTTCATCTAAAGTCCAACCTGAGCCGGAGAAACCAACTAAATCACATCTGACGGGCCTGACTCGCAGAATTACCTCCAGAGTTTTACTTCTACAAATAACTCGGTGTGATGCAAGAGGATGCAAAGTTGCAGGTAAACCATGACGACCATCTGAGGTGAAAAGAGATGCAACACTTCCAGAAAACAACATTTTAGATCAAATAAAAGCAAACAAAAAAGCATACAAACAGAAAAAAGAGCTGAAATAATAAAAAAAAAATCAGATGAGGCACAAAGAAACACAGAAAAAGGATGAAAACAGACAAAGTGACACAAAAACTAAAAGAACAGATGATAAAAGCAACCACAAAGACGAAAAAAATATAAAATGACCTGAAAGTAACAAAAAGAATCAAAATATAATTTACAAATTTAACATAAAGTGAGAAAAATGCAGGAAACATAATAAGTAATGCAGCGATACATGAAGTTTAAGTGTGTCGGTCCAAACTGACTGGTTTGGATCGCTGGAGTCAACGTTGGCCGTCTCTGACTGTTTCACTGTAGCGTTGATATTTCATGTCTTTATGTCCTAATATGATCAATATTAAATATGAGATTGCGATCAGATTATATGAAGTATCTGAAACAATCTTTTTCTTTTTCCAGCTTCCTCCAAACTTTCTGAGAAGTTTCTCATCGAGAAAATCAAACAAAGGAGTGTTTGGTTTTTTTTATAAACGATTTGAGCATTTACGTTCCCTCGTTCCATCCAAACATTAGCATTCAGAAAGTCTTAATTACTGAACTGGAAAGCGGAAAAGTTTTGGACTTTTAGTGGATCTTTAGTTTGCTTTATTTGTTGCGAAGCAGCGAACGGTGTCGCTCGCTGTGTTTCAGTCGATCCGTCGTCAATCTGATTCTTAAAATGACTTTTTCATGCTGGCTCAGATCATTTCTCCTCATACAACATCCGTTATAATGGGTTTCCATGGCAACGGAAGAATCGTTTACCGCTGGGGTTAACGAGACTAAGCTCTCTAAAACCGAACTATGGAGCGAAAGATCTCCCCAAATCCAACGAGTTGAAGAGGAAACGAAGAGGATACCTTAACCCCGGCTTGTCAACAGGCACACGGAAGGAATGCAGAGAATGCAGGACGATGCGTTTCATTGAGACGTGGCTGCAGGAACACCTCCTGGGCTTTAATGTGTCGGCACGCTGCTTTCAGGCTTTACGCGCAGATCAGAGACAACAAAGCTACCAAACAGGAAACTCATTATCAGTTGTTGTTAATAAATAAAAAACATGTATCAGAAATGAAAACGTTTGAATAAATTTCAGTCTTTGGTCTCTTATTCTAACAGCTGTAGTGCTTCTGTGGACCTGTAAATACGGTAAATATAAAAACAAATAGCCAAATATAACCTCATCAGAGTAAAGTCTGATTTAAGAGTCGATACAATCACCGGTTCATTAAAAACCTTGTTTATTCTCTGAGCCTCAGAGCGACTCATGATCAATCTATGATATTTTATAGGACTGTGACGATGTGCTTTTGTCCCGATTCGATTCCGACTTTTTGGGTGCAGATTAGATTTAAATTGTGATTCTCGTAACTCTTCGATATTGCTGATTTTTGTAGATTATAAACAAAAAAATGTATAAAACTTTTTTCTTGCTCCTCATTTCTCTTGATTTGGAATTTGGAAAAACAACCCAGTAGCCAGACAATCATTCTGCTGCTATAATGCCCCACAAATAAAAAGTAAAAAGAGCAATAAAAACAATAAAAAATTATGTAATGGATCATTTTTATTTATTTGAAAAAAAAATGGATTTTTTGTTAAAAAAAATTTTTTGTGAAGCAAAAAGAATCCAGATTTTTGATTTTTCAATTTGATTTTCCCACCCCTAATATTTTATGAGTAAATTTCAACGATTATTGTTTCTTATCGACAAGCCGTCACCTGGACGTCTAGCTGCTGGGTTCCTCCAGCCTGGCGGCAGCGTTACTGAGGAGCGGCGGCGAGTGAGAGCCACGGCTAAACGGTCTGGGTGTAAACCACAAACAACATCGACAGAACATCAATATTCATCTGCAGCCTGGTTAATGTCAGGGCGACTGCTGAAAATTTAATCACGCCTGCTACACTTTCTCCAAGTGTATTTGTCATGTGGCAGATCCTGGCAAACATGTATGAGCGACTAAGCGCGCTCCGCCAGGCGAGGCAGAAGACTTTGAAGGGATCTCCCAGGAGGCGGGTGTTTAAAAGCCTCGCACAGGGCCAAATTATACAGTATGATTTCATTTATCTTGGCAAGCGTGAGTGAGCTGCCTCCCGACCGTCCTGGAATAAAACCTGACTCAGCTCGGCAGCATGAAGACCCTTCAGACTGAACTAAATCCAAGCTGCAGCCAGCTGACGGCCATAAATTACCAACTAGCTGGGCTGTCATTTCCCCCTGAGCTACAACAACAGGCACAACGTTTACACCGTCAATATGTTTCCAGGTGACACTGCAGCAAAACAACACTGATGTACAATCTGCTTTATGACTTATTGGAGTTCATTTCTGCTCCTGCTCAGTCCAACACTCAACCAGTCGCGTCCCATTTCCTGATCCGCTGCAGAAGCCGTAACGTTTCAAAGCTGAGCTGCAAAAAATAAACTTAAACCCGTTTTATAATGTTTCCAATCCAATCAGCTTTATTTATAAAGCAGATTTTAAAAAACAGAAGGTCTCCAAAGTGCTGCACAGAGTCAAATATCACTAAATAATAATGTTATGACCATGGTCACCTATGGTCATGAGCTGTGGGTCGTGACCGAAAGAACGAGATCTCGTATACAGGCGGCTGAAATGAGTTTCCTCCGCAGGGTGGCCGGGCTCTCCCTTAGAGATAGGGTGAGGAGCTCGGTCATCCGGGAGGAGATCAGAGTAGAGCCGCTGCTCCTCCACATCGAGAGGAACCAGTTGAGGTGGCTCGGGCATCTGGTCAGGATGCCTCCTGGACCTCCCTGGTGAGGTGTTCCAGGCACGTCCCTCTGGGAGGAGACCCCGGGGAAGACCCAGGACACGCTGGAGGGATTATATCTCTCGGCTGGCCTGGAAACGCCTTGGGATCCCCCCCGCAGAGTTGGCAAATGTGGCTGGGGAGAGGTAAGTCTGGACTTCCCTGCTTAGGCTGCTGCCCCCGCGACCCGACCCCGGATAAGCGGCACAAAGACGAGACGAGAGACGAATAATGTCATTAAAATAATCAGAATGGGTAAAACCATCTAAAATAAATAGATACCCAATAAAATAACTAAAAAGAACAAATAAAACAAGTAAAATACACAGAGGACCAAACAACTCACGCAGTTTTAAAAGCCAAAGAAGAAAAGTGGCCTTTAGACGAGACTTAAAGCACTCCACTGTGTTTGTTATGAACAAGGAACAAAAGTACTTCTGGTAGAAATCCTTCATACCTGAGTAAAAACAACCAATCAGAAGACATGAGGCTGTGAACAGCCTTGTCTGTTGGGGAGGGCTTTGGCGTAAAGGCTGAAGCACAGCAGAGAGGGAGGCGGAGCTTTAATACAGTTATATTCTGTCCAAACTGTTTTATTCTCCAGTTTATCACATTAAAATACAGAGTATCACTGTATGCTGGAGTCGAGATCACAACAATTACAGCGAGTTATAACGAAGGAAAGACGACCAGACTACTGACCCATCGAAGTTTTCCGGATCATGAGTTAATGCTGCATTTATACATAGTGTAGCCATGAAAGCATCCAGTAGACTGCAGCTGGTCTGATTCCAGGAAGCAAAGCATTGATCAGAGTTACTGGACTGCGCCGAGTCTGTTCTCTGAAACACCTGGAGTCCAGCTTGTGCAGACCCTCACAATGCTGCATGTTCTCTGACTTCTGAGGAGCTCCTTCAGGAAGGAAGGTGGCCGGAGACCAATGCACCGCCAGACGTGCAGAAGCCAGCACAGCGGTGCCAGGCGACTGATCCTTCTGCAGAAAGCAGAGGCTTTGCTGGACTCTTGCAACACGGCGCTGAGGTGTGGTGGTCTACAGGTCCTCCCGAAGTCCGCCATCACCTCCTCAGTTGAATGCTGACCGGCTGGACTACTGATCATCATGGCCAGAATCATTCAAGAGGACTGAATTTGAAAACAATGCAGTATCCGTCTGCGTTTAGAAGTCATGAGAATCGATAAGCAGTCGATGACAGAAGTTTCTAGATGGTCCTCGCTCGGGACAACCACTCTCACCCCCTTTCCTGCCTTCATACTTTACTCTAAAGGCCACAAGAGTCCCCAGAAACTTCCAGAAAAAAAACTGCTTGTGCACGTAGAGAGCATGCTTTCCCTCTGGGGATAAATAAGCTGTTTGACGGGAGCCTGTAGAGGACGTCCAAATCCGGTCCTGGAAGTCCACCGTCCCCCAACAAGTCTTCTTCACACACAATGAATCCGGTTAACAACCCGTCTTAAACCTGCAGAACCAGACGTTCCTGCTGCAGACGTTCTGAGTTTAAGGCGCACGCCACATGTCTCGCTTCAGAGAAGCTCGGCAGGATCTAAATCTCTGCTTGCTTTTAAATCAGTAAATCTCCATAAGTCTCAGATTATTTCTCTTAAGCCGGACAAAGAAATCAAAGCTAAAGCAGAAACCTCGGAGCTCCCCACACTCATCCTCACAAATCAGCTGCTAATGCCACCATTAAACTGCCAGAAGAAGTCGTTATAATCCTGGACGCTCTGAGACCATTAACAGTTAACGTAGCAGGCAAACCACATCCCCAAGGCTGCTGCTGGTGGTGGTGGTGGTGGGGGGGGGGGGGGCGGCGCTGACCACATGTGGCTTCAGACCAACAAGCCTCCCTAATGAAAAGCCCCACACGCCTCAGAATGACACATTCAGACACATGGTGGACGTTTCGAGCTCATCGTTATCGATCGAACGAGGCGAGAACGAGAACGAGAACGAGAACGAGACGAGAACGAGACGAGAAGGAGGCGAGAACGAGACGAGAATGAGAACGAGGCGAGAACGAGACGAGAATGAGACGAGAACGACACGAGAACGAGGCGAGAACGAGAACGAGGCGAGAACGAGACGAGAACGAGAACGGGGCGAGATCGAGAACGAGGCGAGAACGAGAACGAGAACGAGAACGAGAACGAGAACGAGAACGAGACGAGAACGAGACGAGAAGGAGGCGAGAACGAGACGAGAATGAGAACGAGGCGAGAACGAGACGAGAATGAGACGAGAACGACACGAGAACGAGGCGAGAACGAGAACGAGAACGAGGCGAGAACGAGACGAGAACGAGAACGGGGCGAGATCGAGAACGAGGCGAGAACGAGAACGAGGCGAGAACGAGGCGAGAACGAGAACGGGGCGAGATCGAGAACGAGGCGAGAACGAGAACGAGGCGAGAACGAGGCGAGAACGAGAACGAGGCGAGAACGAGAACGGGGCGAGATCGAGAACGAGGCGAGAACGAGAACGAGGCGAGAACGAGGCGAGAACGGGGCGAGAACGAGGCGAGAACGAGAACGAGAACGAGAACAAGAACGAGGCGAGAACGAGAACGGGGCGAGATCGAGAACGAGGCGAGAACGAGGCGAGAACGGGGCGAGAACGAGGCGAGAACGAGAACGAGAACGAGAACAAGAACGAGGCGAGAACGAGAACGAGGCGAGATCGAGAACGAGGCGAGATCGAGAACGAGGCGAGAACGAGAACGAGAACGAGAACGAGGCGAGAACGAGAACGAGGCGAGATCGAGAACGAGGCGAGAACGGGGCGAGAACGAGGCGAGAACGAGAACGAGAACGAGAACAAGAACGAGGCGAGAACGAGAACGAGGCGAGATCGAGAACGAGGCGAGATCGAGAACGAGGCGAGAACGAGAACGAGAACGAGAACGAGGCGAGAACGAGAACGAGGCGAGATCGAGAACGAGGCGAGAACGAGAACGAGGCGAGAACGAGGCGAGAACGAGAACGAGGCGAGAACGAGAACGAGGCGAGAACGAGGCGAGATCGAGAACGAGGCGAGAACGAGAACGAGGCGAGAACGAGGCGAGAACGAGAACGGGGCGAGATCGAGAACGAGGCGAGAACGAGGCGAGATCGAGAACGAGGCGAGAACGAGAACGAGGCGAGAACGAGGCGAGATCGAGAACGAGGCGAGAACGAGAACGAGGCGAGAACGAGGCGAGAACGAGAACGGGGCGAGATCGAGAACGAGGCGAGAACGAGAACGGGGCGAGATCGAGAACGGGGCGAGATCGAGAACGAGAACGAGGCGAGAACGAGAACGAGGCGAGAACGAGGCGAGAACGAGAACGAGAACGAGGCGAGAACGAGAACGAGGCGAGAACGAGGCGAGAACGAGATCGAGAACGAGGCGAGAACGAGAACGAGACGAGAACGGGGCGAGATCGAGAACGAGGCGAGAACGAGAACGAGGCGAGAACGAGGCGAGAACGAGAACTAGGCGAGAACGAGACGAGAACGAGAACGAGAACGAGGCGAGAACAAGAACGAGAACGGGACTGGGGAACTCTGATCGGTGGATCCTACCTGCAGGTTTTTACAGATCCGTGTGGAAGCAGATATGCAGCTGTAAAAATGTTCTTCTTACTTCTACAAACAAACTTATTGTCTGTAAAATGGCGTGTTGTAAGAATCGATCAGAAGGCGCTGTATGGAGGAAGGGAGTGAGGACCATGTCCGGACACAGCTCCTCGGAAGTTCCCGAAACACGCCGGCACATTCCCCGAGTTACAAAGCAGGACATCCAACTCGTTCCATACGATGTATTTATTTACATGGAGATACATGATAATATCACGAGAGGCGACGGACAGAACTGACTCTACTTCAACAAACATCAGCAAACTGCGCACACACATTCACACACACACACACATTCCCTGAACCACGCCACATGTCTTACGATCTTGTTTACACAAGTCGACATCTGTTTCTAATCCCTGTCAGGTCACTCTGCTCGCTTTTGGAATTTCTCTTCTGTCCTGAATTATTCATTTAAATAAGCATTTTGTACGACGGGCGCAGTGAGAGGTGGTCGGGTGGCGACATGCAGGAACTTTACGGAAGATGAAACTCAGGAAAGTGGAAACAGACCGTCTGGAAGAACATCCGCTCTCTGGCAGAGCTGAGGAACAACACTTTCAGAAGCATCTTCTGGACACGTTAAAGGAAACTAGCCGCAGGAGGTCCGACCGTCTTATCAGCCTCAGAAGGAAGTCTCCAGAACTTCATGGTGGAAATGAAAACCATCCAGATTATCAGGGAATAAAAATCCAGGAACTGTTGGTGGAACCGTCCAGAAAGGCCCATTTAAGCTGGAATTAGGAGACAGATGGGACTGTCTTCAGGGGGCTTCTACCAGAAACCGAAGGGAGGGGGTTCAGCTGACATGCAACCAGAGAAGAGGAGGAAGAGGAGGAAGACGACGCAGAACCACCAAATAAAAAGCACAAAAAGATGCAGAAGTTGTTGAGAACAGTAAAACAAACTTCTGGTGTTGTAAAGTGGCGCGCTAGCGCGACCAACCGCTGTCAAAACGTGGAAGTGAACCCTGAACTCAGCACTGCCCCCTAGTGGATGAACTGGCTGAAAAACGGTAAAGATGAATAGAAGAATGAAGACGGCGATGAATGACAGCATTTAAAACGGACGTCTTCAGGTATGTACGTAAGCGAACAGAGGTCCGTCCCAACGCGGAGCCTCTTCGTGATACGCCCACATTAATCAGCACTTCCTGTCTGGAAATACAATAAAACTGCTTTTTTATTTAATGATGAAAAGGGAGAAAATCCCATCTTTTAGTTTTTTTATTTCCAACTGAAAACTAAAGGCTTAGTTTTTGTTTAAACCGACTAAAACGTACAAACCCGTCACGTTTTATCGCACTTTATTTTCCATATTAGCTAACGTTAGGTCACCAAAGTGGACCAAAGTCCACTGAAAGCAGGTTTTACTCTGCAGAACCTTTTTAATGTTGGTGTTTCTGAACGATGCATGACGGAAGCATCTCCAACACGTCCAACACCTTGTTTCTGTCCAAGGTAAAACTTCATCAGGAGAAAGAAAACAAACTGTTTAACAGCTCCAACACGATAACGGCGACCAGCTTCTCCAAGGCTGCATTTTCCCTGCAGACCCTGAACGCAGCAGCCGGCTGCTTCCAGAATAAACCCAAAGCCATTTTGTACCATTTGTCGTCTCAGAGAGCCTTCCTGTCTTCTCTTCTGAGGACAAACACGGCGCAGTGTGTCATTATCTGCTGCCAGCAGCGAGTACAGTAGTTCCCATGCACGGTGCGGTGCGGTGCAGCGTGAATTAGACTTCCTGCGCTGAAAACCAAGGTGTTTGCTTTGTCTACTGACTCGGAACGTTTCCATTTGCTTCAGCAGGACGCGACATTACGCCGCGCGTTTCTGGTGAGAAGTGTTCCACGTCTCTACGCAAAGACAAGCAGCAATAATTCAGCAGGTCGTTAATGAAAGATGAGCGATGACAGCTAACACTCATTTACATGACTGCTCCTCTTCTCCTTTAAATATTTAATAAAAGAGGATGGAGAGTCTAACAGTGTGATGAATGTATGAATACTAGATGGAGCTGCAACGGGATGCAAACATGCCTGCAAACAGCTTGGACTTCAGTCCCTGTCTGGGTTCTTCACGTCTTCTGGGACCGACGGGAGCTTTTTGGGTTCAATGGGGACGAGAAGTCGCCGAAACTCGTCTTTTTACCCTGAAGCGGTCGTTAACAAGCGCAGGAAGATGTGATGAGGCCATTTTACTGGGAATAAAACAGGACATTTAGAAGCGACAACATTTTGTTTGTTGTGCGTCTGATGTCCAGACGGTTGGTCCGGAGACCTACATGATCCCAGCACGTCCACGTGGGGCCCATAAGGGTTCAGTTTGGGCTCCAAGCTGGGTTTCTCCACAGTTTCCACGGTGATCTCACCTGGTTTTCCCACATGGGCTTCATGTTGTTCTGACTGGGAATCAGCTGGGACCCATTCAATTCAATCCAGCTTTATTTGTATTTATTCCACTTCCCAACAATGTCGTCACAGGACACTTTACATACACGTCATTTCAAGCCAGTTCATACATATCCTATAACAGAAACCAACTGATTGGTCATGACTTGGATCCAATCCCCCATCCTGAGCTGCACGCGGCGACAGTGGGAAGGAAAAAACTCCCCTTTAGCAGGAAGAAAACCTCCAGCAGAACCCGGCTCAGGGAGGGCAGCTATCTGCCTCCACTGGTTGGGGTGGAGAGGACAATCTACACCCATCTAGCCAGTCCACATGGGAACCCATGCCCACTCAGCCCACCTACATCCCCTACGGGCCTCACACAGCCCACATGTGGGATCCATGTAGCTGAAACCACATGGGACCTGCAACGTTGGACCAGTTCAAGCCCATGTGTGCCCAGTTCCCACACAGACCAACCTTACAGGCCCCACATGGACATGCTGGTTTGGATCTGGGGCTGCTATGGGCCCTGTGTTCCTCAGCAGGTCCGGTTCCTGCTGAAACCCAGTCAGAACCATCCTAAAACCCATAAGAGCAGATGGAAACTGTGGAAAACCCCCACATGAGGTCTACATTCCACCATGAAGGTAGACGTGGACATGCGGCTCGTCTCAGTCTGGCGAAGATTCGTCCATTGTTTCCTCTGAGACCCCGCCCCTCAGTGACGTCACCAACCCGATCAACGCTCCGCCACTTTCATCTCCTGGTCATTCCACGGATTCTGCAGCCTGACCGGACGCCGTCAGCTGATTGGCTCAGCACCACCAGCCTGACATGACTACCCAACCTCAGACTGGTTTATAAACAAGACTCGTCTCCTTCGCCGGTTTCTGCTGAGACGACGTTTAAACAGAATCACCTTGTCGCTGCTCAGATTAACAGAAAAGGAAGAAATGGTGCAAATTTGTGACGAATGACCTGAAGAACTCATATAAAACTGGTTTTCTGCTGAGTTGGGATGCTTCGGCATAAAACTCTGACAGATCGTCTGAAAGAAGCAGGAGAGGAGGATTCTGAGAGAAAAGCTCAGAGACCCAGAGAACCTGGACGTCCTGGTCTGCTTTGTCTCCGCTCCTCCAAGCTTCAGATGGAATTTCCTTCTGCAACCTGCTTTCATTTAAACAGAAAAACATCTGAACCCCTTTTCCTCACATTCCTGCTCTTCTAACTAAATATGAACCTGGAAGGAAACGAAGCCTGGAAACACATTTTATAATGAAAACCAGAGCCTTTTATAAGGCATTTAATAAGAGCCTGGACCACTCCGAGTCCTCACCGGGAGTCCCGCATGGTGCTGGAAACCAGTCCGAGTCCTCACCGGGAGTCCCGCATGGTGCTGGAAACCAGTCCGAGTCCTCACCGGGAGTCCCGCATGGTTCTGGAAACCAGTCCGAGTCCTCACCGGGAGTCCCGCGTGGTGCTGGAAACCACTCCGAGTCCTCACCGGGAGTCCCGCGTGGTGCTGGAAACCAGTCCGAGTCCTCACCGGGAGTCCCGCATGGTGCTGGAAACCACTCCGAGTCCTCACCGGGAGTCCCGCGTGGTGCTGGAAACCAGTCTGAGTCATCACCATGAGTCCTGCATGGTGCTGGAAACCAGTCCGAGTCCTCACCGGGAGTCCCGCATGGTGCTGGAAACCAGTCCGAGTCCTCACGAGGAGTCCTGCATGGTGCTGGAAACCAGTCCGAGTCCTCACCGGGAGTCCCGCGTGGTGCTGGAAACCAGTCCGAGTCCTCACCGGGAGTCCCGCATGGTGCTGGAAACCAGTCCGAGTCCTCACCGGGAGTCCTGCATGGTGCTGGAAACCAGTCCGAGTCATCACCGGGAGTCCCGCATGGTGCTGGAAACCAGTCCGAGTCCTCACCGGGAGTCCCGCATGGTTCTGGAAACCAGTCCGAGTCCTCACCGGGAGTCCCGCGTGGTGCTGGAAACCACTCCGAGTCCTCACCGGGAGTCCCGCGTGGTGCTGGAAACCAGTCCGAGTCCTCACCGGGAGTCCCGCATGGTTCTGGAAACCAGTCCGAGACCTCACCGGGAGTCCCGCATGGTGCTGGAAACCAGTCCGAGTCCTCACCGGGAGTCCCGCATGGTTCTGGAAACCAGTCCGAGACCTCACCGGGAGTCCCGCATGGTGCTGGAAACCAGTCCGAGTCCTCACCGGGAGTCCTGCATGGTGCTGGAAACCAGTCCGAGTCATCACCGGGAGTCCTGCATGGTGCTGGAAACCAGTCCGAGTCATCACCAGGAGTCCTGCATGGTGCTGGAAACCAGTCCGAGTCCTCACCGGGAGTCCCGCATGGTTCTGGAAACCAGTCCGAGACCTCACCGGGAGTCCCGCATGGTGCTGGAAACCAGTCCGAGTCCTCACCGGGAGTCCTGCATGGTGCTGGAAACCAGTCCGAGTCATCACCAGGAGTCCCGCATGGTGCTGGAAACCAGTCCGAGTCATCACCGGGAGTCCCGCATGGTGCTGGAAACCAGTCCGAGTCCTCACCGGGAGTCCCGCGTGGTGCTGGAAACCAGTCCGAGTCCTCACCAGGAGTCCTGCATGGTGCTGGAAACCAGTCCGAGTCCTCACCGGGAGTCCGGCATGGTGCTGGAAACCAGTCCGAGTCCTCACCAGGAGTCCTGCATGGTGCTGGAAACCAGTCCGAGTCATCACCGGGAGTCCTGCATGGTGCTGGAAACCAGTCCGAGTCATCACCGGGAGTCCCGCATGGTGCTGGAAACCAGTCTGAGTCATCACCGGGAGTCCCGCATGGTGCTGGAAACCAGTCCGAGTCCTCACCGGGAGTCCCGCATGGTGCTGGAAACCAGTCCGAGTCATCACCGGGAGTCCCGCATGGTGCTGGAAACCAGTCCGAGACCTCACCGGGAGTCCCGCATGGTGCTGGAAACCAGTCCGAGTCATCACCAGGAGTCCCGCGTGGTGCTGGAAACCAGTCCGAGTCCTCACCGGGAGTCCCGCATGGTGCTGGAAACCAGTCCGAGACCTCACCAGGAGTCCCGCATGGTGCTGGAAACCAGTCCGAGTCATCACCGGGAGTCCCGCATGGTGCTGGAAACCAGTCCGAGTCCTCACCGGGAGTCCTGCATGGTGCTGGAAACCAGTCCGAGTCCTCACCAGGAGTCCCGCATGGTGCTGGAAACCAGTCCGAGTCCTCACCAGGAGTCCCGCATGGTGCTGGAAACCAGTCCGAGTCATCACCGGGAGTCCCGCATGGTGCTGGAAACCAGTCTGAGTCCTCACCGGGAGTCCTGCATGGTGCTGGAAACCAGTCCGAGTCCTCACCAGGAGTCCCGCATGGTGCTGGAAACCAGTCCGAGTCCTCACCAGGAGTCCTGCATGGTGCTGGAAACCAGTCCGAGTCATCACCGGGAGTCCTGCATGGTGCTGGAAACCAGTCCGAGTCCTCACCAGGAGTCCTGCATGGTGCTGGAAACCAGTACCATGCTCCACCAGTTCCTTCAGGCAACTGGTGGAGCCGTCCTGCAGGTTTCTGCTGCAGCGCCGCGTTAATGTAGGAAGATCGTATCAAACTGGACGCTTTGTGCGCGCGCACATGCACATGCGCGCGCGCACACACACACACACACACACACATGCAGCTGCAGAAACATCCTACCTGTGCAGTCCTTCCCTTTGCCTTTGCACTCCCCGCTCTGGGGGGGGTAGGACGCGCGAGCCCCCGGCAGGTCCAGCAGCAGGGACAGCAGGCACGCGGACAGCAGGTACCGGATGGCCCCCCCGGGACCCCCCATCACCATGACGACGCTCCGCTCCGCTTGGTCCTGGAGGAAAGACTGGAGACTTTGTGGTAATCCTGAGGAGGAAACAGCCCGGCTGCCTCGCGCTGTGTCCCGCAGAGAGAGGGGGGGGAGACGGAGCGCCGCGCGCGGACAGCCGCGTTCAGGGAGCCCGGCAGGAGCTCCGCTTGGTCCAGGCTGGAAGATGAGGAGGCAGCCTCCTCTCCATCCGTCCGTCCTCCGCGCGCAGACTCCGCTCTCCCCTCAGCCACGCGCAGCTACAGACCCTCAGTGCCGTGCACGCGGAAACACCGCGGCGCTTTACCGCGCGGTAGCGAAGCGGCTTGAGCGCGAGACGCGGCGCGCGGAGAGCTGCAGCTGCGAGCAACAAAGAGATCCGGACTGAGGAGGAGAGCAGACAGGACAGACAGGCTGGTCACGTGAGGGGAGGCAACACTCCCCTCCACATCCACGCCCCGAACGCGCGCGCACGCACACCTGGCACGCCCCGCCTACCGCAGATCAGAGATCCCGCAGAGCAACAGGACCCGCGGGAGAGTGTGCGCGAGAGAAAAGTCTGGTCTGCATGACAGTTTGTGCGCGAGCTGTTTCCCCAGACTGGGAGGGAAGATCCCAGTCCAGAGTCTGTAGACCAGTCCAGAGTCTCCAGACCAGTCCAGAGCCTGTACACCAGTCCAGAGTCTGTAGACCAGTCCAGAGCCTGTAGACCAGTCCAGAGTCTGTACACCAGTCCAGAGCCTGTACACCAGTCCAGAGTCTCCAGACCAGTCCAGAGTCTGTAGACCAGTCCAGAGTCTGTACACCAGTCCAGAGCCTGTAGACCAGTCCAGAGTCTGTACACCAGTCCAGAGTCTGTAGACCAGTCCAGAGTCTGTAAACCAGTCCAGAGCCTGTAGACCAGTCCAGAGTCTGTAGACCAGTCCAGAGCCTGTAGACCAGTCCAGAGTCTCCAGACCAGTCCAGAGCCTGTAGACCAGTCCAGAGCCTGTAGACCAGTCCAGAGTCTGTAGACCAGTCCAGAGCCTGTAGACCAGTCCAGAGTCTGTAGACCAGTCCAGAGTCTGCAGACCAGTCCAGAGTCTGTACACCAGTCCAGAGTCTGTAGACCAGTCCAGAGCCTGTAGACCAGTCCAGAGCCTGTAGACCAGTCCAGAGTCTCCAGACCAGTCCAGAGTCTGCAGACCAGTCCAGAGTCTGTTCACCAGTCCAGAGTCTGTAGACCAGTCCAGAGCCTGTAGACCAGTCCAGAGCCTGTACACCAGTCCAGAGCCTGTAGACCAGTCCAGAGCCTGTAGACCAGTCCAGAGTCTGCAGACCAGTCCAGAGTCCGTACACCAGTCCAGAGCCTGTACACCAGTCCAGAGCCTGTAGACCAGTCCAGAGTCTGCAGACCAGTCCAGAGTCTGCAGACCAGTCCAGAGTCTGTACACCAGTCCAGAGCCTGTAGACCAGTCCAGAGCCTGTACACCATTCCAGAGCCTGTACACCAGTCCAGAGTCTCCAGTCCAGTCCAGAGTCTCCAGACCAGTCCAGAGTCTGCAGACCAGTTCAGAGCCTGTACACCAGTCCAGAGTCTGTACACCAGTCCAGAGCCTGTAGACCAGTCCAGAGTCTGTAGACCAGTCCAGAGCCTGTACACCAGTCCAGAGTCTGTACACCAGTCCAGAGCCTGTAGACCAGTCCAGAGTCTCCAGACCAGTCCAGAGTCTGTAGACCAGTCCAGAGTCTGTACACCAGTCCAGAGCCTGTAGACCAGTCCAGAGTCTGTACACCAGTCCAGAGTCTGTAGACCAGTCCAGAGCCTGTAGACCAGTCCAGAGTCTGTAGACCAGTCCAGAGCCTGTAGACCAGTCCAGAGTCTGTAGACCAGTCCAGAGCCTGTAGACCAGTCCAGAGTCTCCAGACCAGTCCAGAGTCTGTACACCAGTCCAGAGTCTGTAGACCAGTCCAGAGCCTGTAGACCAGTCCAGAGTCTGTAGACCAGTCCAGAGTCTCCAGACCAGTCCAGAGTCTGTACACCAGTCCAGAGTCTGTAGACCAGTCCAGAGCCTGTAGACCAGTCCAGAGCCTGTAGACCAGTCCAGAGTCTCCAGACCAGTCCAGAGTCTGTACACCAGTCCAGAGTCTGTAGACCAGTCCAGAGCCTGTAGACCAGTCCAGAGCCTGTACACCAGTCCAGAGCCTGTAGACCAGTCCAGAGCCTGTAGACCAGTCCAGAGTCTGCAGACCAGTCCAGAGTCTGTACACCAGTCCAGAGCCTGTACACCAGTCCAGAGCCTGCAGACCAGTCCAGAGTCTGCAGACCAGTCCAGAGTCTGTACACCAGTCCAGAGTCTGTACACCAGTCCAGAGCCTGTAGACCAGTCCAGAGCCTGTAGACCAGTCCAGAGTCTCCAGAACAGTCCAGAGTCTCCAGACCAGTCCAGAGTCTGCAGACCAGTTCAGAGCCTGTACACCAGTCCAGAGTCTGTACACCAGTCCAGAGCCTGTAGACCAGTCCAGAGTCTCCAGACCAGTCCAGAGTCTGCAGACCAGTCCAGAGTCTGTACACCAGTCCAGAGCCTGTAGACCAGTCCAGAGCCTGTACACCAGTCCAGAGCCTGTAGACCAGTCCAGAGTCTCCAGACCAGTCCAGAGTCTCCAGACCAGTCCAGAGTCTGCAGACCAGTTCAGAGCCTGAACACCAGTCCAGAGTCTGTACACCAGTCCAGAGCCTGTAGACCAGTCCAGAGTCTCCAGACCAGTCCAGAGTCTGCAGACCAGTCCAGAGTCTGTACACCAGTCCAGAGTCTGTACACCAGTCCAGAGCCTGTAGACCAGTCCAGAGCCTGTACACCAGTCCAGAGCCTGTAGACCAGTCCAGAGCCTGTAGACCAGTCCAGAGTCTCCAGACCAGTCCAGAGTCTGCAGACCAGTCCAGAGTCTGTACACCAGTCCAGAGCCTGTAGACCAGTCCAGAGCTTGTAGACCAGTTCAGAGCCTGTACACCAGTCCAGAGCCTGTAGACCAGTCCAGAGTCTGCAGACCAGTCCAGAGTCTGCAGACCAGTCCAGAGCCTGTACACCAGTCCAGATCCTGTAGACCAGTCCAGAGTCTGTAGACCAGTCCAGAGTCTGCAGACCAGTCCAGAGTCTGTACACCAGTCCAGAGCTTGTAGACCAGTTCAGAGCCTGTACACCAGTCCAGAGCCTGTAGACCAGTCCAGAGTCTGCAGACCAGTCCAGAGTCTGCAGACCAGTCCAGAGCCTGTACACCAGTCCAGAGCCTGTAGACCAGTCCAGAGCCTGTAGACCAGTCCAGAGTCTGCAGACCAGTCCAGAGTCTGTACACCAGTCCAGAGCCTGTAGACCAGTCCAGAGTCTGTAGACCAGTCCAGAGTCTGCAGACCAGTCCAGAGCCTGTAGACCAGTCCAGAGTCTGCAGACCAGTCCAGAGTCTCCAGACCAGTCCAGAGTCTGTACACCAGTCCAGAGCCTGTAGACCAGTCCAGAGCCTGTTCACCAGTCCAGAGTCTCCAGACCAGTCCAGAGTCTGCAGACCAGTCCAGAGTCTGCAGACCAGTCCAGAGCCTGTACACCAGTCCAGAGCCTGTAGACCAGTCCAGAGTCTGTAGACCAGTCCAGAGTCTGCAGACCAGTCCAGAGCCTGTAGACCAGTCCACAGTCTGTACACCAGTCCAGAGCCTGTACACCAGTCCAGAGTCTGTAGACCAGTCCAGAGTCTGCAGACCAGTCCAGAGTCTCCAGACCAGTCCAGAGTCTGTAGACCAGTCCAGAGTCTCCAGACCAGTCCAGAGTCTGCAGACCAGTCCAGAGCCTGTAGACCAGTCCAGAGCCTGTAGACCAGTCCAGAGTCGCCAGACCAGTCCAGAGTCTGCTGACCAGTCCAGAGTCTGTACACCAGTCCAGAGTCTGTACACCAGTCCAGAGCCTGTAGACCAGTCCAGAGCCTGTACACCAGTCCAGATCCTGTAGACCAGTCCAGAGCCTGTAGACCAGTCCAGAGTCTGCAGACCAGTCCAGAGCCTGTAGACCAGTCCAGAGTCGCCAGACCAGTCCAGAGTCTGCTGACCAGTCCAGAGCCTGTACACCAGTCCAGAGTCTGTACACCAGTCCAGAGCCTGTAGACCAGTCCAGATCCTGTAGACCAGTCCAGAGCCTGTAGACCAGTCCAGAGTCTGTACACCAGTCCAGATCCTGTAGACCAGTCCAGAGCCTGTGGACCAGTCCAGATCCTGTAGACCAGTCCAGAGCCTGTAGACCAGTCCAGAGTCTGTAGACCAGTCCAGAGCCTGTAGACCAGTCCAGAGTCTGGCGACCGGTCCAGAGCCTGCAGACGAGGATCTGATCAGGTGCACGGGGATCTAAACGAGGAGCAGGACAGCAGGCGTCCCTTAAACGGGTCATGTGACCAAGCTGCTGCCAATCAAGTGGAACCAAACAGTCCAACCCTCCTGCAGCTGTTTCTGCCTCCTGATGCTTCTGTTCCAGATCTTTGGAGATGTTCTGCTGCATCAGCTGTAGGAGGAGGAGCAATGCAATGGGACCTGGCAGCTCTATCGACGCCTGCCAGACAGTGAACTGGGAGAACTGGGCGAACTGGGCCGTAGATCCCTCAGCTGCTGGTGCAGGTTGAAGACCCTCCAGAAGGTCTTCCAGCAGAGACCCGAGCAGGTAGAGGAGACTTCCTGATTTATCTCACGTCAGTCTGTTAACTGTCGTTATGGTGACCGTGTGCTCCTGAGCAAGGCTTCCTGCAGGAAGTGACGAAGAGGATGTTCTTACTGGGTGACGAGACGAAGGCCTCCATCCTTCATGGTCCTGAAGTCGACTGCTGAGGGAAAAGAGATGCATCAGGCTGCAGCCGGAGGTGTGTGTACACACACACACCTGTCCCAGGGTTCGAACTACCAACCAGCTTCAACATGTCCTCCACCTTCATGTGTCAACCCAAAGATTTATGTCTGAAAACGTTTCTACATGTGACCTCTGACCCTAGAACGGCTTCCTGTTGTCATGGAAACCTCCATGTTCTTCATCTCCTCAGGCTCGTCAGCAACCGTCTGTAGGCTGAATCAGGCGTGTCGTCTGCGTCATGACGGTGTTGATGATGATGATGACGATGCTGATAAAGATGAAGATGATGCTGATGATGATGAAGATGATAAAGATGAAGATGATGATGCTGATGAAGATGTGAGATCAGAGGGATTTCTAAATCCGATTCATGATGCAACTGAGAAGCTGAATTTAATAAAAACTCTCTCTTTGTGTGAAACCACGTGAGTGTTGGATCGGCGAAGCGAGGGGAGAGACGGATCCGGCTTTTCCCAACCGTCTCAGCTGGACGCTGTCGTATCCGTCACGGTCCGTCCTCCTCCAGCTACAGGAGTCTCACCTCAGTGTGCCATAACATCGTTTTTTTTGTTCAATTTGTGATCAAAATCATTCAAAATCATTAATGTTGAAATAAAATATTTTTTCTTTTATTACTGTTAAAATGTGATGTATTTAAGAATAAAATACTTGCAGTGTAAAGCGTGTCCACCAGGGGGCAGAAGACATTCTACAGAGCAAAGTTTTTGCCATAAATGTCAGAAACTGGATCAAATATGATGCAAACAGCATTAAAAGGTTTATCTTTTCTTTTCCTAAAATATTTTTGAGCGCCCTCTCCATGAGCCGTCACCTTATCGTGGTGGGGGTGTTTGTGTGTCCCGAAGATCCTAGCAGCAATGTTGTCGGGGGCTTTATGCCCCTGGTAGGGTCACCCATGGCAAACAGGTGTTAAGGGGAGGGACCAGACCAAGTACGGCTCCCAGACCTCTATGATGACTACAGCCATGGGCATAAATGTTCCCTTGCCCGGACACAGGTCACCTGGACCCCCTCTGGAGCCAGAGTTGGGGTTTACCCCGGTGAATGAAAGGGTAGTTTCCCTCCGCCTTGGGGTTGGGGGACGGGTCCTGACTGTTGTCTGTGCTTATGCACCAAACAGCAGTTCAGAGTACCCACCCTTTCTGGGGTCCTTGGAGGGAGTGCTGGAGGGTGCTCCTTCTGGGGACTCCATAGTTCTGCTGGGGGACTTCAGTGCTCACGTGGGCAATGACAGTGAGACCTGGAGGGGAGTGATTGGGAGGCATAACCCCTTCAACCATGTCCCGAGTGAGGCGGGGGACATTGAGTCCAAATGGGCTGTGTTCCGTGCCTCTATTGCTGAGGCGGCCAGCCGGAGCTGTGGCCGTAAGGTCGTTGGTGCCTGTCATGGCGGTAATCCCAGAACTCGTTGGTGGACACCAGCAGTGAGAGATGCAGTCAATCTAAGAAAGAGTCCTATCGGGCCTTCTTGACCTGTGGGACTCTGGAGGCAGATGATTGGTACCGACCGCTGATCTTGATTTACCAGTCGATCGATGTTCCTACCCTCACCTATGGTCATGAGTTGTGGGTTGTGACCGAAAGAACGAGATCTCATATCAGGCGGCTGAAATAAGTTTCCTCCGCAGGGTGGCCGGGCTCTCCCTTAGAGATAGGTTGAGGAGCTCGGTCATCCAGGAGGAGATCAGAGTAGAGCCGCTGCTCCTCCGCATCGAGAGGAACCAGTTGAGGTGGCTCGGGCATCTGGTCAGGATGCCTCCTGGACCTCCCTGGTGAGGGGTTCCAGGCACGTCCCTCTGGGAGGAGACCCCGGGGAAGACCCAGGACACGCTGGAGGGATTACATCTCTCGGCTGGCCTGGGAACGCCTCGGGATCCCCCCCGCAGAGTTGGCAAATGTGGCTGGGGAGAGGGAAGTCTGGGCTTCCCTGCTTAGGCTGCTGCCCCCGCGACCCGACCCCGGATAAGCGGCAGAAGATGGATGGATGGATGGATGGATTTTTGAGCGCAACGAATTGTTATGTATAAGATGTAATGCAGTGTCGTCTTGGACCAGCATATGGTACTGTGTCTTCTGCCCCCTGGTGGAAAACCACTGCACTACAATAAATCAGACAAAAAAAAAACAAAAAAAACCATGCTCATTTATTTACATTTTGTTGTCTGATCAAATGAATACTCAAGATAAAAAAAAAAAAAAAAGAATTTTCTGTCCGTAATGTCCTAATTGGGGGTTAAATATTCATCATCTCTTTATGCACCTTTTCAAATGTTTTCTAAATGTATTTTTCTTGGCATTTGTGTAAAGCTCAGTGTTTGCATCATGAATAAAATCTGTTTGATAAATAACTGAAAGAATAAATTATGTTTGGTCAGCTTCGGTCTCAGCAGCACATGATATGATACTTTTCTCCCCTTTTTCTCCGAAAAGGACCAGATATTCAGAAATAAACAATCCCCTGCGTTTAGTCAAAGTCGTTTACGCTCAGAACGAATCAGCGAGCTGAGAAGCAGCAGCATGAAGTCACTCCTGTTTATAAACCACCATAGCAATGAGACCTGGATAAGATCACGTCTCCTGTGTAGATGTTGTCTTTAAATACCTGACCACGTGCATGGATGGCCATACCGTGCCAGAGAGCAGATGAACCCGTACCGGCAAGGAAAGCAGGAGTTCTGGCTGATCAGGGTCAATCTGCGACTGATAAACACAGATTTATTTGGCTTGTTTATTCCAGATGCTGATGCAAACGTGTGCTTTTATCTCCTGCAGCTGCGTCATGTTCTTGTGTGATGTCTGTGTATGACGTCGTATCCGACCTCTTCTGTCCTACTTGGGTGTTTCCAGCTCACAGCGGGACCACCACTCTCCATTATCGGTCTCTTTATTATCATTTCCTTCCTGACTGCAGTCGTATGGTCGATATTTTTTAAAGTTTGGATTGCTATAGATCCTCCATCTCGCAACACATAAAATGGATGAAGATTAGAGACATCCACCCAGAGGACCCCCCATCACTGCCACCCACATGCTGAGGTAGAACAAGTCAGCTCTTTCTCTATTAACACGCCATTTCCTCTCTTATGTCCCGTTTTCCTGATTTTTATTTGCTACAATATGCTGGTCATTGCTGCGTCTGGGTTGGTGTCCCGTCTTTGTTTTGGATTTTACCGTTGGTGGTCGTTGTGTTGATTAATGTCAGTAATAAACAGAAACGTGTCAGTGTTTTATAATCCTGAAAATGAATATTATATTTTACAAAAGCAAACCCAGTTGTCGTTAGATGACTCTGCTGGTCGCAGCTTAATGAACATGTTTTAGTGAAATTAAAAGAAATATCCTCCTGCATCCAGATCAGGTAAAGATAACTGAGAAGATCACACTAAATAAGGCGTGAATGCGTTAAATTAAACAGACCAACAACCTGTGAGCTGCTGGTTCAAACAGCTCTTCTAATCCCGTTGTAGACATGATGAAGATAAGAAAGGAAGTCATTTTATCAGATTAACACCTTCCACAGAAACATTTGCGTTAAAGTGAGATTGTTTTGTCTGTTGAAGGTGAAGTCTGCTGCATCGCTGTTATTCACACACACACTTCTATATTTCACACAAGTCAAACAGCTGAAAGGACAGTTGACCATTTCACCCAGTAATGAAGCTTCAGTAACCCTTAAAACTCCACCAGATCGCTGGCGACCCCAAATGCCATCACTTCTGTCATCAGTATCTCAGGAACGGCCAAGTGGAACTGTGTGAGGGACATGTGACCCTCCGGCTGGTCTACGGAGGTTTTCCAGCATTTCTATCCATCCAGAAGGTTTACAATCCAGCTGCAACACGTTTAAATCCACAATGATCCATGACAACACCATCATTTATCACATCTTCATCACTACCATGTTGCTAAGAGACCTCTATTTCCACCTGGACATGATGATGAAGACACTTCCTGTCAAACTTTCCACCAATCAGAGAGCTTAAACTGACGGTAACGTCCAATCAGGAGCAGCCAAAGATCAACAAGTGATGAGAAAAGCAGGAAAATAATGATCCTCTATGGCTGGAATAAAGCCAAGAAGGCGTTTGGGATGCAGCTGAGGTGGAGGTGCTGCAGTGAGGAGAGCAGGTAGATAGTAGCAGGAAGACTGTTCAGTGCTGAGGTTGATCGCTGGTTCCCAGCATGCCAAGCAACTTTCCTCTGGGCCAACAGAGCAGGCATGAAGCACAACGAGAAGACGGACGAAGGTCCACTAACTCACTGTTGGTGGTCCTCCAGGACAGAAACCCAGTAACCACTGGGGAGCAGTCTCCAAGGACAAGACAAGAAGCGGTAGTCAGGGACAGATCAGGTTGGTAACATGCAGGCAATTCTGATAGAAGTGCTGGAAGGTCAGGCATAAAAGCAATGACAATCTGGCAGTGAGTGAATGGTGGAAGCTGCACATATACACAGGCTGAACCGATGGGGATGATGAACAGGTGGCAGGTGAGGGCAGTAAACTGATTAGGGTTGTGGCAAGCAGCGATGCAGGAGGAAGCAGGGCTGATTGTGACAGCTTTATCTACTCATACATTTGTGACGGGGTTCTGTGCTGAATATGACGCAGTCGTGACTTCGTTTGAGGTGGTTTATTGTGCTCCCGATCAATCCACCAATGTGCAGAAATGTGGACAATATTTATTTATTTATCTAGCTCAAAATTACACTCTGCTTCGCGTTTCTACATCACGTCTGCATGAAAAAAATCACATCTGCATGGAAACGTCATGCCTGCGTGGAAACGTCACGTCTGCGTGGAAACGTCACGTCTGCGTGGAAACGTCACGTCTGCGTGGAAACATCACGTCTGCGTGGAAACGTCACGTCTGCATGGAAACGTCACGTCTGCGTGGAAACATCACGTCTGCGTGGAAACATCGCGTCTGCATGGAAACGTCACGTCTGCGTGGAAACGTCACGTCTGCGTGGAAACGTCACGTCTGCGTGGAAACGTCACGTCTGCGTGGAAACGTCACGTCTGCATGGAAACGTCCCATCTGCATGGAAACGTCACGTCTGCGTGGAAACGTCACGTCTGCATGGAAATGTCAGGTCTGCATGGAAACGTCACGTCTGCGTGGAAACGTCACGTCTGCATGGAAACGTCCCATCTGCATGGAAACGTCACGTCTGCATGGAAACGTCCCATCTGCATGGAAACATCACGTCTGCATGGAAACATCACATCTGCATGGAAACGTCACGTCTGCATGGAAATGTCAGGTCTGCATGGAAACGTCAGGTCTGCATGGAAACATCACGTCTGCGTGGAAACGTCACGTCTGCATGGAAACGTCCCATCTGCATGGAAACGTCACGTCTGCATGGAAACGTCCCATCTGCATGGAAACATCACGTCTGCATGGAAACATCACATCTGCATGGAAACGTCACGTCTGCATGGAAATGTCAGGTCTGCATGGAAACGTCAGGTCTGCATGGAAACGTCCCATCTGCATGGAAACATCACGTCTGCATGGAAACGTCACGTCTGCATGGAAACGTCAGGTCTGCATGGAAACGTCCCATCTGCATGGAAACATCATGTCTGCATGGAAACGTCACGTCTGCATGGAAATGTCAGGTCTGCATGGAAACGTCCCATCTGCATGGAAACATCACGTCTGCGTGGAAACATCACATCTGCATGGAAACATCACGTCTGCATGGAAATGTCACGTCTGCATGGAAACGTCCCATCTGCATGGAAACGTCACGTCTGCATGGAAACGTCCCATCTGCATGGAAATGTCACGTCTGCATGGAAACGTCCCATCTGCATGGAAACGTCACGTCTGCATGGAAATGTGAGGTCTCTATGGAAATATCATGTCTGCGTGGAAACATCACGTCTGCATGGAAACGTCACGTCTACGTGGAAACATCATGTCTGCATGGGAACGTCACGTCTACGTGGAAACATCACATCTACATGGAAACGTCACGTCTGCATGGAAACATCACGTCTACAGGCTGACTGAGAATAAATGGATTTGGATTCAACAAACTGTTTTATATACATAAAGAAAAATAAACAAAAACAATGGAAGGACCAAAAATAGTACAAAATGTCTCAGAGTTGAAAGGGTTAAACAAACAGTTGGTTTTGTAGCTACAGACCTTTTTACTTCATATTTCAGTGACAGTAATAGAAAAATGAATGTTTCATTGTCTCTCCTTGCAGACTTACTTCTTAATTTCTTATTAAGCTCCAGCTTTGTTTGTCTGTTCAGGCTTTAAACTGAAGCCCCTTCAGATTATTCCTCCCACCATATGTCCCCCATCTCCCAACAATCCCAGCGCAGTCAGCAGCTTACCTGCTGATGAGGCCTCTCTCATGTGCAGATCAATTTCAGGCCATTCATTTCTTGGATTAAATTAATAAAACACCAACAGTATGAAAACAGATAATATGTTCAACATGAAGGTAAATGTGTGAAGTTTTGCTGTCTAAGTGGAAGAGTCATTTCTACTGTCAGTATTGGAATGTCGTTAAAACACATCAGATATCATGTTAACTCCATCCATCTCCACCTTAGAACGATAGAAAGGTCCAGTTTGGTCCATTATGTGACAGCAAGAAGGTTCCAGGTTAAAAACCACATGTATGATTATATTCTGTCCAATCAGGGGATACGACACCCATCCATATTCATCATTATGCTGATGACACCCTGCTGTATCTGTCTATGAGGCACCACTTGCCAACAGGCAAACCAAGCGGATGTTTGGGGCCCTTGAGGGCCAACCAACTTTGCATCTCAGCAGCAACAACTTGGAAAGTTCATAAAGACAGTGGTCGGGTGGAGCAGAACTTTGTAAAGGAGGCTCGCCACTAGCTCGCTTCAAGTAGTGATATGAATTACGTAAACCAACCAATATGAGAGCAATTTTATCCACATGAAGAGAAGTTTTCTATTTCCTGTCACAAAATAAAGAATAAAATGTCTGGAGGAGCGAAACGAGCTGAAGACAGTGGAAGTTGTGTTGTGTGGAGTGTTTATGTTGTACTTTTCATGTGTCTAGGTGGTGAAAACTGTTGTGACTCATGTCCTGCTTTAGATGTAAATTTTATGTTTTTATCAGACAGTTTTATCTGTTGTACCAGAAACAATAAAGTTTTTTACAATTATATAAACATGTTATTGTTAGAAACTTCACCTAAAGTCACTTCCTGTCCTATTTCCTGCCAACCAGCCAATGAAGCACGACGATCTGCAGCCTGGACACGAGGTGAATCCAATCAGATCACACCGCTGCACAGTTTGATCAGGTTTAGGGACAGTTGACTCGGTTATGGTGACGACACGCCAACAAAACAACAGTTTTACGTCAGTTTGACTCGTCACATTAATAAACCCGGATGAACGAGTTAATAGCCGGACAGAACAGCTGCTTAACACGTTCCGTTCAGGCGGGAAAACTGCAGCTCAGCATTGTTCTTTTACATCTTCCTGAACTAAATTTTCTCATTGAAAGGGAGAACTTTATTTTAATAATCATTCATCAACATTAAAAGCGAATCATCACTGACCGAGCTGATTGGTGGGTTTTGTTAGAGGCAGCATGTGTTTTGGTGTTTATGGATGGGATACATTAATGAAAGTTATTTATTCATATTTTTGTCCATGTTCTGTCAGAACATTTGTCTGTCTCGTTTTCAGACAATCCATTAGCTCCGGACCTGATGGAGTCGATTTGTAGACACAAGCAGAAGGAAAAAAAGCTTTTAGTGTTTTCTTGAACCATGTTGAGATCGAAGAGGAGAGTCGATGAAGAACAGGAGAGTACTGGAGACTCTGAGGGACACAACAGCAGGAGGACATGGACTGACTGGTCTGTCCTGAACCTCAGAACCTTCTGGATCACAAGCCACGATGAAATCCAGTGAAGCAGACATAGTAAAAACTGAACCAGCAGGAAATTGCTCGCACAGCTGCCTCCATGTGGGCGCCCCACCTGTGAAGAGGGTGGTGGTCCAAGGCGGGAGACCCTGCCGGTCCGATCCTCGGCTTTGGAAGCAGAAACGGAGGTGAGACTCTGCTTGTGTAGCTTCTCGGTCATCTGGGAGGCTCTGAGGATGCAGAGTTATTAACTCAGAGAAAACAGGTGCTACTGTGGGTTCCTGGCGTCACCTTGGCAACTGATGCTGCTGTGTTCCTGGAGTCCCAAAACTGAACTGATGTGGTAAAAAAGAGGGATTATTTGGCGACCCGTTCCTTTAAATCTGTGGAAACTTCTCAGAAATGTACTTTCCGGCTTGTTTTCCAGAAAAACACAGAAATATCTCACTGCTCCCATCATTTCACCACAAACATCACTGGAACAGTAAATCTCCCATAAACGTCACTTTTCTGCTGTTTTTGCCTCCCTCCTGCTCACACTGTGCTGCCTGGCTGCAGGAACAAAGTGTGGATGGGGGGCTGGGGGGTTGCAGCCTAAATGGAAAGAGTTGGATGGCAAATAAGCAATGCTAATTTGATTAGTTTCCATGATAGTTATCTGTAATTGGCTTAGTGCGATTGCTGTGGATTGGCAGACTCTGCTGTCTCACTGCGGCATCGCTGCATGGATGTCTCATTAAGATAATGTAAGAGCAGGAAACTCTCGGCGCAGATTCTCTGGGAGGATTAAGGATCCAACAAGTCCCGACTTTAAGCTTCGCTCCAACACAAACTCTGCTGCATGACGCCGCGGTCCAGTGAAATGAAATCTAATCAGTTTAAAAGTTTTCACAGGACAGATGACCTGGATGAGGTGAGGGGAACCGGGCCAGTTCGGGTGGGAGGGGGGCTGTGATCCTGAACGAAGCGTGCAGACTTTAATTTCTTCCACCATCTGTGGCTCCAGCTCCTCCGCAGGGGAAGGCGACCCTCCCCACCGTTACCAGGAGGAGCAGGGATAATCCAAAGCATCCTGCGGGGCCGGAGAGGGGGTGCAGAGTTTACCCCTCACTAATCACCACACAAACCTTCAGGAAGGGGTCTTAACAAGCCATTTAATCTGTCTGCAGAGGGAACATGCTCCCAGCTCTGGTTCGAGACGGCCAGCCTGGAAAAGGAGGTGGCAGGCGGCGCCACAGCTGCAGCACGAACACCCAGAAGCCGGGAAATGGACCGCAGACTGGAGGGGAGACATCCGTCTGCATTCATTTCATCACTTAGAAAATACAAAAGCTGATGCAGCAACACTCTCACATCCATGTTAGAGTCATTTCTTACCATCGTTTCCTTCAAGGAGACCTGAGAGTTCACGGTGAGAGTCAGGATCCACGCAGGCTCTGCACCAAAGCGTCCGAATGATCGCTTTGGTGCAAAGAGACCTAAAGGTTCTGAACACGGGGCTGGAAGACTTTCCTTCCATTTCTACAGACGGAGCCGATGACTGAAGGCAGAGCAGGATGCTTCAGTATTTCTAGTCGACAGACATGGACAGCAGGTCGGTCACCATCTTGGCAGGGACATGCACGTCGTCTCGCCTGGAAAATACAAATATGGGCAAAGAGATGGAGCTGAGAGGGGGGCTGTGAGCGTCATGGTGGATGACTGACATCGAGCGAACTGTGAGCTTTCTGTAGTAGCTCGGTTAGCTTTTAGCACATGTAACACAGTTGATAATTATTTACATGCTCTATGGCTCTGTCCACCTGTTCCAAATTTTTGGAATCAGGTTTGTGGGGAATTATCAACATGGCTCAGATGCAGCATTCCTGCATGCCCCAAGCTTTGCTTACTGGGAGACCTTAGTGACATCAACATGGACCCCAACAACACACACGTTATCCTTGTGGCCCTATGTATAGCAAAAAAAACTATCCTATTAAACTGGAAGTCCAAAAGAAGTCTAAGTATTAATCACTACAAAAATCTCCTGTTGGAACACATAAGTCTCAAGATCACATCTGCTTCCATCAAAAATGAATCGGCCAATGCTCGCTCTCCCTGGACCCTGCTGATTAATCACATCACTTAGTAGGACTGGGGGCTGGGACCTTGGCGGCCCTGGGGGGTGGATTGGGGGGGCTTGGGGTCCTTGGGGCGGGGCGGCTCTCGGGCTGGGGGTCTGGGCAGGTCATTGCTTTGGGTGTGGCTCGCCTGGCCGGCTTGGAGCTCTGGTGGCCCGGGGGCTGGGGTCGCTTGGGGGCGGGCCGGGGGACGGCCGGGAGTTCGGGGCGGTCGGGGACTGGCCTGGGCTGGGTGGCCGGGTTGCTGTTGTGCGGGCTGCGTGGGGGGCCGGGGCCCCCGGGTTTCGGGGCTGCCTCCCTCTGGGATGGGGGGGCCTGGCCTGGACCTGGGGGGCCTTGGTCGCCTGGGGCATGCCCTCGGGGTCGCGCTGCTATGGTACCTGGCGGGTTCCCTGGGGATTGTGATGTGTCCGTAGAGGGATGGGGTTTGGTGCGGGTTGGTAGAAGGAGGGGCTAGAGGGATGGGGGCGTAGGAGGGGGTGGGGCATGGGGGGCGCGAAGGAGGTAGGGGGAGGAGGGCGGCGTGGGAGGGGGGGGCGGTGTAGGAGGGGGGGGTGGCAGCAGAGGAGGGGGTGGACGGGGGGGGCGTGGGAGGGAGGGGGATGGTTGGGAATGGGTGGGGTAGGAATAGGGTCCATGGCGGAGGGGATCCTCCCTCTGGCTCTGTCTCCTCCCGTCGGCGGCAGTCTTGGCGTTGCTGGTGGCGCCGGGCCCCGGACCTGGATGGATGTCTGGGTGTAACCGGGGACATCCATCCAGGGGACTCTCTGGCCCCTGGAGTGTTGGCGCTGGGCCGCCGGGGATGGGGGGACGACCAGGGTGCTGCCTCCTGCTCCACCTGGCGGGCCGGAGCTTGCCCTTCTGCCCTGGGGCTGTCCCGGTGAGGTGGGGGCACCTACTGCGGCCAGCTGAGGAGTTGGTCGCCCAGGGGAGGAGTCCTTCTCCCCTGGTTGTGCCCCTCCCCATGCCCCCCTCCTCTTCCGCCACCAGACATCATACATACAGCATATAGGGCACGGTGGGGCGGGTGAAGTCGGTGGTCCTGGGAACCCTAAGGGGCATTTTCCGATGGACCCTGGTGACCACCTGCCCCACTAAATTTTAATTGCAACATAGACACCAATATACATTTAGGGTTAGGAGGGGACAGGCGCCTTGGCCATGGGGGGGGGACAGGAACTACAGCGGGGGCCCTTGCCCATCCCTGTCGCTGGGGGGGGATTGGGAGGGAGAGGGAGGATTGAATGGGAGGAGGTGTGTGGGAGGGAGGGAGGGGGGTGTGTGGAATGGGAGGGAGGGGTGGGGCGGGGAGGGGGGGAGGAGGTTGGAGGAAGGGGGGAGGGAGTGTTGGGGACGGTAGGGCTTGGGAGGGAGAGGGATGGGGAGGGGGCTGGAGAGGGGGGATAGGAAGCAGCGGGAGGGTTGTGGGGAGGGGTTGTTGGGGGGATGGTCTACGGACGTGTCCTTGTCCTTAGGGATCCCGCCCCTGGTATCGTGGTGGCGCCGGCCCGCGATGGTTTTGCTCTGGGTGGGCGGAGCCTGCTGGGTCTTGGCCGGGGCTCTGCCGGGGGGAACGGGTGGTCCTGGGGCCTGTGGGCTGCCGGCTCTCTGTGCGGCCCGCGCTTCAGCGCCCGCCGGGCCGGCGTGCCGTCGCCCTGTGCTACCCGGTGCCCCTGCCTCGTGGCGCCTGCCTGGGGGCTTCCACTGCTCTGGGCTCGGGGGACGGAGGCTCTCTCTGCTTTGCCTGCCCGGGCTCTGTGCGCGGTGGGCTTGCCGGGCCCTGGGGGCCTTGGCTTCCTCCCCTACACCTCGGGTCGTGGTCGTGTTCCCCTACAAGCACTCAGCTGATCTTTGATTGCATGATCACAGGTTGAACAGTCACACGTGCACGCCCACATGCACTCATCTTCCCATCTGCTTCCTACTAAATGTTGCTGATGACTCTCTGTAGGTATGTTTAATAACGGTTGGGATTGCAATTGTTATTTTATTCATTCATTTATTTTTTTTACTTTTATTTTTCTTTTTTTGTCTATTTTTGAATATTGTCACTATCCTACTTATGTCTTGTTGTATTTTTTCAGTAATTTATATTGTTTTGCAAATACAGTAACTTTAGCAGCTTAGACACGCCTTTCTTTTCTCTCTCTCTTTTTCCTCCTTTCATTTCCTCTTTTTTTTTTTTCCTCTTTCCCTGCCAGGTCCAGCTCAGCCATATCAAGACTGACGATGATTGCAAAATGATAAAAGGAAAATAAATAAAAAAAAAAAATAAAAAAAAATTATCATAATAATAAAAATATTCAGATTATCAAGGGCAGCTATTTACATGAGACGTCTCCCTTGACAGAGCAAATCTGTCTGGCAAAAATATGGCACGCAGATTGCTGCTCTGTCTGCTGAGATGCTGGACAGGATAGGTTAAAAAAAAAAAAAAAAAGAAAAAAAAAGCTAACTGAGCTAACCCGGAGATAATGGGAGCTAATCAGCTAACGGAGGTAAGCAGGCTAAAGCTAAGTCACATTGTTAACCGGCTAAAAACCGCGGTTGTTCTACGTTCTTCTTACTTGAAGCAGGAGATCTGGTACCTGTCAATCAAAAGGACACGCCCCTAAATATGCTGAACTTCTAGATTAAATTACTTTTAAACGGGCGAGTTTAAAACTCCCCCCACAGTTGTCATGAAGGTAAACCTGACCTGTGGTGTGAGGGGGTCACACCTCTCCTCGAGCTCAACGTCGTCACGCTGCTGTGCAGACAGACATCATGCAGGTAAGTGGACTCTCTTCAGAGTGTTTTCAGGGTGTAAAAGCATGAAAACAGATGTAAATGAAAGATGTTTCACAAGCTGTAACCTTCTGTCGGAGACTAAAAGCCTTCCACACCAGCATGCAGCCTTCCGCGCCCGCCTCAGCATTTCCATCCTGATAACTCGCTGCCGTTTCACTCACATCAGAGCTGGAGGAGGAAATCACTTTCCCTCCGTCTGTCACACGGCCGGTCTGCTAATTGGAAGTTAAAAGTGTGAATCTGTTCAAAAGAAACCACTTTTCCATTTGCAGAGGACCTGCCCCATCACAATGGCCGACGGATCTCATCTGAGGAGTGAAATGACGGCGACTCAGACGTCGCTGGGCTCGCTGGTGGCTTCGCCTTGTATTTCATCCTGATGCTGATTATTACAGCGATGAGGAAGAAATTAAACTTCTTCTGACATCCAGACTTTGATGACGCTGATTACTCTCAGATCCGGATGGATTGAAGTAAACTGGAGAAAATCTGCAGCCTGAAGCGGAAAGTGGAGGAGGAATGGGACCACCTGGAGCTGCAGGTGAGAACACGTCTGCAGCTGCTTCCTCCAACAATTAGCATTTCAAAGACTTTCATTTCAGCCGTTCCAAACCCAGACCGTGGCGTGGATTAAATGTGGCCATTTCATCAGACACCACCAGTTTCATCTAAAGCAGAGGTGTCAAACTCCAGTCCTGGAGGGCCGCTATCCTGCAGGTTTCTGTTGTCTCCATGCTCCAAAAACACCTGACCCAAATCCATAAATATGTGGACAAGAAGCAGCTGGATTGATTTGATCTGAATCAGCTTTGTTGGTAGAAGGAGACAACAAAAACCTGCCGGATACCGGACCCTCGAGGTCTGGAGTTTAACACCCCTGATCTAAAACCCTTTTCTCCAACATGTTTCTTCACTTCAATTCAATTCAATTCAATTCAACTTTATTTATATAGTGTCAAATCACGGCAATGCCATCTCAAGACGCTTACTGAAAACATACTGAAAGCCAATTCATAACAGCCTATATAAGGAAACCAACAGATTGAGTTGGAGGCTCCAACTCAATCTCCCATCCTGAGCAAGCACACTGGCGACAGTGGGAAGGAAAAAACTCCCTTTTAACAGGAAGGAAACCTCCGGCAGAACACGGCTCAAGGACAGGCAGCCATCTGCCTCTGCTGTGTGGGGGGAAGAGGACAGAAAGACACTTCAGTTTCTTCACTTCAGGAAAAACAAACGTACCATTATTTTATTTATTTATTTATTTATTTTTTGTCTTGTCCAGCATTTAAGCAAGCAGACTGATGTTCTGGATGCTGTGTTCTGCTGAGCAAATTTATTTTGCCAAGGGGAACTTTTATAGATATAATGATCCCCTTGTATTTCTTGATTCTTATTTTATTTTTCTATTTGCTTTGGATAACAGTTTGTATTACAGAGTTTATGCTGCTGGACCTGACCGGAAAGGACAGGAAAGGGGCAGAAAGAGAACAGAAAAGAGAACATAAAAAACAAAAAGAGATCAATGCATACACAAATATGCACATACATACCCACCTACATATATATGTATATACACTCGCACATACAGTATATATATACATATATACATACATACATACATACATATATATATATAGATAGATATACATACATATATACATATACACATACATATCCATGCACATACATACAGACATATACATACATACATATACACATACATATCCATGCACATACATACAGACACATACATACATACATATGTACACACACATACCCACCCACACACATAAATATATACACCCACACAAGCCAACTCTAGATTCATGGTCCCTGTGGAGAACAAAACCATTGACAATCAGGAGGACCAGAAACTAGCAAGTTAAGTCAAAAAGACAGAGAGAGAGGTACCTGCTGCTAATGAATAAACTTGCTGGATGACTCAGTGACTGTGACACATGCAGAACATTCATGCAGAACATTTAGAGTGGAACGTGTTCAGAGAAGAGTGATCATGCCAATGTGACCCCGCCCGCCTACAGCTAGAGGCAGGCCAGGAGAACCCAGAGACCCGGGTAACTGACAGTCACCCCCAGGCACAGACCCCAACCCCCCCACTCCGGAGCCAGCCATGCATCCGCCCAGGAGGTGGCGAAGGAGGTCCCCAACCAGAGTCCCCCGCAGTCAGGGGGAACAGGCCCCAGCAGGCCCAGGCCGGCAAGGGCCGATCCCGCCGGGCACCGGCCACCCAGGGCAGACAGAGCGCAGGCCCCAGGGCCCCAAGAGCCCGAGAGCAGCCCCCCGCCCCCGCAGGCAGAGGGTACAGCCCACACCGACGGAGGACCAGGATCCCCAGACCGCCGCCTAGCGGCAGCCAGGTCGAACCCCAGTGCGCCAGCTGCGCTCCCCGGGTACAGGACACCACCCCCCCACCACCAAACCACACACACATATACATGCATACCCTCCCTCCCCCAACACGCACTCCCCTCTCAGCCCCCATCCACACACCCCTCCGCAATCCACACACATCCCCCATCACATACACAACCCCACCCCACCTCTACTCACTCACCCATACCAAGTCACACAAACCCCAACCGACCCCGCCCCCACACATGCTCACACCCCGCCACCCCATCCCTCTACTTCTACCCAACCACACATGCCCCACCAAACACCCCTCCACCACCCACAGCCCCCCCACAGACACCCTCACTCCTCCAACACAGGCACACCCCATTACATACAACCCACCCACCAACATACCCCTCCACACACACACACACACACACACACACACATCTACTCATCCGCACACATCCCTATCCCCTCACCCCCCCTACCCACCTATATCCCCAACCCTAATCCCCCCCCCAGCCACCGCACCAACCCCATACACCTACTCCCACACATCCTCACCTCACCCCTCCATCATGTCCCATGTGAGATGCCCCAGAGGGGGCAGAGGACAGGATGGCCCCAATCAGGGCCCCCATAATTACCGCCCACCACTCCCAGCGTCCCCCCCACCACCCCACAGATGCAGCTGACCCAGCACCCCCCCCCAGGGCCAGCGACAACCCTCCTACAGCCAGGCTAACCCAGACTTAGGTCTAATGGACGGCACTCTTCCCCCACCTGTACCCCCCCCCCCCCAGTAAAGCCCCGAGAATAGGGGCATGAGAGGACCGTATCGTCCCTGCCCCCCCCCCCCGCTTATGACTGATTGTGAAGTATGTATTAGTTGCAATTAAAATTGGAAAACAAACGTACCATTATGATAACCTTTCTTTGATTTTATTAATCATTTAAATAATTGCATAATTATACCTTGGGGAGGGGTTTGGTCAGGGGCCTTTCTGTGTGGAGTTTGCATGTTCTCCCTGTGTATGCGTGGGTTCTCTCCAGCTTCCTCCCACCATCCAAAGACATGCATGTTAGGTTAATTGGTCACTCTAAATTGCCCCTAGGAGTGAGCGTGAGTGGTTGTTCGTCTCTGTGTGACCCCGCGATGGACTGGCGAAGCAGAGCCAGGGCAGCAGGGCGGGCGGGCAGCAGGGCGGGCGTGCAGCAGGGCGGGCGTGCAGCAGGGCGGGCGGGCAGCAGGGCGGGCGGGCAGCAGGGCGGGCGTGCAGCAGGGCGGGCGTGCAGCAGGGCGGGCGGGCAGCAGGGCGGGCGTGCAGCAGGGCGGGCGGGCAGCAGGGCGGGCGGGCAGCAGGGCGGGCGTGCAGCAGGGCGGGCGTGCAGCAGAGCAGCGACAGGAATGAATTTGCCTCTTCTTACATCTTTACGTCTTAAATGAAGCGAAGGTGAGAACGTGCCGGAGCTCCTGCAGGGAATAATGATGACTGATGATGAGTAGAGGGAGAAATACGTCTGCTGTTTTAATGCTTTGCGATGCTTCTGATTGATGATGTTTCCCATCAGCCCCTGCTCTCCGTGGCCGGACTCTACTCGTCTCTTCTCTCCATTGATCATCGTTCTGCCTCGATCAGGCTGTCGATCTGTTAATGAAGTGGATCTCTTGGAGACCCGCGGCTTTAATCCATCAATACAGTTGGAGGCTGCAGACAGAGCTCTCCTCACACCACAGCCATGCAGCTCTGCGAGGGAGGTGCTGGTTGTCATAACTCTCCTCCTCCTCCACCTCCTCCCAGCAGCTCCTTCTGATTCTCCTCCTGTTGACGATCGATTCAGCCGAGCCATGGATCAGAGGGCGAGCTTAGCCCAGCAACTAATATTGATTTGACCCCCCTGACATGTTATGAAGTCAACTCAATCTTGACCTATAAGAAACAAATCGGCCGCGGAGTAATCATGGATCAGAGACACAGATAAAGAAAGGTAATAACATGGTTGGAGAGTTGCATCAAAGCCTCAGAGAGCTGCAGCTCCACGATAAGGACTCCACAGAACAGAAAACCAGCTGTTCAGCTTTGGTAACCCGGTCACTCTGGGATGAAACAAGCCAAGTCATATACTGTATCTCCCTCAGACTTTATTGATTATTTCTCTGGTGCACAGAGAAATGGAACTGGTTCTCTCCAGAATGAAATTCTCTGGTATTTATTACATTTTACATGTGACGCAGAAGCAAAGACATTTTCTCTTTATCCATGTTTTATATACCTGCATGTTTATATACGTATAAACATAACAAGGATGTAAAGCTCTACGCTGATGACGCTGTTGTTTCCACACATGAACAAACAGCAGAGCAGAGCTGCTGTTGGAGCTAAAAACAAACATCCAGACGTTTGATCAGTCAGAACTGAAGTCTGAATGTCGGATAAATGAGGGACGTGTTCATTAATAGCAGTTAATTAGTTTCATCTGCAGGAGTTCATTGTGTCTGAATTACAGAATGGAGCCTGTAGAGATAGATAGACGGACGGACGGACGGACGGACGGACGGACGGACGGACGGACGGACAGACAGACGGACAGACGGACAGACAGACAGACAGACAGACGGATAGACAGACGGACAGACAGACAGACGGACAGACAGACAGACGGATAGACAGACAGACAGACAGACAGACGGACAGACAGACAGACGGATAGACAGACGGACAGACGGACAGACAGACAGACAGACAGACAGACAGACAGACAGACAGACAGATAGACAGATAGACAGATAGACAGATAGATAGATAGATAGATAGATAGATCACTGAAAAACATTAATGCCAATAATGAAACCAATACATTTCTGATCACTGTGACTAACTGGTTATGTTTGGTTTAGAGCTGTAGTGGGGAGTTTTGGAAAGTTTAGATGTTTCCCTGCTCCAACGCAGCTGATTCGGGAAAAAGAAAACGATTCCTCATCAGAGAAATCATCTTTCTGAGGGTTTTTCCTCTCAACATCCACCAAGTGGGATGGTTGGGATGAGTTTGCACAGCAGCACGAGGAAAGGAAGGAAGACAGCGTGATCCTCCATCAGTAATGATATGAATCCCCATGAAGAGAAAACAAAAACACTTCACCATCCAGGGTTGTTGAGTAGGACCAGTTGGGATGCTTGGATCAGACAGCAGGCTGGGTGAAGGTGCCTTCAGGGACCTCTCCCGCAGCTGGCTTCTATCAGCTCCGTCTCTGTATTGATGACAGATTAGGTACAACAGTCATCCCTAAAGGAAACATGTACTGACACGTAAAGGCACAGAAACAGTGCAGGAGGTCGTCCCTGCAGGCAGGACACAGGTAAGACAACGACCTGTGGCATTGGATAACATGTCACTTCACGTTACATCACATTTCTGCCAGGGCCAAGAGCTGGAGGGAGAAGACGGAGCATGGAAGTGTCTCATTAAGGAGCAGCTTTGCCCTGATTAAATAAACGTACACAGAAAGCCTCACCGGTCGCCTTTCATCAGGCGCCGTCTCAGCCTCTGATGGCCACCAGGGACTTAGACGGGAATTTGTTCGCCTCAGTCGTCCTCGTGCCAAACGATGAAGTGTCACCGCTCATCAGATGCTCAAGGACGTCCTGGCTGGCTCTGTTTGCACATCGCAGCAGAAAAACAGGGAAGAATCGGTGACATGAGGAGCGCATGGCCGTTCAGCAGCTGGTCGTCCAGTCAGAAGAAAACATTTCT
This sequence comes from Telmatherina bonti, assembly GCF_933228915.1. Lineage (NCBI taxonomy): Eukaryota > Metazoa > Chordata > Actinopteri > Atheriniformes > Telmatherinidae > Telmatherina > Telmatherina bonti. The sequence goes on along the minus strand of NC_136625.1, from coordinate 6,532,052 downwards.
CATCTGTTAGCAGTCAGGAGAAAAACGGCAACGAGCTGGTCAACGTTCACTGGTGCAGCCTGCCTTCTGGAGGTTGGACTGTTCACCTCTTACTGGTTACACACTGGTTTTCACAGGCGCCTAACTGGGCTGCTGTGGAAATGAGACTGTGGGGAACAGAAGAAAAACATCATTAGTTTTAAGAATGAAACCAATTCAGTCTCTACTCCACGACACACACTCTTCCACCATCAGTGGAATCATTTTCTCACCCATTAAATCCAGCGGCAGCCGTCCTGCCGTAGTAAATAAGTGCAGATCCCAACAACCCCAACAACCTTCGTCCCAGTTCCAATCTCCCATTTCTTAGTTTTTCAGCTCCACATCCATCTAAACCACAATAACCTTTAACTCCAGTCCAGCTTCCACCATCTTCACTCTACTGAAACAGATTTAGTCCAAATCACAAATGTTTTCTTCTCTGCCGACTCTGTTATCCTTCCTCCTCTTCCTCCTTTCCCACTCATCATACTCCGTTCTTCCAGAGAAGCTTCTCAACAGCGACATCCCATATTCATCCTTCAACTGGTTAAAATATCATCTCTGCTCGTCTCTGTTCATTCAGCTAAAACCATTCCCTCCCAGTCACCGCCGGTGTGCCCCAGGGTTCTGTCATGGGGGACCTTCTATTCATCAGTAGCTTCGTTTCCATTAACAACAAAGCCTTAGTATAAAACGTCTCATTGCTAAAAGGTTTTTATGGTTGTAACGGGGTTCTATGCTGTTATGTCAGTCCAGTGTTGAGGTGGTTTTTATTCCCAGGTGCAGCAACAGATCCAGTGCTTCTGTCCAAATGCGTACAATATTTACAATATTTACACAGGTTTTCTGCACAGATATCTCAAATGCCAGCTTGCCCACAATCATCCAACCTACTCTCCACATCATCCTCCCCAAACAGCCTCCGAGTTTTGTTTGTGTCCGTTTAAAGAACCAGAGAAATGTTTAGATTCTTGTTTTTAGTGTTGAAGTGGGTCAGGAAAGTCTGTTCCTTCTGGATTTAGATGCACACGGTGTCTCAGCTGCGATAATTAAGATGAATTGATCTCAGAGCTGTCAGAGCATTGATCACAGTGATCAATACAAGCAAACTCATCCAAAACCCGGATGGACAAAGCAACGCTGGCATAAGCCGCTGCTGCATGCTGCCAGCCTGCAGATCATGTTCACGCTGCCATGGAAACGGCAGTAACGATGCTGTTAGTGACGTTTTTACCTCGCCTCTCTATGCAGGGATGTTTTAAGGCTCCACTGAGCCTTCAGTCCTGCGATGGACTGGCGAGCTGTCCAGGGTGAACCCCGCCTTTCGCCCAAAGCCAGCTGGGATAGGCTCCAGCTTCCTGCAACCCTGAACTGGATTAAGCAGTTTGGAAAATGAATGAATGAGCTTTCAGTCACTGTCTCAGAAATGACTTCTGAGTTAAGAACGACCCGGTTAACTAGAGAAAACATGATAGATGTCCTGAAACAGCCTGATGAACAGATGTGTCCCGTCCTGGAGCTGTCTGCGGACTCTCTCCTGGGGGGCTGGTGGTGTCCTTCTGTCTGCATCGCTGAGCTGGTGCTGGGTTGTGGCATCACACAGGATGACCCCTCTACTCCGCTCTCTCCTCTCTTGAGGGCATTAACAATGTTCGCTGCCTCAGAAGAGCCCGTCCCGTCCTCGTCACCATCTGTTTGAACTTTTGCCTCCGTGAAGCCGCTTGAGGGTCATAAAAGCCAAAACCAACAGATTAAAAACCATTTCCTAGATAAAAGCTGCTGCTGTACTGCAGATTTTACCACTTTGACATTTCTTGTGCAAAATACTGTGTATTGGTAAATGTAAGTTTAGTCCTTTTAACCGTAGTATCCTCTTCTGTTATTGGATGGAATGGTGAGGTACCTAAGATGGAACATCCTTACTTTTTACCATAACATGATGCAGAAGGAGACTTAAACTGTAACTATTGATTACAATGTGCACTTTGTTGGAAGATAAAGGGAACAAACCAACCTGCATTTGGACCTCATGAGGAGTCTGATGGTAAAATTCAGCCAGGAGTTGTGAAATTTCTCACTTTATTTTCCTTTTGCTGCATTTGTCTGGCTTCAAGTTATTCAAGCTTTGAGACTAGAATTAGAAAATGATGATAACTTGCTCTAAAACTGACCCTGTCATCCCGTTAAACTCAACCAATCTTCTTCTTCTGCTGAGGATTCCTGCTCCGTCTGTGAAACATCTTGTCCTCGGAGAGAAACTCCGTACTTTCAGCATCAAGGAGGATTTTTCCTGCAGGAATGAAGCAGATCTCAAAGCTGGAGTTACGTCCTCCCCCGTTCCAAGCCCATGGAAAGTCATATTTGTGTGTTTGTGTTTATTGATTGTGCAGAATAACCTTCTAACTGGCTCTCTTCATTACACAAAGACAGAAACAGCAACTCTTCCTCACATCATCCGGAGTCGGAGCCGACGCGTGAACGAGAGCGGATCTGACATTTCATGCCTCGACATTTCACCGCTCTCCTCTGACTCACTGAGTTGAATAATTGTTTGAGTGTCAGACTCTTTTACATTTTGAGTGCATTTCTCGGGAACGCGGGAGGAAAAACTATGAGGAACGGCGTGCGTGGGCAGACAGTTTGTGCTAAAAGCCATTGTGCTGTCTCTCACATGCATAATGAGAGCACTTCCTTTTAAAGTCTGAACCACCAGGGCTGGTGTCAGCTCCTGCAGCTCGCCGTGATGAAGAGGAGGTTCAGCAGCTCTGAGAGGAAGCCGTCAGCTCACCTCAGTGTGATGAGAGGTGCAGAGTGATACCGAAACAGCTGCACCGTCGCTGTGTGTGTGTGTGTCAGTCGCTCAGCTGGTCGTAAAAACGTCCTGCTGGACACGAACCGGTCCTGTCGGGTTGTTGAACAGCTGAAGGCGCTGAGGAGAGGACCCTGCCCACACAAACCTGACCTCATCGTCGGTGACTCAGCTCTGCAGCTAAACGATGGTTTATCTCCGGATCAGCATCGCCAGACATTTTGTCCTGCAGGTTTTAGATGTTTCCAGCTGCAACACACTTGATTCAGATCAGTGTCTTGTTAACAGGCTCGTGCAGAGTTTAACCAAAAGCTACAGGAGGATCATTTAATTTAAGTCATGTCTGTTGCAGCAGGATCACACTGAATCTGCTTCCTGTCAGCGTCAGGCCCGTGAGCTACGCGTAGATCCAGCTAGGCTGGATTTCTACGCGTGTGGCGTCTACGACCTGGCGGACGCCAGACAAAAAACCTCCAGCAAGAAGCCTCTGGAGGTTGGAAGCACGTAATTACAAACTGACCAATCACAAGCGAGTACTTTCACGTAACCATGGTGCCCGCTGGATGGAAGAGGTGCGCGTCAGACCTACACAGAGCATACGGCAACGACATCATCACCAACCCTAAACCGATCCCGGGAAGGTAAATCCAGCTCTAAAGGGTACTTTCCTGTGACTGGTCAGTTTGATGTTTCTTATTTTAATTTTATTTATATTTTCCTTTTCTAAAAACAGCGTGAATAATCCTGATTGGTTTAAATGCATTGATGCAACACCTCTAATGGAGACAGATGAGAATGCATCAATGTGGGCTGAAGGATGAACATTATCCTGCACAGCGATGGAAACGTGTTGAGTGGCTGATGACCAAGAAGAATCAGAACTAACAGAAGATTTCTGCTGAATGAACCGTGATACTGACAGAGGGAGGAAAGATCTTCTTCTATCGTTTGGCGTTCATCAGTTTTTCTTTCTTCTTCTTTTGTCTTTTCCTGAACTCAACTTGTGGGACATTTGGTGGGAGGAAAACGGTAAGGGACGAAGGGTTTTTGACATTTTTGTTATGTGTTTATATGAAAATACCTATTATTATTAATAATGATAATTAAAGTATTAAAAATCCACATAAAACAGCTTACAGAGAAGTGGACATTATTTCAGAAATGTAGAAACTGCACTGATTCCATCTGCAGAGAGAAACATGCCGTCTACCTGCAGAAAGACCCTCTGTCATAAAAATATCCAGATCTCTTTAATAAAATCATCTCAGCGCATAACTTTAGCATCAGGAACAGGACAGGCTGTACGTCCAAGCAAAGACTCTGCCCTTCTCATTATACTCTGGTTTCACCTCATTAAGGAGCAAACGGAGGCTGTTTCAGAGTCCACATGAAACCATGAAACATCCATCCAACACCACCACACTGAGGCACGAGGAAGTAAAGCTTCCACTGAACAAGACAAGAGCAAGTCAGGACGGCAGAACACGAGTTCTATAATACACATTTTATTTAACTAATCATTCATTCATTATCTGTAAGTGCAATATTTTAAATTTGATCTGATAAATAAAATGGCTTTGGCAACTAAATATGGGATTATGTAACATCAGAAAATAAATGATGGAAGATATAATCAGCATTCTGCTTTAAATGTAGATGCAAAGGGGTGTCTGTCCACGCCCCTCCTAGATGATTTGGATATTAAGTAGCCAGGGGATGGGTTGTCAGCTAGCCGGGTCATCTGCTAGCCAGGGGGGCGGGTTGTCTTCATCTGTTTCATATCAACAGTTAGTTGTTGCCCCTTAAACAGTGATCCTCACTGTTTTTTCAACAAGAGCCGCACTCAGTATACTCAGACAAGAGGAGCGACACCACCCCCCGAGAAAAGGCATTCCCACGCTACGTATCCTGCTACGTTGCCAAATCAGTAACATTCAGCTTTTTAGCAAGGAATGGTCATCCTAAATATTGCACGGAGTAATGGCTTCTTATGCAACAGTATATGGTGAAAATACAACAATGCCTCCAGAATGTGGGCGTTTCTTTTTCATTATATATACGGAGCTACCGACGGAGCAGATCTTTGGTGGAGTTCTCTGCAGCTGAAATCAACCAGAACCGGCAACTCTGACAGGGTCAGTTAGGGCCGTTAGGACAGCAGACTTTCTGCAAGCAGCCTGCAGCTCTTGTTTGTGGAGAGAACTGCAGCGTTGAGGATCATTATGACTTGTCTAGATGCATTTTCAGACAGCCAGAGGCTGCTTCATGAGCCGCAAGGCAAGAGTCAGAGAGCTGCATGCAGGTCAAGAGCCACCAATAAGGAACACTGCAGTAAAAGGAAAATCATTATTGTACAATGTGCATTAGTATCATTAAGAGATGACTAACATGGAATCTGAATAAAACTTCAGAACACCAGTCCTTGAAATAAATGCTGTGCAGAAAACACAACAATTAAATCATCATAAAATAAACTACAGATGAATATCAGATTATCATGGCAAACAGAGATTATCAGAAGAATATCTGGACTCTCAGAAGTGTGAACAAACGTCATGTTTTGTATCAGCGGTGTGGAATCAACGTACTCAAAGTATCAAATCAGATACTTTCACTGACAGATATCAGAGTATCGATACGCCTGTCCGTATGAGGAAACCTGGTTTCTGGCCTCGGATCTAGCTGCAACAAGGCCGCTAACAAGCTGAAACTGCTGGAAGGCACTGAAGATGGAAGACCCATTTAACAAATACGCCCTACTGGGATGGTTGAACTAGAACCACAACTCAGCTTAACTGGAAACCAGCATAACTTTGTGTTTGAGGTCAGTGGGACCAGGATCTCCATCAGAAAGGCGAGTAGGACACTTTCTATCTTTAAATGTTTCCTCTGAGTCAGGGGCTGGGAAACAACTTTATATGCTAGAAAGCACAGCTTCCACGCAGAACATGAGAAACCTCCAGCAGCGTGGAGAGGCGACCAGCAGGTAATGCTGGTGGAGAAAAAGCTCTTAGCAACTCTGCTAACAACATGCACCACTTATCTTAAAAGCTGAGCCCAACTGAGTCGGAGACTGCAGGGATAAATAACAGAAGGTGGATTCCTTCTGAATCTACTTAGTAAAATCTTTGTCGTAAAGCCATTTATTTTCACTGCATACACACACACCCAGACACACACCCAGACACACACACCTGGTATGGCTGGTGTGTTCCAGTCAGACTACTACTACTCTGCATCATTCATTATGCTCGTCTTTAAAAGCCTAAGAAGTCCCTGAAATGATGCTTTCAGATGAAAACTCTGGAGGATTCAACTTGCAGCTGATTTAATTACGGCCGTTTATGTTTCCAGCCGAAATTTGCTGCTAAGCAAATTAATGATGATGATGATGATGATGATGATGATGATGATGATGATGATGATGATGATGATGATGGTGGTGGATTAAAGAAAAGCAGCGGTGCAGTCGATTAGAAGATCAATACGTCAGGGTTTCTTCAGCTCCATCTAGAAAATCCTCCTCAACCAGCAGGAGTCTGCGTTGTTTGAAAGATGCGTATTGTGCCTTAAAAGGAAGAGACCTCGACATAAAAAGTCCCTGTAGGATTCAGCTGGAAGTTTAGCAGAAAATGTCATTCATGCAACTTTTCTAATGTTAGGATGGAATTCAGGACCTACCTGCAGGACAGGTGAGTAAAAAACACATCGACATTCATCAGACAGGTGGAGCTTCGAGGCCTGAGTATCCATGGAAACTGCTGCACTTTGAGGAATCTGGACGCACCTGCAAGATGTTAGAAAGCAAAAACAGCGCAGGAAGAAAAGGGTCGATCAGGGCGATGACGACGAGGCAAGATGACGAGGAAAAGGTGGTACGATAAACGCGACATGAAAACGTTGAGGAACACAATGTGATGGAATACAGCGAGACATAATGAAACTTAGACACAGTGAGAACCAGACATAATGAAACTTAGACACAGTGAGAACCAGACATGATGAGAACCAGACATAATGAGAACTAGACATGGTGAGAAGGAGACATGAGAGCGGGACACGGTGAGAACCAGACACGGTGAGAACCAGACACGGTGAGAACCAGACACGGTGAGAACCAGACACGGTGAGAACCAGACACTGTAATGAGTTACCCTGAGGATCCTTAATACAGCCACACACGGAGTTCTGGACAAATGACCAGTTTATTGGTGGAGGAGTATGAACAGAAGATCAGTCTGGGGGAATGGTCTGCAGAAGAAACCAGGCAACAGCTGGGAGGTAAACAGGATGGCAAAATACTCATCCAGGCAACGACAAGGCTCAGAGAATCAAAGACAGGCAGGGTCGGTAACCAGAAGATCCGAAAAGTTGCGGTGTCCGTCGAGGGCAAGGCAAGGAGGGTAATCCAGGGGCATAAAGCAGAAGGTCGGCAACTGAGGAACAATCCGTAGAACGCTGGAACAAAACTAGACATAGGTCTGATTATTATCTGGCAGAAAAGGAGGGATTGGAGGGAGCTTAAGTAGGCAGTGAGAGAAAAGGAAACCAGGTGAACTGAATGAGGTAGCAGAGGCAATTAGGAAGCCAGCAGGTGGATCGAGTTACCAATGATGAGCGCCAGGAGATCAGGGTGGCAAAAACATGACAGTACCCCCCCCCCCCCCAAGGTCCGGCACCAGACGGACCACCAGGCATGTCAGGATGGTGGAGATGAAAATCCCGAACAAGGGACCCATCCAAAATAAAACGAGCAGGAACCCAAGAGCGCTCCTCCGGCCCATAACCCTCCCAGTCAACCAGGTACTGCAACCCACGGCCCCGCCGCCGGGAGCGGAGTAGACGATGAACAGTGTAGGCAGGCCCCCCATCAATGAACCGGGCGGGAGGAGGGGGCCCGGAGGGGGGTGCAAACTGGGAAGAGAACACAGGTTTGATACGGGAGACATGGAAAGTGGGGCAAACCCGCAGGGTCCTAGGCAGTCGAAGACGTACAGCCATGGGGTTAACCACCCTGGTTATAGGGAAAGGGCCAATGAAGCGAGGGGCCAACTTGCGATTCTCAAACCGAAGGGGAAGGTCCTTGGTTGACAACCACACCTCCTGCCCCACTTGATACTCCGGTGCAGCAATCCGCCGACGATTAGCAGCCCGTGAATACACTGCAGACGTCTTCAACAGGGCACAACGAGCCCTCCGCCATACACACTGACATCTCAGTGCTGCTGAGTGAGCCGAGGGGACTGGGATGGCAAGCTCCTGTAAATCAAAGACTGGCGGCTGGTATCCATAAACAGTGTAGAACGGAGAGAGCCCTGTGGAGCTGGAGGGGAGCGAGTTAAGGGAATATTCCACCCAAGGAATGTTCTGTGACCACATGGAGGGATCCCGTTCACACAACATACGTAGCTTAGTCTCCACCTCCTGGTTGACCCGCTCCGTCTGTCCATCTGTCTGTGGATGATACCCAGAGGAGAGACTCACTTGGATCCCAAGAAGGTTGCAAAACTCCTTCCAAAATCGAGACACAAATTGGGGACCTCTGTCAGAGACGATGTCATCCGGAAGTCCATGTAAACGAAATACCTCCCTGGCAAGGATCTCCCCTAATAAGAAGACGGCAACTTGGCAAGAGGAATCAAATGAGTCATTTTGGAGAAACGGTCAACTATGGTAAGTAGTACTGAATGATTCTTGGAATTGGGCAGACCTGTGATGAAATCCATTGACAAATGAGACCAATGACGACGTGGAATTGGGAGCGGCCGCAGAAAACCAGCTGGCGGTCGATGAGAAGACTTAGCTTGGGAACAGACACGGCAAGCAGCGATAAATTCCTTGACGTCCTGGACCAAGGTCTCCCACCAGAAGCGACTCTGTACCACTGACAGAGTCTTGGTCACACCTGGGTGACAAAATAAACGAGAACAATGACAAAATGACAGTACCTCTGGGACAAGGTGCACTGGAACAAAGAGGCGACCCTGGGGACAGTTCTCAGGAATCTGGTGTTGTTGTTGGGCCTCCCTTATCTCTCTCTCCAAACCGAGTCTGACGACCCCCAGCCGGACAGAATGGGGAAGGATGTAGTCATTCTGACCATCGGACTGTCCCTCCTCCGGAACCTCGTGAAGCCTTGAGAGAGAATCCGGCTTGGTGTTCTTAGTTCCTGGTCTGTAGGATAGGGAGAAGTTAAATCTGCTGAAGAACAGGAACCATCTAGCCTGTCTGGGATTGAGTCTCTTAGCAGATCGTAGGTACTCAAGGTTCTTATGATCCGTCCACACAATGAATGGGTGCTTAGCCCCCTCCAGCCAGTGCCTCCACTCCACGAGTGCCAGTTTAACCGCCAGGAGCTCGCGATCTCCCACATCATAATTCCTCTCGGTTGTGGAGAGACCTCTTGAAAAGAAGGCACATGGATGAGTCTTGCCATCAGAAAACCTTTGACTTAGAATAGCACCCACTCCTGCGTCAGAGGCATCCACTTCAACAATATACTGCCGATCAGAATCCGGTGCATGGAGGACAGGTGCCGAGGTGAACAAGTCCTTTAGGCGAGAGAAGGCACGGTCCGCCGCTGTGTTCCAAATAAACCTGTTCTTAGATGAAGTAAGAGCATGCAAAGGTGAGGCGATGGAACTGTAATTTCTTATGAACCTGCGATAGAAATTGGCAAAGCCGAGGAATCTCTGAAGTTGCTTGCGAGACTGGGGAACCGGCCATTCCTTCACCGCTGAAACTTTGCTGAGATCCATGGACATTCTGTTGGGCGAGATGACATAGCCCAGAAACGATATAGAACTTCGGTGGAACTCACACTTCTCTGCTTTTACAAAAAGGTTATTCTGTAAAAGATGGAGAAGGACAGTGCGGACATGGCTCTAGTGCATGGGGAGGTCTTTGGAAAAAAAATCAAAATGTCATCAAGATAAACAAAAACATATAGTCCAACCATATCTCTGAGAACATCATTAATTAGGGACTGAAAAACTGCAGGGGCATTGGTTAGGCCAAAAGGCATGACAAGGTACTCGTAGTGCCCTGTGGGTGTATTGAATGCCGTCTTCCACTCATCTCCCTCTTTGATGCGGATGAGGTGATAGGCATTCCTGAGATCCAGCTTGGTGAAGATGGTGGCACCTTGAATGAGATCAAAAGCAGTGTTCATAAGGGGAAGAGGATAACGGTTCTTTATAGTTATGTCATTTAGTCCTCTGTAGTCAATGCATGGTCTTAGAGTTCCATCCTTCTTTCCTACAAAAAAAAAAAAAACCCTGCAGCAGCAGGAGATGAAGAGGGGCGTATTATTCCAGTCTTAAGTGCCCCTTCAATGTACTCCTTCATGGCATGAGTCTCAGGTCCTGACGAGTATAAACGGCCCTTGGGAGGGAAGGTACCGGGTAAAAGATCAATAGAGCAGTCATAGGGACGATGTGGAGGAAGAGAAGTTGCCAAGTGCTTGTTGAATACCTGCTTGAGATCGTGATACTCAGGAGGAACCTTAGAAAGATCTGGGCAGGTCTCTTGACAAACTGGTTCAGCGGAGAGTGAATTAGCCGTTAGAAGACATGTGGAATAACAAGAGGATGACCAGCTCAGGACCTCACTTGTCCTCCAATCAATGTGCAGATTGTGGTGAAGCAGCCATGAAGCACCAAGAATAATGGGTAGCTCAGGGGAATGGATGACAAGGAAGGATACCATCTCCTGGTGATTTCCTCCTACAATGAACTTGAGAGGCGCAGTCTCTTCCGTGATCTGGTGCAGCACATGGCCATCAAGTGCAAATACTTTCTGCTTTTTAGAGGTGGGTAGTAATGGAATGTTAAGAGATCTTGCCAAGCCTGCATCAATGAATTCCGTATCAGCCCCAGAATCGATACATGCCATAACCTGCTTAGGAAGACCATTTATGAGGAGTTGTGCCTGTAATGAGACTAAAGAGGATATCACCAACCTCTGACTCAGTAGGAACCTCCTATCTCCTACTGAGCCTGGTCTTTTAATGGACACCGGTGAATCAGGTGACCGCTCTCTCCGCAATATAAGCACAATCCCTCTTTTGAACGTCATGCCCTCTCTTGTGGTGTCAAGCGGGTCCGTCCAATCTGCATGGGAACCACAGGGTCCCCTACTGGAGCTGGAAATACAGGAGATTGTGCAAGGGGATTATATGGTGACACGGGCCTTGATGTAGTGCGAAGGCTGTTAGAGGTTCGGCTCCTCTCCACTCTGCGTTCGTGAAGCCTCTGATCGATCCTGGAGGAGAGAGTCTCCAGCTGGTTCAGACATCTCGGAGCTTCCCGGGTAGCCAGTTCGTCCTTAATCTCCTCATTAAGTCCTTGATAGAAAGCGTCACATAACGCCTCATCATTCCAGCAGCTTTCTGCTGAGTATGAAAATCTATTATATAGTCAGTAACCCGCCTCTTGCCTTGCTTTAGAGCTAACAGACCCCGGGCAGCTTCTCTCTCAGGTGGGACTGGGTCAAAGACTCTGATGAGCTCCCTTGTGAAGTCCTTGTAATCATAGCAGATGAGCGAGTCTCTCTGCCATTCGGCCGTTCCCCACAGCTTGGCTTTCCCTGAAAAAAGTGAAACCATATAGGCAATACTAGCCCGCTCTGACGGGAAGGAAGAGGGCTGCAATTCAAAGTGGATCTCACACTGGGTTATGAAGGGCCGACACTGACTCCGCTCACCTGAAAATACCTCTGGAGGAGTCAGACGTGGTTCATGGCGAGGTGAGACTTGGCAAAGAGACGATGATCCAGTAGCTTGGACAGAGGCACCTTCCAGTGGAGCTGCAACTGAGGAGAGGTTAGAGAGCATAGTCATCATGTCCTGCATGCTTGATTCCAATTTGGTGATGGACTTCTCAACACATGAGCGCCAATCCTGTGTGGACGATGGATCCATGTTGGCCAGATAATACTGTAATGAGTTACCCTGAGGATCCTTAATACAGCCACACACAGGGAGTTCTGGACAAATGACCAGTTTATTGGTGGAGGAGTATGAACAGAAGATGAGTCCGGGGGAATGGTCTGCAGAAGAAACCAGGCAACAGCTGGGAGGTAAACAGGATGGCAAAATACTCATCCAGGCAACGACAAGGCTCAGAGAATCAAAGACAGGCAGGGTCGGTAACCAGAAGATCCGAAAAGTTGCGGTGTCCGTCGAGGGCAAGGCAAGGAGGGTAATCCAGGGGCATGAAGCAGAAGGTCGGCAACTGAGGAACAATCCGTAGAACGCTGGAACAAAACTAGACATAGGTCTGATTATTATCTGGCAGAAAAGGAGGGATTGGAGGGAGCTTAAGTAGGCAGTGAGAGAAAAGGAAACCAGGTGAACTGAATGAGAAAGCAGAGGCAATTAGGAAGCCAGCAGGTGGATCGAGTAACCAATGATGAGCGCCAGGAGATCAGGGTGGCAAAAACATGACAGACACGGTGAGAACTAGACATGGTGAGAGCTAGAAATGATGAGAACTAGACATGGTGAGAACTAGACACGGTGAGAACTGGACACGGTGAGAACTAGACATGGTGAGAACTAGACACGGTGAGAACTGGACACGGTGAGAGCTAGAAATGATGAGAACTAGACATGGTGAGAACTAGACACGGTGAGAACTGGACACGGTGAGAGCTAGAAATGATGAGAACTAGACATGGTGAGAACTAGACATGGTGAGAACTAGAAATGATGAGAACTAGACATGGTGAGAACTAGACATGATGAGAACTAGACATGGTGAGAAGTAGACATGAGAACCAGACATGGTGAGAACTAGACACGGTGAGAACTAGACATGGTGAGAACTAGACATGATGAGAACTAGACATGATGAGAACTAGACATGAGAACCAGACATGGTGAGAACTAGACATGGTGAGAACTACACATGGTGAGAACTACACATGGTGAGAACTAGACATGGTGAGAACTAGACATGGTGAGAAGTAGACATGAGAACCAGACATGGTGAGAACTAGACACGGTGAGAACTAGACATGGTGAGAACTAGACATGGTGAGAACTAGACATGAGAACCAGACACGGTGAGAACTAGACATGAGAACCAGACATGGTGAGAACTAGACATGGTGAGAACTACACATGGTGAGAACTAGACAAGATGAGAACTAGACATGGTGAGAAGTAGACATGAGAACCAGACACGGTGAGAACTAGACATGAGAACCAGACACGGTGAGAAGTAGACATGAGAACCAGACATGGTGAGAACTAGACATGGTGAGAACTACACATGGTGAGAACTAGACATGGTGAGAACTAGACATGGTGAGAACTAGACATGGTGAGAAGTAGACATGAGAACCAGACACGGTGAGAACTAGACACGGTGAGAACTAGACACGGTGAGAACTAGACACGGTGAGAACTAGACATGGTGAGAACTAGACATGATGAGAACTAGACATGATGAGAACTAGACATGAGAACTAGACACGGTGAGAACTAGACACGGTGAGAACTAGACATGGTGAGAACTAGACATGATGAGAACTAGACATGGTGAGAAGTAGACATGAGAACCAGACATGGTGAGAACTAGACACGGTGAGAACTAGACATGGTGAGAACTAGACATGGTGAGAACGAGACATGATGAGAACTAGACATGATGAGAACTAGACATGAGAACTAGACACGGTGAGAACTAGACATGGTGAGAACTAGACACGGTGAGAACTAGACACGGTGAGAACTAGACATGGTGAGAACTAGACATGGTGAGAACTAGACACGGTGAGAACTAGACATGATGAGAACTAGACATGATGAGAACTAGACATGGTGAGAAGTAGACATGAGAACTAGACACGGTGAGAACTAGACACGGTGAGAACTAGACATGGTGAGAACTAGACATGATGAGAACTAGACATGGTGAGAAGTAGACATGAGAACTAGACACGGTGAGAACTAGACACGGTGAGAACTAGACATGGTGAGAACTAGACATGATGAGAACTAGACATGGTGAGAAGTAGACATGAGAACCAGACATGGTGAGAACTAGACATGGTGAGAACTACACATGGTGAGAACTAGACAAGATGAGAACCAGACATGGTGAGAACTAGACATGGTGAGAACTACACATGGTGAGAACTACACATGGTGAGAACTAGACATGGTGAGAACTAGACATGGTGAGAAGTAGACATGAGAACCAGACATGGTGAGAACTAGACATGGTGAGAACTACACATGGTGAGAACTAGACAAGATGAGAACTAGACATGGTGAGAAGTAGACATGAGAACCAGACATGGTGAGAACTAGACACGGTGAGAACTAGACATGGTGAGAACTAGACATGGTGAGAACTAGACATGGTGAGAACTAGACAAGATGAGAACTAGACATGGTGAGAAGTAGACATGGTGAGAACTAGACATGGTGAGAACTAGACACGGTGAGAACTAGACACGGTGAGAACTAGACATGGTGAGAACTAGACACGGTGAGAACTAGACACGGTGAGAACTAGACAAGATGAGAACTAGACATGGTGAGAAGTAGACATGGTGAGAACTAGACATGGTGAGAACTAGACACGGTGAGAACTAGACACGGTGAGAACTAGACATGGTGAGAACTAGACATGGTGAGAAGTAGACATGGTGAGAACTAGACATGATGAGAACTAGACATGGTGAGAACTAGACACGGTGAGAACTAGACATGATGAGAACTAGACATGATGAGAACTAGACATGGTGAGAAGTAGACATGAGAACTAGACATGGTGAGAACTAGACATGATGAGAACTAGACATGGTGAGAAGTAGACATGAGAACTAGACACGGTGAGAAGTAGACACGGTGAGAACTAGACATGGTGAGAACTAGACATGGTGAGAAGTAGACATGGTGAGAAGTAGACACGGTGAGAACTAGACACGGTGAGAACTAGACATGGTGAGAAGTAGACATGGTGAGAAGTAGACACGGTGAGAACTAGACACGGTGAGAACTAGACACGGTGAGAAGTAGACATGGTGAGAACTAGACATGATGAGAACTAGACATGGTGAGAACTAGACACGGTGAGAAGTAGACATGGTGAGAACTAGACACGGTGAGAACCAGACACGGTGAGAACTAGACATGATGAGAACTAGACATGGTGAGAACTGGACATGGTGAGAACTAGACATGGTGAGAACTAGACACGGTGAGAACTAGACACGGTGAGAACAAGACACGGTGAGAACTAGACATGATGAGAACTAGACATGGTGAGAACTGGACATGGTGAGAACTAGACATGGTGAGAACTAGACACGGTGAGAACTAGACACGGTGAGAACTAGACATGGTGATAACTAGACACGGTGAGAACTAGACATGGTGAGAACTAGACATGGTGAGAACTAGACACGGTGAGAACTAGACATGGTGAGAACTAGACACGGTGAGAACTAGACATGGTGAGAACTAGACATGATGAGAACTAGACACGGTGAGAACCAGACACGGTGAGAACTAGACATGATGAGAACTAGACATGGTGAGAACTAGACATGATGAGAACTAGACATGGTGAGAACTAGACATGATGAGAAGTAGACACGGTGAGAACTAGACACGGTGAGAACTAGACACGGTGAGAACTAGACATGGTGAGAAGTAGACATGGTGAGAAGTAGACATGGTGAGAAGTAGACATGGTGAGAACTAGACATGGTGAGAACTAGACATGGTGAGAACTAGACACGGTGAGAACTAGACATGATGAGAACTAGACATGGTGAGAACTAGACATGATGAGAAGTAGACATGGTGAGAACTAGACACGGTGAGAACTAGACACGGTGAGAACTAGACACGGTGAGAAGTAGACATGGTGAGAACTAGACACGGTGAGAACTAGACATGGTGAGAACTAGTCATGGTGAGAAGTAGACATGGTGAGAACTAGACACGGTGAGAACTAGACACGGTGAGAACTAGACACGGTGAGAAGTAGACATGGTGAGAACTACACATGGTGAGAACTAGACATGATGAGAACTAGACATGGTGAGAACTAGACATGGTGAGAACTAGACACGGTGAGAACTAGACATGATGAGAACTAGACACGGTGAGAAGTAGACATGGTGAGAACTACACACGGTGAGAACTAGACACGGTGAGAAGTAGACATGGTGAGAACTAGACACGGTGAGAACTAGACATGGTGAGAACTAGTCATGGTGAGAAGTAGACATGGTGAGAACTAGACACGGTGAGAACTAGACATGGTGAGAACTAGACACGGTGAGAACTAGACACGGTGAGAACTAGACACGGTGAGAACTAGACATGATGAGAACTAGACACGGTGAGAACTAGACATGGTGACAACTAGACATGATGAGAACTAGACATGGTGAGAACTAGACATGGTGAGAACTAGACATGATGAGAACTAGACATGGTGAGAACTAGACATGGTGAGAACTAGACACGGTGAGAACTAGACATGGTGAGAAGTAGACATGGTGAGAACTAGACATGGTGAGAACTGGACACGGTGAGAACTGGACATGATGAGAACTAGACATGATGAGAACTAGACATGGTGAGAAGTAGACATGAGAACTAGACATGGTGAGAACTAGACATGATGAGAACTAGACATGGTGAGAAGTAGACATGAGAACTAGACACGGTGAGAACTAGACACGGTGAGAACTAGACATGGTGAGAACTAGACATGGTGAGAAGTAGACATGGTGAGAAGTAGACACGGTGAGAACTAGACACGGTGAGAACTAGACACGGTGAGAAGTAGACATGGTGAGAACTAGACATGATGAGAACTAGACATGGTGAGAACTAGACACGGTGAGAAGTAGACATGGTGAGAACTAGACACGGTGAGAACCAGACAAGGTGAGAACTAGACATGATGAGAACTAGACATGGTGAGAACTAGACATGATGAGAACTAGACATGGTGAGAACTGGACACGGTGAGAACTAGACACGGTGAGAACTAGACATGGTGAGAACTGGACATGGTGAGAACTAGACATGGTGAGAACTAGACACGGTGAGAACTAGACACGGTGAGAACTAGACATGATGAGAACTAGACATGGTGAGAACTGGACACGGTGAGAACTAGACACGGTGAGAACTAGACATGGTGAGAACTGGACATGGTGAGAACTAGACATGGTGAGAACTAGACACGGTGAGAACTAGACATGGTGAGAACTAGACACGGTGAGAACTAGACATGGTGAGAACTAGACATGGTGAGAACTAGACACGGTGAGAACTAGACATGGTGAGAACTAGACACGGTGAGAACTAGACATGGTGAGAACTAGACATGATGAGAACTAGACACGGTGAGAACAAGACACGGTGAGAACCAGACACGGTGAGAACTAGACACGGTGAGAACTAGACATGGTGAGAACTAGACACGGTGAGAACTAGACATGGTGAGAAGTAGACATGGTGAGAAGTAGACATGGTGAGAAGTAGACATGGTGAGAACTAGACATGGTGAGAACTAGACACGGTGAGAACTAGACATGGTGAGAAGTAGACATGGTGAGAAGTAGACATGGTGAGAACGAGACATGGTGAGAACTAGACATGATGAGAAGTAGACACGGTGAGAACTAGACACGGTGAGAACTAGACACGGTGAGAACTAGA
Organism: Telmatherina bonti; assembly: GCF_933228915.1. Classification (NCBI taxonomy): domain Eukaryota; kingdom Metazoa; phylum Chordata; class Actinopteri; order Atheriniformes; family Telmatherinidae; genus Telmatherina; species Telmatherina bonti. The sequence continues at coordinate 6,514,524 of NC_136625.1, read as the reverse complement.
CATGGTGAGAACTAGACATGGTGAGAACTAGACATGATGAGAACTAGACACGGTGAGAACTAGACATGTTGAGAACTAGTCATGGTGAGAACTAGACACGGTGAGAACTAGACACGGTGAGAACTAGACACGGTGAGAAGTAGACATGGTGAGAACTAGACATGGTGAGAACTAGACATGATGAGAACTAGACACGGTGAGAACTAGTCATGGTGAGAAGTAGACATGGTGAGAACTAGACATGGTGAGAACTAGACATGATGAGAACTAGACACGGTGAGAACTAGACATGGTGAGAACTAGTCATGGTGAGAACTAGACATGGTGAGAACTAGACACGGTGAGAACTAGACATGGTGAGAACTAGACATGGTGAGAACTAGACATGATGAGAACTAGACACGGTGAGAACTAGTCATGGTGAGAACTAGACATGGTGAGAACTAGACACGGTGAGAACTAGACATGGTGAGAACTAGACATGGTGAGAACTAGACATGATGAGAACTAGACACGGTGAGAACTAGACATGGTGAGAACTAGACACGGTGAGAACTAGACATGGTGAGAACTAGACATGGTGAGAACTAGACATGATGAGAACTAGACACGGTGAGAACTAGACATGGTGAGAACTAGACATGGTGAGAACTAGACATGATGAGAACTAGACACGGTGAGAACTAGACATGGTGAGAACTAGTCATGGTGAGAACTAGACACGGTGAGAACTAGACACGGTGAGAACTAGACATGGTGAGAACTAGTCATGGTGAGAACTAGACACGGTGAGAACTAGACACGGTGAGAACTAGACATGGTGAGAAGTAGACATGGTGAGAAGTAGACATGGTGAGAACGAGACATGGTGAGAACTAGACATGATGAGAAGTAGACACGGTGAGAACTAGACACGGTGAGAACTAGACACGGTGAGAACTAGACATGGTGAGAACTAGACATGGTGAGAACTAGACATGATGAGAACTAGACACGGTGAGAACTAGACATGGTGAGAACTAGTCATGGTGAGAACTAGACACGGTGAGAACTAGACACGGTGAGAACTAGACACGGTGAGAACTAGACATGGTGAGAACTAGACATGGTGAGAACTAGACACGGTGAGAACTAGACATGATGAGAACTAGACACGGTGAGAAGTAGACATGGTGAGAACTACACATGGTGAGAACTAGACACGGTGAGAAGTAGACATGGTGAGAACTAGACACGGTGAGAACTAGACACGGTGAGAACTAGACACGGTGAGAACTAGACATGATGAGAACTAGACACGGTGAGAACTAGACATGGTGACAACTAGACATGATGAGAACTAGACATGGTGAGAAGTAGACATGGTGAGAACTAGACATGATGAGAACTAGACATGGTGAGAACTAGACATGGTGAGAACTAGACATGGTGAGAACTAGACATGGTGAGAACTAGACACGGTGAGAACTAGACATGGTGAGAACTAGACATGGTGAGAACTAGACATGATGAGAACTAGACATGGTGAGAAGTAGACATGAGAACCAGACATGGTGAGAACTAGACATGATGAGAGCTAGAAATGATGAGAACTAGACATGGTGAGAACTAGACACGGTCAGAAGTACACATGGTGAGAAGTAGACATGGTGAGAACTAGACATGATGAGAAGTAGACATGGTGAGAAGTAGACATGGTGAGAACTAGACAGGGTGAGAACTGGACACGGTGAGAACTGGACACGGTGAGAACTAGACACGGTGAGAACTGGACACGGTGAGAACTAGACACGGTGAGAACTGGACATGATGAGAACTAGACATGATGAGAACTAGACATGGTGAGAACTACACATGGTGAGAACTAGACATGATGAGAACTAGACATGGTGAGAACTAGACATGGTGAGAACTAGACATGGTGAGAACTAGACACGGTGAGAACTAGACATGGTGAGAACTAGACATGGTGAGAACTAGACATGGTGAGAAGTAGACATGAGAACCAGACATGGTGAGAACTAGACACGGTGAGAACTAGACATGGTGAGAACTAGACATGATGAGAACTAGACATGGTGAGAAGTAGACATGAGAACCAGACATGGTGAGAACTACACATGGTGAGAACTAGACATGGTGAGAACTAGACATGGTGAGAAGTAGACATGAGAACCAGACATGGTGAGAACTAGACATGGTGAGAACTACACATGGTGAGAACTAGACAAGATGAGAACTAGACATGGTGAGAAGTAGACATGAGAACCAGACATGGTGAGAACTAGACACGGTGAGAACTAGACATGGTGAGAACTAGACACGGTGAGAACTAGACATGATGAGAACTAGACATGATGAGAACTAGACATGGTGAGAACTAGACATGATGAGAACTAGACATGATGAGAACTAGACATGATGAGAACTAGACATGGTGAGAAGTAGACATGAGAACCAGACATGGTGAGAACTAGACATGATGAGAACTAGACATGGTGAGAAGTAGACATGAGAACTAGACACGGTGAGAACTAGACACGGTGAGAACTAGACATGATGAGAACTAGACATGGTGAGAACTAGACATGGTGAGAACTGGACATGGTGAGAACTAGACACGGTGAGAACTAGACATGGTGAGAACTGGACATGGTGAGAACTAGACACGGTGAGAACTAGACACGGTGAGAACTGGACATGGTGAGAACTAGACACGGTGAGAACTAGACATGATGAGAACTAGACATGGTGAGAACTGGACATGGTGAGAAGTAGACATGAGAACCAGACATGGTGAGAACTAGACATGATGAGAACTAGACATGGTGAGAAGTAGACATGAGAACTAGACACGGTGAGAACTAGACACGGTGAGAACTAGACATGATGAGAACTAGACATGGTGAGAACTAGACATGGTGAGAACTGGACATGGTGAGAACTAGACATGGTGAGAACTAGACACGGTGAGAACTAGACATGATGAGAACTAGACATGGTGAGAACTAGACATGGTGAGAACTGGACATGGTGAGAACTAGACACGGTGAGAACTAGACATGATGAGAACTAGACATGGTGAGAACTAGACACGGTGAGAACTAGACATGATGAGAACTAGACATGGTGAGAACTAGACACGGTGAGAACTAGACATGATGAGAACTAGACATGGTGAGAACTAGACATGGTGAGAACTGGACATGGTGAGAACTAGACACGGTGAGAACTAGACATGGTGAGAACTAGACACGGTGAGAACTAGACACGGTGAGAACTAGACATGATGAGAACTAGACACGGTGAGAACTAGACACGGTGAGAACTAGACACGGTGAGAACTAGACATGATGAGAACTAGACATGATGAGAACTAGACATGATGAGAACTAGACATGATGAGAACTAGACATGGTGAGAAGTAGACATGAGAACCAGACATGGTGAGAACTAGACATGATGAGAACTAGACATGGTGAGAAGTAGACATGAGAACTAGACACGGTGAGAACTAGACACGGTGAGAACTAGACATGATGAGAACTAGACATGGTGAGAACTAGACATGGTGAGAACTGGACATGGTGAGAACTGGACATGGTGAGAACTAGACATGGTGAGAACTAGACACGGTGAGAACTAGACATGATGAGAACTAGACATGGTGAGAACTAGACATGGTGAGAAGTAGACATGGTGAGAACTAGACACGGTGAGAACTAGACATGATGAGAACTAGACACGGTGAGAACTAGACACGGTGAGAACTACACATGGTGAGAACTAGACACGGTGAGAACTAGACATGATGAGAACTAGACACGGTGAGAACTAGACACGGTGAGAACTAGACACGGTGAGAACTAGACACGGTGAGAACCAGACACGGTGAGAACTAGACATGATGAGAACTAGACACGGTGAGAACTAGACACGGTGAGAACCAGACACGGTGAGAACTAGACATGATGAGAACTAGACATGGTGAGAACTAGACATGATGAGAACTAGACACGGTGAGAACTAGACATGATGAGAACTAGACATGATGAGAACTAGACATGGTGAGAACTAGACATGATGAGAACTAGACACGGTGAGAACTAGACATGATGAGAACTAGACATGGTGAGAACCAGACATGGTGAGAACTAGACATGGTGAGAACTACACATGGTGAGAACAAGACATGATGAGAACTAGACATGGTGAGAAGTAGACATGAGAACCAGACATGGTGAGAACTAGACATGGTGAGAACTAGACATGATGAGAACTAGACACGGTGAGAACTAGACATGATGAGAACTAGACACGGTGAGAACTAGACATGGTGAGAACTAGACATGATGAGAACTAGACACGGTGAGAACTAGACATGATGAGAACTAGACATGGTGAGAACTAGACATGGTGAGAACTACACATGGTGAGAACAAGACATGATGAGAACTAGACATGGTGAGAAGTAGACATGAGAACCAGACATGGTGAGAACTAGACATGATGAGAACTAGACATGGTGAGAACTAGACATGATGAGAACTAGACACGGTGAGAACTAGACATGGTGAGAACTAGACATGATGAGAACTAGACACGGTGAGAACTAGACATGATGAGAACTAGACATGGTGAGAACCAGACATGGTGAGAACTAGACATGGTGAGAAGTAGACATGAGAACCAGACATGGTGAGAACTAGACATGGTGAGAACTAGACATGATGAGAACTAGACACGGTGAGAACTAGACATGATGAGAACTAGACACGGTGAGAACTAGACACGGTGAGAACTAGACACGGTGAGAACTAGACATGAGAACTAGACATGGTGAGAACTAGACATGAGAACCAGACATGGTGAGAACTAGACATGGTGAGAACTAGACATGATGAGAACTAGACATGAGAACTAGACATGGTGAGAAATAGACATGAGAACCAGACATGGTGAGAACTAGACATGGTGAGAACTAGACACGGTGAGAAACTAGACACGGTGAGAACTAGACACGGTGAGAACTAGACATGGTGAGAACTAGACACGGTGAGAACTAGACATGGTGAGAACTAGACATGGTGAGAAGTAGACATGGTGAGAAGTAGACATGGTGAGAACTAGACATGATGAGAACTAGACATGGTGAGAACTAGACACGGTGAGAACTAGACATGGTGAGAACTAGACACGGTGAGAACTAGACATGGTGAGAACTAGACATGGTGAGAACTAGACACGGTGAGAACTAGACATGGTGAGAACTAGACACGGTGAGAACTAGACATGATGAGAACTAGACATGATGAGAACTAGACATGGTGAGAACTAGACACGGTGAGAACTAGACATGGTGAGAACTAGACACGGTGAGAACTAGACATGATGAGAACTAGACATGATGAGAACTAGACATGGTGAGAACTAGACACGGTGAGAACTAGACATGGTGAGAACTAGACATGGTGAGAACTAGACACGGTGAGAACTACACATGGTGAGAACTAGACACGGTGAGAACTAGACACGGTGAGAACTAGACATGGTGAGAACTAGACATGGTGAGAAGTAGACATGGTGAGAACTAGACATGGTGAGAACTAGACACGGTGAGAACTAGACATGGTGAGAACTAGACATGGTGAGAAGTAGACATAGTGAGAACTAGACATGGTGAGAACTAGACACGGTGAGAACTAGACATGGTGAGAACTAGACACGGTGAGAACTAGACATGGTGAGAACTAGACATGGTGAGAACTAGACACGGTGAGAACTAGACACGGTGAGAACTAGACATGATGAGAACTAGACACGGTGAGAACTAGACATGATGAGAACTAGACATGATGAGAACTAGACATGGTGAGAACTAGACATGGTGAGAACTAGACATGGTGAGAACTACACATGGTGAGAACTAGACACGGTGAGAACTAGACACGGTGAGAACTAGACATGGTGAGAACTAGACATGGTGAGAAGTAGACATGGTGAGAACTAGACATGGTGAGAACTAGTCATGGTGAGAAGTAGACATGGTGAGAACTAGACACGGTGAGAACTAGACACGGTGAGAACTAGACACGGTGAGAACTAGACATGGTGAGAACTAGACATGGTGAGAAGAAGACATGGTGAGAACTAGACATGGTGAGAACTAGACATAGTGAGAACTAGACGCGGTGAGAACTAGACATGGTGAGAACTAGACATGGTGAGAACGAGACATGGTGAGAACTAGTCACGGTGAGAACTAGACATGGTGAGAACTAGACATGGTGAGAACTACACACGGTGAGAACTACACACGGTGAGAACTAGACATGGTGAGAATTAGACACGGTGAGAACTGGACATGATGAGAACTAGACACGGTGAGAACTAGACATGGTGAGAACTAGACACGGTGAGAACTAGACACGGTGAGAACTAGACATGGTGAGAAGTAGACATGATGAGAAGTAGACATGGTGAGAACTAGACATGGTGAGAACTAGACATGATGAGAATTAGACACGGTGAGAACTGGACATGATGAGAACTAGACACGGTGAGAACTAGACATGGTGAGAAGTAGACATGATGAGAAGTAGACATGGTGAGAACTAGACATGGTGAGAACTAGACATGATGAGAATTAGACACGGTGAGAACTGGACATGATGAGAACTAGACACGGTGAGAACTAGACACGGTGAGAACTAGACATGGTGAGAACTAGACATGGTGAGAACTAGACATGGTGAGAACTAGACATGATGAGAACTAGACATGGTGAGAACTAGACACGGTGAGAACTAGACACGGTGAGAACTAGACACGGTGAGAACTAGACATGGTGAGAACTAGACATGATGAGAACTAGACATGGTGAGAACTAGACATGGTGAGAACTAGACATGATGAGAACTAGACATGGTGAGAACTAGACATGATGAGAACTAGACATGATGAGAACTGGACATGACGAGAACTAGACACGGTGAGAACTAGACACGGTGAGAACTAGACATGGTGAGAACTAGACATGGTGAGAACTAGACATGATGAGAACTAGACATGGTGAGAACTAGACATGGTGAGAACTAGACATGATGAGAACTAGACATGATGAGAACCAGACATGGTGAGAACCAGACATGGTGAGAACTACACATGATGAGAACTAGACACGGTGAGAACTGGACATGATGAGAACTAGACACGGTGAGAACTAGACACGGTGAGAACTAGACATGGTGAGAACTAGACACGGTGAGAACTAGACACGGTGAGAACTAGACACGGTGAGAACTAGACATGGTGAGAACTAGACATGATGAGAACTAGACATGGTGAGAACTAGACATGATGAGAACTAGACACGGTGAGAAGTAGACATGATGAGAACTAGACATGGTGAGAACTAGACATGAGAACCAGACATGGTGAGAACTAGACACGGTGAGAAGTAGACATGATGAGAACTAGACATGGTGAGAACTAGACATGATGAGAACTAGACATGGTGAGAAGTAGACATGATGAGAACTAGACATGGTGAGAACTAGACATGATGAGAACTAGACACGGTGAGAAGTAGACATGATGAGAACTAGACATGATGAGAACTAGACACGGTGAGAAGTAGACATGATGAGAACTAGACATGATGAGAACTAGACACGGTGAGAACTAGACATGGTGAGAACTAGACATGGTGAGAACTAGACATGGTGAGATCTAGACATGATGAGAACTAGACATGGTGAGAACTAGACATGATGAGAACTAGACACGGTGAGAAGTAGACATGATGAGAACTAGACACGGTGAGAACTAGACACGGTGAGAACTAGACATGGTGAGAACTAGACATGGTGAGAACTAGACATGATGAGAACTAGACATGGTGAGAACTAGACATGATGAGAACTAGACACGGTGAGAAGTAGACATGATGAGAACTAGACATGGTGAGAACTAGACATGAGAACCAGACATGGTGAGAACTAGACACGGTGAGAACTAGACATGGTGAGAACTACACATGATGAGAACTAGACATGATGAGAACTAGACACGGTGAGAACTAGACATGGTGAGAACTACACATGATGAGAACTAGACATGATGAGAACTAGACATGAGAACCAGACATGGTGAGAAATAGACATGGTGAGAACTAGACATGGTGAGAACTAGACATGGTGAGAACTAGACATGAGAACCAGACATGGTGAGAACTAGACATGGTGAGAACTAGACATGGTGAGAACTAGACATGATGAGAACTAGACATGATGAGAACTAGACATGAGAACCAGACATGGTGAGAACTAGACATGAGAACCAGACATGGTGAGAACTAGACATGAGAACCAGACATGATGAGAACTAGACATGATGAGAACTAGACATGAGAACCAGACATGGTGAGAACTAGACATGGTGAGAACTAGACATGAGAACCAGACATGGTGAGAACTAGACATGGTGAGAACTAGACATGGTGAGAACTAGACATGATGAGAAGTAGACATGGTGAGAACTAGACATGGTGAGAACTGGACATGGTGAGAAGTAGACACGGTGAGAACTAGACACGGTGAGAACTAGACATGGTGAGAACTAGACACGGTGAGAACTAGACATGATGAGAACTAGACATGGTGAGAACTAGACATGATGAGAACTAGACATGGTGAGAACTAGACATGATGAGAATTAGACATGGTGAGAACTAGACACGGTGAGAACTAGACATGATGAGAACTAGACATGGTGAGAACTGGACATGGTGAGAACTAGACATGGTGAGAACTAGACATGGTGAGAACTAGACATGGTGAGAACTAGACACGGTGAGAACTAGACACGGTGAGAACTAGACACGGTGAGAACTAGACATGGTGAGAAGTAGACATGGTGAGAACTAGACACGGTGAGAACTAGACACGGTGAGAACTAGACACGGTGAGAACTAGACATGGTGAGAACTAGACACGGTGAGAACTAGACATGGTGAGAACTAGACATGGTGAGAACTAGACACGGTGAGAACTAGACACGGTGAGAACTAGACATGATGAGAACTAGACACGGTCAGAACTAGACATGATGAGAACTAGACATGGTGAGAACTAGACATGATGAGAACTAGACACGGTGAGAACTAGACACGGTGAGAACTAGACATGATGAGAACTAGACACGGTGAGAACTAGACACGGTGAGAACTAGACATGATGAGAACTAGACACGGTGAGAACTAGACATGATGAGAACTAGACATGGTGAGAACTAGACACGGTGAGAACTAGACATGGTGAGAACTAGACACGGTGAGAACTAGACACGGTGAGAACTAGACACGGTGAGAACTAGACATGGTGAGAACTAGACATGATGAGAACTAGACACGGTGAGAACTAGACATGATGAGAACTAGACATGGTGAGAACTAGACACGGTGAGAACTAGACACGGTGAGAACTAGACATGGTGAGAAGTAGACATGGTGAGAACTAGACACGGTGAGAACTAGACATGATGAGAACTAGACATGGTGAGAACTAGACATGGTGAGAACTAGACACGGTGAGAACTAGACACGGTGAGAACTAGACACGGTGAGAACTAGACACGGTGAGAACTAGACATGATGAGAACTAGACATGATGAGAACTAGACACGGTGAGAACTAGACATGATGAGAACTAGACACGGTGAGAACTAGACATGATGAGAACTAGACATGGTGAGAACTAGACACGGTGAGAACTAGACACGGTGAGAACTAGACATGGTGAGAAGTAGACATGGTGAGAACTAGACATGGTGAGAACTAGACACGGTGAGAACTAGACATGATGAGAACTAGACACGGTGAGAACTAGACACGGTGAGAACTAGACACGGTGAGAAGTAGACATGGTGAGAAGTAGACATGGTGAGAACTAGACACGGTGAGAACTAGACATGATGAGAACTAGACATGATGAGAACTAGACACGGTGAGAACTAGACACGGTGAGAACTAGACACGGTGAGAAGTAGACATGGTGAGAAGTAGACATGGTGAGAACTAGACACGGTGAGAACTAGACATGATGAGAACTAGACACGGTGAGAACTAGACATGGTGAGAACTAGACATGGTGAGAAGTAGACATGGTGAGAACTAGACACGGTGAGAACTAGACACGGTGAGAACTAGACACGGTGAGAACTAGACATGGTGAGAAGTAGACATGGTGAGAACTAGACATGGTGAGAACTAGACACGGTGAGAACTACACATAGTGAGAACTAGACATGGTGAGAACTAGACATGGTGAGAACTAGACATGGTGAGAACCAGACATGGTGAGAACCAGACATGGTGAGAACTAGACATGGTGAGAACTAGACATGGTGAGAACCAGACATGGTGAGAACTAGACATGGTGAGAACTAGACATGGTGAGAACTAGACATGGTGAGAACTAGACATGGTGAGAAGTAGACATGGTGAGAACTAGACATGGTGAGAACTAGACATGGTGAGAAGTAGACATGGTGAGAACTAGACATGGTGAGAACTAGACATGGTGAGAAGTAGACATGGTGAGAACTAGACACGGTGAGAACTAGACATGGTGAGAACTAGACACGGTGAGAACTAGACACGGTGAGAACTAGACATGGTGAGAAGAAGACATGATGAGAAGTAGACATGGTGAGAACTAGACATGGTGAGAACTAGACACGGTGAGAACTAGACACGGTGAGAACTAGACACGGTGAGAACTAGACATGGTGAGAAGAAGACATGATGAGAAGTAGACATGATGAGAAGTAGACATGGTGAGAACTAGACATGGTGAGAACTAGACATGATGAGAAGTAGACATGGTGAGAACTACACATGATGAGAATTAGACACGGTAAGAACTGGACATGATGAGAACTAGACACGGTGAGAACTAGACACGGTGAGAACTAGACATGGTGAGAACTAGACATGGTGAGAACTAGACATGATGAGAACTAGACATGGTGAGAACTAGACATGATGAGAACTAGACACGGTGAGAAGTAGACATGATGAGAACTAGACACGGTGAGAAGTAGACACGGTGAGAACTAGACATGGTGAGAACTAGACATGGTGAGAACTAGACATGATGAGAACTAGACATGGTGAGAACTAGACATGGTGAGAACTAGACATGATGAGAACTAGACATGGTGAGAACTAGACATGATGAGAACTAGACACGGTGAGAAGTAGACACGGTGAGAACTAGACATGGTGAGAACTAGACATGGTGAGAACTAGACATGATGAGAACTAGACATGGTGAGAACTAGACATGATGAGAACTAGACACGGTGAGAAGTAGACATGATGAGAACTAGACATGGTGAGAAGTAGACATGAGAACCAGACATGGTGAGAACTAGACACGGTGAGAACTAGACATGGTGAGAACTACACATGATGAGTACTAGACATGATGAGAACTAGACATGAGAACCAGACATGGTGAGAACTAGACATGGTGAGAACTAGACATGGTGAGAACTAGACATGATGAGAACTAGACATGAGAACCAGACATGGTGAGAACTAGACATGGTGAGAACTAGACATGATGAGAACTAGACATGAGAACCAGACATGGTGAGAACTAGACATGGTGAGAACTAGACATAAGAACCAGACATGGTGAGAACTAGACATGGTGAGAACTAGACATGATGAGAACTAGACACGGTGAGAAGTAGACACGGTGAGAACTAGACATGGTGAGAACTAGACATGGTGAGAACTAGACATGATGAGAACTAGACATGGTGAGAACTAGACATGATGAGAACTAGACACGGTGAGAAGTAGACATGATGAGAACTAGACATGGTGAGAAGTAGACATGAGAACCAGACATGGTGAGAACTAGACACGGTGAGAACTAGACATGGTGAGAACTACACATGATGAGTACTAGACATGATGAGAACTAGACATGAGAACCAGACATGGTGAGAACTAGACATGGTGAGAACTAGACATGGTGAGAACTAGACATGATGAGAACTAGACATGAGAACCAGACATGGTGAGAACTAGACATGGTGAGAACTAGACATGATGAGAACTAGACATGAGAACCAGACATGGTGAGAACTAGACATGGTGAGAACTAGACATAAGAACCAGACATGGTGAGAACTAGACATGGTGAGAACTAGACATGGTGAGAACTAGACATGATGAGAAGTAGACATGGTGAGAACTAGACACGGTGAGAACTAGACACGGTGAGAACTAGACATGATGAGAACTAGACATGAGAACTAGACATGATGAGAAGTAGACATGGTGAGAACTAGACACGGTGAGAACTAGACATGATGAGAACTAGACATGATGAGAACTAGACATGGTGAGAACTAGACATGGTGAGAACTAGACATGAGAACTAGACATGATGAGAACTAGACATGGTGAGAACTAGACACGGTGAGAACTAGACATGGTGAGAACTAGACATGAGAACCAGAAATGGTGAGAACCAGACACGGTGAGAACTAGACATGATGAGAACTAGACATGAGAACCAGACATGGTGAGAAGTAGACATGGTGAGAAGTAGACATGGTGAGAAGTAGACATGATGAGAACTAGACATGAGAACCAGACATGGTGAGAACTAGACATGATGAGAACTAGACATGGTGAGAAGTAGACATGATGAGAACTAGACATGAGAACCAGACATGGTGAGAACTAGACATGGTGAGAAGTAGACATGGTGAGAAGTAGACATGATGAGAACTAGACATGAGAACCAGACATGGTGAGAACTAGACATGATGAGAACTAGACATGAGAACCAGACATGGTGAGAACTAGACATGATGAGAACTAGACATGGTGAGAAGTAGACATGGTGAGAACTAGACATGGTGAGAAGTAGACATGATGAGAACTAGACATGGTGAGAAGTAGACATGGTGAGAACTAGACATGGTGAGAACTAGACATGGTGAGAACTAGACACGGTGAGAACTAGACATGGTGAGAACTAGACACGGTGAGAACTAGACATGGTGAGAACTAGACATGATGAGAACTAGACATGGTGAGAACTAGACACGGTGAGAACTAGACACGGTGAGAACTAGACATGGTGAGAACTAGACATGATGAGAAGTAGACATGGTGAGAACTAGACACGGTGAGAACTAGACATGGTGAGAACTAGACATGGTGAGAACTAGACACGGTGAGAACTAGACATGGTGAGAAGTAGACACGGTGAGAACTAGACATGGTGAGAACTAGACATGGTGAGAACTAGACATGGTGAGAAGTAGACATGGTGAGAACTAGACATGGTGAGTACTAGACATGGTGAGAAGTAGACATGGTGAGAACTAGACATGGTGAGAAGTAGACATGGTGAGAAGTAGACATGATGAGAACTAGACATGAGAACCAGACATGGTGAGAACTAGACATGATGAGAACTAGACATGGTGAGAAGTAGACATGATGAGAACTAGACATGAGAACCAGACATGGTGAGAGCTAGACACGGTGAGAAGTAGACATGGTGAGAACTAGACATGGTGAGAACTAGACACGGTGAGAAGTAGACATGGTGAGAACTAGACATGGTGAGAACTAGACATGGTGAGAACTACACGGTGAGAACTAGACACGGTCAGAACTAGACACGGTGAGAAGTAGACATGGTGAGAACTGGACATGGTGAGAACTAGACATGGTGAGAACTAGACACGGTGAGAACTAGACATGGTGAGAACTAGACATGGTGAGAAGTAGACATGATGAGAACAAGACATGGTGAGAACTAGACACGGTGAGAACTAGACATGGTGACAACTAGACATGGTGAGAACTAGACACGGTGAGAACTAGACATGGTGAGAACTAGACATGGTGAGAGCTAGACATGGTGAGAACTAGACATGGTGAGAACTAGACATGGTGAGAACTACACATGGTGAGAACTAGACACGGTCAGAACTAGACATGGTGAGAGCTAGACATGGTGAGAACTAGACACGGTGAGAACTAGACACGGTGAGAACTAGACATGGTGAGAACTAGACATGGTGAGACCTAGACATGAGAACCAGACATGGTGAGAACTAGACATGGTGAGAACTAGACATGATGAGAACTAGACATGAGAACCAGACATGGTGAGAACTAGACATGGTGAGAACTAGACATGATGAGAACCAGACATGGTGAGAACTAGACATGGTGAGAACTAGACATGATGAGAACTAGACATGGTGAGAACTAGACATGGTGAGAACTAGACACGGTGAGAACTAGACATGGTGAGAACTAGACATGAGAACCAGACATGGTGAGAACCAGACATGGTGAGAACTAGACATGATGAGAACTAGACATGGTGAGAAGTAGACATGATGAGAACTAGACATGAGAACCAGACATGGTGAGAAGTAGACATGGTGAGAAGTAGACATGATGAGAACTAGACATGAGAACCAGACATGGTGAGAACTAGACATGGTGAGAACTAGACATGGTGAGAACTAGACATGAGAACCAGACATGGTGAGAACTAGACATGGTGAGAACTAGACATGATGAGAACTAGACACGGTGAGAACCAGACATGGTGAGAACTAGACATGATGAGAACTAGACATGGTGAGAAGTAGACATGATGAGAACTAGACATGAGAACCAGACATGGTGAGAAGTAGACATGGTGAGAAGTAGACATGGTGAGAAGTAGACATGATGAGAACTAGACATGAGAACCAGACATGGTGAGAACTAGACATGGTGAGAACTAGACATGGTGAGAACTAGACATGAGAACCAGACATGGTGAGAACTAGACATGGTGAGAACTAGACATGGTGAGAACTAGACATGATGAGAACTAGACATGATGAGAACTAGACATGAGAACCAGACATGGTGAGAACTAGACATGGTGAGAACTAGACATGAGAACCAGACATGGTGAGAACTAGACATGGTGAGAACTAGACATGATGAGAAGTAGACATGGTGAGAACTAGACACGGTGAGAACTAGACATGATGAGAACTAGACATGATGAGAACTAGACATGGTGAGAACTAGACACGGTGAGAACTAGACACGGTGAGAACTAGACATGATGAGAACTAGACATGGTGAGAACTAGACATGGTGAGAACTAGACATGAGAACTAGACATGATGAGAACTAGACATGGTGAGAACTAGACACGGTGAGAACTAGACATGGTGAGAACCAGACATGGTGAGAACTAGACATGGTGAGAAGTAGACATGAGAACCAGAAATGGTGAGAACTAGACATGGTGAGAACTAGACATGATGAGAACTAGACATGGTGAGAAGTAGACATGGTGAGAAGTAGACATGGTGAGAAGTAGACATGATGAGAACTAGACATGAGAACCAGACATGGTGAGAACTAGACATGATGAGAACTAGACATGGTGAGAAGTAGACATGATGAGAACTAGACATGAGAACCAGACATGGTGAGAAGTAGACATGATGAGAACTAGACATGAGAACCAGACATGGTGAGAGCTAGACACGGTGAGAAGTAGACATGGTGAGAACTAGACATGGTGAGAAGTAGACATGATGAGAACTAGACATGAGAACCAGACATGGTGAGAAGTAGACATGGTGAGAAGTAGACATGGTGAGAAGTAGACATGATGAGAACTAGACATGAGAACCAGACATGGTGAGAACTAGACATGGTGAGAACTAGACATGGTGAGAACTAGACATGATGAGAACTAGACATGATGAGAACTACACATGAGAACCAGACATGGTGAGAACTAGACATGGTGAGAACCAGACATGGTGAGAACTAGACATGGTGAGAACTAGACATGAGAACCAGACATGGTGAGAACTAGACATGGTGAGAACTAGACATGGTGAGAACTAGACATGATGAGAACTAGACATGGTGAGAACTAGACATGATGAGAACTAGACATGATGAGAACTAGACATGAGAACCAGACATGGTGAGAACTAGACATGGTGAGAACCAGACATGGTGAGAACTAGACATGGTGAGAACTAGACATGAGAACCAGACATGGTGAGAACTAGACATGGTGAGAACTAGACATGGTGAGAACTAGACATGATGAGAAGTAGACATGGTGAGAACTAGACACGGTGAGAACTAGACACGGTGAGAACTAGACATGATGAGAACTAGACATGATGAGAACTAGACATGAGAACCAGACATGGTGAGAACTAGACATGGTGAGAACTAGACATGAGAACTAGACATGATGAGAACAAGACATGGTGAGAACTAGACACGGTGAGAACTAGACATGGTGAGAACCAGACATGGTGAGAACTAGACATGGTGAGAAGTAGACATGAGAACCAGAAATGGTGAGAACTAGACACGGTGAGAACTAGACATGATGAGAACTAGACATGAGAACCAGACATGGTGAGAAGTAGACATGGTGAGAAGTAGACATGATGAGAACTAGACATGAGAAGTAGACATGGTGAGAACTAGACATGATGAGAACTAGACATGGTGAGAAGTAGACATGATGAGAACTAGACATGAGAACCAGACATGGTGAGAAGTAGACATGATGAGAACTAGACATGAGAACTGGACATGGTGAGAACTAGACATGATGAGAACTAGACATGGTGAGAAGTAGACATGATGAGAACTAGACATGAGAACCAGACATGGTGAGAAGTAGACATGGTGAGAACTAGACATGGTGAGAAGTAGACATGATGAGAACTAGACATGGTGAGAACTAGACACGGTGAGAACTAGACATGGTGAGAAGTAGACATGGTGAGAACTAGACATGGTGAGAACTAGACACGGTGAGAACTAGACACGGTGAGAACTAGACACGGTGAGAACTAGACATGGTGAGAACTAGACACGGTGAGAACTAGACATGGTGAGAACTAGACACGGTGAGAACTAGACATGGTGAGAACTAGACATGATGAGAACTAGACATGGTGAGAACTAGACACGGTGAGAACTAGACATGGTGAGAACTAGACATGATGAGAAGTAGACATGGTGAGAACTAGACATGGTGAGAACTAGACATGATGAGAACTAGACATGGTGAGAACTAGACATGATGAGAAGTAGACATGGTGAGAACTAGACATGGTGAGAACTAGACATGATGAGAACTAGACATGGTGAGAACTAGACATGATGAGAAGTAGACATGGTGAGAACTAGACATGGTGAGAACTAGACATGGTGAGAACTAGACATGGTGAGAACTAGACACGGTGAGAACTAGACATGGTGAGAACTAGACATGGTGAGAACTAGACATGATGAGAACTAGACATGGTGAGAAGTAGACATGGTGAGAACTAGACATGGTGAGAAGTAGACATGGTGAGAAGTAGACATGATGAGAACTAGACATGGTGAGAAGTAGACATGATGAGAACTAGACATGGTGAGAACTAGACATGGTGAGAACTAGACACGGTGAGAACTAGACATGGTGAGAACTAGACATGATGAGAAGTAGACATGGTGAGAACTAGACATGGTGAGAACTAGACATGATGAGAACTAGACATGGTGAGAACTAGACATGATGAGAAGTACACATGGTGAGAACTAGACATGGTGAGAACTAGACATGATGAGAACTAGACATGGTGAGAACTAGACATGATGAGAAGTAGACATGGTGAGAACTAGACATGGTGAGAACTAGACATGGTGAGAACTAGACATGGTGAGAACTAGACACGGTGAGAACTAGACATGGTGAGAACTAGACACGGTGAGAACTAGACATGGTGAGAAGTAGACATGGTGAGAACTAGACATGGTGAGAAGTAGACATGGTGAGAAGTAGACATGATGAGAACTAGACATGGTGAGAAGTAGACATGATGAGAACCAGACATGGTGAGAACTAGACATGATGAGAACTAGACATGGTGAGAAGTAGACATGATGAGAACTAGACATGAGAACCAGACATGGTGAGAGCTAGACACGGTGAGAAGTAGACATGGTGAGAACTAGACATGGTGAGAACTAGACACGGTGAGAACTAGACATGGTGAGAACTAGACATGGTGAGAACTAGACACGGTGAGAACTAGACATGGTGAGAACTAGACATGGTGAGAACTACACATGGTGAGAACTACACATGGTGAGAACTAGACACGGTGAGAACTAGACATGGTGAGAGCTAGACATGGTGAGACCTAGACATGAGAACCAGACATGGTGAGAACTAGACATGGTGAGAACTAGACATGGTGAGAACTAGACATGATGAGAACTAGACATGATGAGAACTAGACATGAGAACCAGACATGGTGAGAACAAGACATGGTGAGAACTAGACGTGATGAGAACCAGACATGGTGAGAACTAGACATGGTGAGAACTAGACATGATGAGAACTAGACATGATGAGAACTAGACATGAGAACCAGACATGGTGAGAACTAGACATGATGAGAACTAGACATGATGAGAACCAGACATGGTGAGAACTAGACATGGTGAGAACTAGACATGATGAGAACTAGACATGGTGAGAAGTAGACATGGTGAGAACTAGACATGGTGAGAAGTAGACATGATGAGAACTAGACATGGTGAGAAGTAGACATGGTGAGAACTAGACATGGTGAGAACTAGACACGGTGAGAACTAGACATGGTGAGAACTAGACACGGTGAGAACTAGACATGGTGAGAACTAGACATGATGAGAACTAGACATGGTGAGAACTAGACACGGTGAGAACTAGACACGGTGAGAACTAGACATGGTGAGAACTAGACATGATGAGAAGTAGACATGGTGAGAACTAGACACGGTGAGAACTAGACATGGTGAGAACTAGACATGGTGAGAAGTAGACATGGTGAGAACTAGACATGGTGAGAAGTAGACATGGTGAGAAGTAGACATGATGAGAACTAGACATGAGAACCAGACATGGTGAGAACTAGACATGATGAGAACTAGACATGGTGAGAAGTAGACATGATGAGAACTAGACATGAGAACCAGACATGGTGAGAGCTAGACACGGTGAGAAGTAGACATGGTGAGAACTAGACATGGTGAGAACTAGACACGGTGAGAAGTAGACATGGTGAGAACTAGACATGGTGAGAACTAGACATGGTGAGAACTACACGGTGAGAACTAGACACGGTCAGAACTAGACACGGTGAGAAGTAGACATGGTGAGAACTGGACATGGTGAGAACTAGACATGGTGAGAAGTAGACACGGTGAGAACTAGACATGGTGAGAACTAGACATGGTGAGAAGTAGACATGATGAGAACAAGACATGGTGAGAACTAGACACGGTGAGAACTAGACATGGTGACAACTAGACATGGTGAGAACTAGACACGGTGAGAACTAGACATGGTGAGAACTAGACATGGTGAGAGCTAGACATGGTGAGAACTAGACATGGTGAGAACTAGACATGGTGAGAACTACACATGGTGAGAACTAGACACGGTCAGAACTAGACATGGTGAGAGCTAGACATGGTGAGAACTAGACACGGTGAGAACTAGACACGGTGAGAACTAGACATGGTGAGAACTAGACATGGTGAGACCTAGACATGAGAACCAGACATGGTGAGAACTAGACATGGTGAGAACTAGACATGATGAGAACTAGACATGAGAACCAGACATGGTGAGAACTAGACATGGTGAGAACTAGACATGATGAGAACCAGACATGGTGAGAACTAGACATGGTGAGAACTAGACATGATGAGAACTAGACATGGTGAGAACTAGACATGGTGAGAACTAGACACGGTGAGAACTAGACATGGTGAGAACTAGACATGAGAACCAGACATGGTGAGAACCAGACATGGTGAGAACTAGACATGATGAGAACTAGACATGGTGAGAAGTAGACATGATGAGAACTAGACATGAGAACCAGACATGGTGAGAAGTAGACATGGTGAGAAGTAGACATGATGAGAACTAGACATGAGAACCAGACATGGTGAGAACTAGACATGGTGAGAACTAGACATGGTGAGAACTAGACATGAGAACCAGACATGGTGAGAACTAGACATGGTGAGAACTAGACATGATGAGAACTAGACACGGTGAGAACCAGACATGGTGAGAACTAGACATGATGAGAACTAGACATGGTGAGAAGTAGACATGATGAGAACTAGACATGAGAACCAGACATGGTGAGAAGTAGACATGGTGAGAAGTAGACATGGTGAGAAGTAGACATGATGAGAACTAGACATGAGAACCAGACATGGTGAGAACTAGACATGGTGAGAACTAGACATGGTGAGAACTAGACATGAGAACCAGACATGGTGAGAACTAGACATGGTGAGAACCAGACATGGTGAGAACTAGACATGGTGAGAACTAGACATGATGAGAACTAGACATGATGAGAACTAGACATGAGAACCAGACATGGTGAGAACTAGACATGGTGAGAACTAGACATGAGAACCAGACATGGTGAGAACTAGACATGGTGAGAACTAGACATGGTGAGAACTAGACATGATGAGAAGTAGACATGGTGAGAACTAGACACGGTGAGAACTAGACATGATGAGAACTAGACATGATGAGAACTAGACATGGTGAGAACTAGACACGGTGAGAACTAGACACGGTGAGAACTAGACATGATGAGAACTAGACATGATGAGAACTAGACATGGTGAGAACTAGACATGGTGAGAACTAGACATGAGAACTAGACATGATGAGAACTAGACATGGTGAGAACTAGACACGGTGAGAACTAGACATGGTGAGAACCAGACATGGTGAGAACTAGACATGGTGAGAAGTAGACATGAGAACCAGAAATGGTGAGAACTAGACATGGTGAGAACTAGACATGATGAGAACTAGACATGGTGAGAAGTAGACATGGTGAGAAGTAGACATGATGAGAACTAGACATGAGAACCAGACATGGTGAGAACTAGACATGATGAGAACTAGACATGGTGAGAAGTAGACATGATGAGAACTAGACATGAGAACCAGACATGGTGAGAAGTAGACATGATGAGAACTAGACATGAGAACCAGACATGGTGAGAGCTAGACACGGTGAGAAGTAGACATGGTGAGAACTAGACATGGTGAGAAGTAGACATGATGAGAACTAGACATGAGAACCAGACATGGTGAGAAGTAGACATGGTGAGAAGTAGACATGGTGAGAAGTAGACATGATGAGAACTAGACATGAGAACCAGACATGGTGAGAACTAGACATGGTGAGAACTAGACATGGTGAGAACTAGACATGATGAGAACTAGACATGATGAGAACTAGACATGAGAACCAGACATGGTGAGAACTAGACATGGTGAGAACTAGACATGAGAACCAGACATGGTGAGAACTAGACATGGTGAGAACTAGACATGGTGAGAACTAGACATGATGAGAAGTAGACATGGTGAGAACTAGACACGGTGAGAACTAGACACGGTGAGAACTAGACATGATGAGAACTAGACATGATGAGAACTAGACATGAGAACCAGACATGGTGAGAACTAGACATGGTGAGAACTAGACATGAGAACTAGACATGATGAGAACTAGACATGGTGAGAACTAGACACGGTGAGAACTAGACATGGTGAGAACCAGACATGGTGAGAACTAGACATGGTGAGAAGTAGACATGAGAACCAGAAATGGTGAGAACTAGACACGGTGAGAACTAGACATGATGAGAACTAGACATGAGAACCAGACATGGTGAGAAGTAGACATGGTGAGAAGTAGACATGGTGAGAAGTAGACATGATGAGAACTAGACATGAGAACCAGACATGGTGAGAACTAGACATGATGAGAACTAGACATGGTGAGAAGTAGACATGATGAGAACTAGACATGAGAACCAGACATGGTGAGAAGTAGACATGGTGAGAACTAGACATGGTGAGAAGTAGACATGATGAGAACTAGACATGGTGAGAACTAGACACGGTGAGAACTAGACATGGTGAGAAGTAGACATGGTGAGAACTAGACATGGTGAGAACTAGACACGGTGAGAACTAGACATGGTGAGAACTAGACACGGTGAGAACTAGACATGGTGAGAACTAGACATGGTGAGAACTAGACACGGTGAGAACTAGACATGGTGAGAACTAGACACGGTGAGAACTAGACATGATGAGAACTAGACATGGTGAGAACTAGACACGGTGAGAACTAGACATGGTGAGAACTAGACATGATGAGAAGTAGACATGGTGAGAACTAGACATGGTGAGAACTAGACATGATGAGAACTAGACATGGTGAGAACTAGACATGATGAGAAGTAGACATGGTGAGAACTAGACATGGTGAGAACTAGACATGATGAGAACTAGACATGGTGAGAACTAGACATGATGAGAAGTAGACATGGTGAGAACTAGACATGGTGAGAAGTAGACATGGTGAGAACTAGACACGGTGAGAACTAGACATGGTGAGAACTAGACATGGTGAGAACTAGACATGATGAGAACTAGACATGGTGAGAAGTAGACATGGTGAGAAGTAGACATGGTGAGAACTAGACATGGTGAGAAGTAGACATGGTGAGAAGTAGACATGATGAGAACTAGACATGGTGAGAACTAGACATGGTGAGAACTAGACACGGTGAGAACTAGACATGGTGAGAACTAGACATGATGAGAAGTAGACATGGTGAGAACTAGACATGGTGAGAACTAGACATGATGAGAACTAGACATGGTGAGAACTAGACATGATGAGAAGTAGACATGGTGAGAACTAGACATGGTGAGAACTAGACATGATGAGAACTAGACATGGTGAGAACTAGACATGATGAGAAGTAGACATGGTGAGAACTAGACATGGTGAGAACTAGACATGGTGAGAACTAGACATGGTGAGAACTAGACACGGTGAGAACTAGACATGGTGAGAACTAGACATGGTGAGAACTAGACATGGTGAGAAGTAGACATGGTGAGAACTAGACATGGTGAGAAGTAGACATGGTGAGAAGTAGACATGATGAGAACTAGACATGGTGAGAAGTAGACATGATGAGAACCAGACATGGTGAGAACTAGACATGATGAGAACTAGACATGGTGAGAAGTAGACATGATGAGAACTAGACATGAGAACCAGACATGGTGAGAGCTAGACACGGTGAGAAGTAGACATGGTGAGAACTAGACATGGTGAGAACTAGACACGGTGAGAACTAGACATGGTGAGAACTAGACATGGTGAGAACTAGACACGGTGAGAACTAGACATGGTGAGAACTAGACATGGTGAGAACTACACATGGTGAGAACTACACATGGTGAGAACTAGACACGGTGAGAACTAGACATGGTGAGAGCTAGACATGGTGAGACCTAGACATGAGAACCAGACATGGTGAGAACTAGACATGGTGAGAACTAGACATGGTGAGAACTAGACATGATGAGAACTAGACATGATGAGAACTAGACATGAGAACCAGACATGGTGAGAACAAGACATGGTGAGAACTAGACGTGATGAGAACCAGACATGGTGAGAACTAGACATGGTGAGAACTAGACATGATGAGAACTAGACATGATGAGAACTAGACATGAGAACCAGACATGGTGAGAACTAGACATGATGAGAACTAGACATGATGAGAACCAGACATGGTGAGAACTAGACACGGTGAGAACTAGACACGGTGAGAACTAGACATGGTGAGAACTAGACATGGTGAGACCTAGACATGAGAACCAGACATGGTGAGAACTAGACATGGTGAGAACTAGACATGGTGAGAACTAGACATGATGAGAACTAGACATGATGAGAACTAGACATGAGAACCAGACATGGTGAGAACTAGACATGATGAGAACTAGACATGATGAGAACCAGACATGGTGAGAACTAGACACGGTGAGAACTAGACACGGTGAGAACTAGACATGGTGAGAACTAGACATGGTGAGACCTAGACATGAGAACCAGACATGGTGAGAACTAGACATGGTGAGAACTAGACGTGATGAGAACCAGACATGGTGAGAACTAGACATGGTGAGAACTAGACATGATGAGAACTAGACATGATGAGAACTAGACATGAGAACTAGACATGATGAGAACTAGACATGGTGAGAACTAGACGTGATGAGAACCAGACATGGTGAGAACTAGACATGGTGAGAACTAGACATGATGAGAACTAGACATGGTGAGAACTAGACATGGTGAGAACTAGACACGGTGAGAACTAGACATGGTGAGAACTAGACATGGTGAGAACTAGACATGAGGACCAGACATGGTGAGAACCAGACATGGTGAGAACTAGACATGATGAGAACTAGACATGGTGAGAAGTAGACATGATGAGAACTAGACATGAGAACCAGACATGGTAAGAAGTAGACATGGTGAGAAGTAGACATGAGAACCAGACATGGTGAGAACTAGACATGATGAGAACTAGACATGAGAACCAGACATGGTGAGAACTAGACATGATGAGAACTAGACATGAGAACCAGACATGGTGAGAACTAGACATGGTGAGAAGTAGACATGAGAACCAGACATGATGAGAACTAGACATGATGAGAACTAGACATGAGAACCAGACATGGTGAGAACTAGACATGGTGAGAAGTAGACATGAGAACCAGACATGGTGAGAACTAGACACGGTGAGAAGTAGACATGAGAACCAGACATGGTGAGAACTAGACATGATGAGAACTAGACATGGTGAGAAGTAGACATGATGAGAACTAGACATGAGAACCAGACATGGTGAGAAGTAGACATGGTGAGAACTAGACATGGTGAGAAGTAGACATGATGAGAACTAGACATGGTGAGAACTAGACACGGTGAGAACTAGACATGGTGAGAAGTAGACATGGTGAGAACTAGACATGGTGAGAACTAGACACGGTGAGAACTAGACATGGTGAGAACTAGACACGGTGAGAACTAGACATGATGAGAACTAGACATGGTGAGAACTAGACACGGTGAGAACTAGACACGGTGAGAACTAGACATGGTGAGAACTAGACATGATGAGAAGTAGACATGGTGAGAACTAGACACGGTGAGAACTAGACATGGTGAGAACTAGACATGGTGAGAACTAGACACGGTGAGAACTAGACATGGTGAGAACTAGACATGATGAGAACTAGACATGGTGAGAAGTAGACATGGTGAGAACTAGACATGGTGAGAAGTAGACATGGTGAGAAGTAGACATGATGAGAACTAGACATGAGAACCAGACATGGTGAGAACTAGACATGATGAGAACTAGACATGGTGAGAAGTAGACATGATGAGAACTAGACATGAGAACCAGACATGGTGAGAGCTAGACACGGTGAGAAGTAGACATGGTGAGAACTAGACATGGTGAGAACTAGACACGGTGAGAACTAGACATGGTGAGAACTAGACATGGTGAGAACTAGACATGGTGAGAACTAGACACGGTGAGAACTAGACATGGTGAGAACTAGACATGGTGAGAACTACACATGGTGAGAACTACACATGGTGAGAACTAGACACGGTGAGAACTAGACATGGTGAGAGCTAGACATGGTGAGAACTAGACACGGTGAGAACTAGACACGGTGAGAACTAGACATGGTGAGAACTAGACATGGTGAGACCTAGACATGAGAACCAGACATGGTGAGAACTAGACATGGTGAGAACTAGACATGGTGAGAACTAGACATGATGAGAACTAGACATGATGAGAACTAGACATGAGAACCAGACATGGTGAGAACAAGACATGGTGAGAACTAGACGTGATGAGAACCAGACATGGTGAGAACTAGACATGGTGAGAACTAGACATGATGAGAACTAGACATGGTGAGAACTAGACATGGTGAGAACTAGACACGGTGAGAACTAGACATGGTGAGAACTAGACATGGTGAGAACTAGACATGAGAACCAGACATGGTGAGAACCAGACATGGTGAGAACTAGACATGATGAGAACTAGACATGGTGAGAAGTAGACATGATGAGAACTAGACATGAGAACCAGACATGGTGAGAAGTAGACATGGTGAGAAGTAGACATGGTGAGAAGTAGACATGATGAGAACTAGACATGAGAACCAGACATGGTGAGAACTAGACATGGTGAGAAGTAGACATGAGAACCAGACATGGTGAGAACTAGACACGGTGAGAAGTAGACATGAGAACCAGACATGGTGAGAACTAGACATGATGAGAAGTAGACATGAGAACAAGACATGGTGAGAACTAGACATGGTGAGAAGTAGACATGAGAACCAGACATGATGAGAACTAGACATGATGAGAAGTAGACATGAGAACCAGACATGATGAGAACTAGACATGATGAGAACTAGACATGAGAACCAGACATGGTGAGAACTAGACACGGTGAGAAGTAGACATGGTGAGAACTACACATGGTGAGAAGTAGACATGAGAACCAGACATGGTGAGAACTAGACATGGTGAGAACTAGACATGATCAGAACTAGACATGAGAACCAGACATGGTGAGAACCAGACATGGTGAGAACTAGACACGATTAGAACTAGACACGGTAAGAACTAGACATGGTGAGAACTAGACATGGTGAGAACTAGACACGGTGAGAACTAGACAAGGTGAGAACTAGACATGGTGAGAACTAGACATGGTGAGAACTAGACATGGTGAGAAGTAGACATGAGAACCAGACATGATGAGAACTAGACATGAGAACTAGACATGATGAGAACTAGACATGAGAACCAGACATGGTGAGAACTAGACACGGTGAGAAGTAGACATGGTGAGAACTAGACACGGTGAGAACTAGACACGGTGAGAACTAGACAAGGTGAGAACTAGACACGGTGAGAACTAGACATGGTGAGAACTAGACACGGTGAGAACTAGACACGGTGAGAACTAGACACGGTGAGAACTAGACATGGTGAGAACTAGACATGGTGAGAACTAGACACGGTGAGAACTAGACACGGTGAGAACTAGACAAGGTGAGAACTAGACACGGTGAGAACTAGACATGGTGAGAACTAGACACGGTGAGAACTAGACACGGTGAGAACTAGACACGGTGAGAACTAGACACGGTGAGAACTAGACACGGTGAGAACTAGACACGGTGAGAACTGGACATGGTGAGAACTAGACACGGTGAGAACTAGACACGGTGAAAACTAGACACGGTGAGAACTACACATGGTGAGAACTACACATGGTGAGAACTAGACACGGTGAGAACTAGACATGGTGAGAACTAGACACGGTGAGAACTAGACACGGTGAGAACTAAATAAGCTTCAAATTGTGCAGAACTCTGCTGCCAGACTTTTGACAGGTGCAGCCAGAACAGCCCACATCACCCCTGTTTTGACACGTCTTCATTGGCTTCCTGTTAAATTTCGCATAGATTTTAAAATTTTAGTATTGACCTTTCAGGCGTTACATGGTCAGGCCCCTCAGTATATCACCGACTTACTATGTCCATACTCTTCTGGACGCTCTCTTCGGTCTTCTGGCCAGAACCTCCTGAAGGTTCCAAAAACTCGTTTTAAAACTCGTGGTGACCTGTCTTTCCAGTCTGTTGCTCCCAGACTCTGGAATGAGCTGCCTCTGTCCCTTCGTGTGCTTGACTCTGTGGACTCTTTTAAAATGCAGCTAAAGACTCTGCTGTTTAGAAGAGCTTTTGGTTGATTCTTGGATGATTTTAATTTTTGCTGATTGTGTTATTGTACCCATTTTTATGTACAGCACTTTGTGATTTTTATCTGTGAAAAGCGCTTTATAAATAAACTTTACTTACTTACTTACTAGACATGGTGAGAACTAGACATGGTGAGAACTAGACACGGTGAGAACTAGACACGGTGAGAACTAGACACGGTGAGAACTAGACACGGTGAGAACTAGACACGGTGAGAACTGGACACGGTGAGAACTGCACATGGTGAGAACTAGACATGGTGAGAACTAGACACGGTGAGAACTAGACATGGTGAGAACTAGACACGGTGAGAACTGGACATGGTGAGAACTAGACATGGTGAGAACTAGACATGGTGAGAACTAGACACGGTGAGAACTGGACATGGTGAGAACTGGACATGGTGAGAACTAGACACGGTGAGAACTAGACAAGGTGAGAACTAGACACGGTGAGAACTAGACATGGTGAGAACAAGACACGGTGAGAACTAGACACGGTGAGAACAAGACACGGTGAGAACTAGACACGGTGAGAACTAGACACGGTGAGAACTAGACATGGTGAGAACTAGACATGATGAGAACTAGACATGATCAGAACTAGACACGGTGAGAACTAGACACGGTGAGAACTAGACATGGTGAGAAGAAGACATGATGAGAAGTAGACATGATGAGAAGTAGACATGGTGAGAACTAGACATGGTGAGAACTAGACATGATGAGAAGTAGACATGATGAGAAGCAGACACGGTGAGAACTACACATGATGAGAATTAGACACGGTAAGAACTGGACATGATGAGAACTAGACACGGTGAGAACTAGACATGGTGAGAACTAGACATGGTGAGAACTAGACATGATGAGAACTAGACATGGTGAGAACTAGACATGATGAGAACTAGACACGGTGAGAAGTAGACATGATGAGAACTAGACATGGTGAGAAGTAGACATGAGAACCAGACATGGTGAGAACTAGACACGGTGAGAACTAGACATGGTGAGAACTAGACATGAGAACCAGACATGGTGAGAACTAGACATGGTGAGAACTAGACATGGTGAGAACTAGACATGATGAGAACTAGACATGAGAACCAGACATGGTGAGAACTAGACATGGTGAGAACTAGACATGGTGAGAACTAGACATGATGAGAACTAGACATGAGAACCAGACATGGTGAGAACTAGACATGGTGAGAACTAGACATGATGAGAACTAGACATGAGAACCAGACATGGTGAGAACTAGACATGGTGAGAACTAGACATAAGAACCAGACATGGTGAGAACTAGACATGGTGAGAACTAGACATGGTGAGAACTAGACATGATGAGAAGTAGACATGGTGAGAACTAGACACGGTGAGAACTAGACACGGTGAGAACTAGACACGGTGAGAACTAGACATGATGAGAACTAGACATGAGAACTAGACATGATGAGAAGTAGACATGGTGAGAACTAGACACGGTGAGAACTAGACATGATGAGAACTAGACATGATGAGAACTAGACATGGTGAGAACTAGACATGGTGAGAACTAGACATGAGAACTAGACATGATGAGAACTAGACATGGTGAGAACTAGACATGGTGAGAAGTAGACATGATGAGAACTAGACATGAGAACCAGACATGGTGAGAAGTAGACATGGTGAGAAGTAGACATGATGAGAACTAGACATGAGAACCAGACATGGTGAGAACTAGACATGGTGAGAACTAGACATGGTGAGAACTAGACATGATGAGAACTAGACATGATGAGAACTAGACATGAGAACCAGACATGGTGAGAACAAGACATGGTGAGAACTAGACGTGATGAGAACCAGACATGGTGAGAACTAGACATGGTGAGAACTAGACATGATGAGAACTAGACATGGTGAGAACTAGACATGGTGAGAACTAGACACGGTGAGAACTAGACATGGTGAGAACTAGACATGGTGAGAACTAGACATGAGAACCAGACATGGTGAGAACCAGACATGGTGAGAACTAGACATGATGAGAACTAGACATGGTGAGAAGTAGACATGATGAGAACTAGACATGAGAACCAGACATGGTGAGAAGTAGACATGGTGAGAAGTAGACATGGTGAGAACTAGACATGATGAGAACTAGACATGAGAACCAGACATGGTGAGAACTAGACATGGTGAGAAGTAGACATGAGAACCAGACATGGTGAGAACTAGACACGGTGAGAAGTAGACATGAGAACCAGACATGGTGAGAACTAGACATGATGAGAAGTAGACATGAGAACCAGACATGGTGAGAACTAGACATGGTGAGAAGTAGACATGAGAACCAGACATGATGAGAACTAGACATGATGAGAAGTAGACATGAGAACCAGACATGATGAGAACTAGACATTATGAGAACTAGACATGAGAACCAGACATGGTGAGAACTAGACACGGTGAGAAGTAGACATGGTGAGAACTACACATGGTGAGAAGTAGACATGAGAACCAGACATGGTGAGAACTAGACATGGTGAGAACTAGACATGATCAGAACTAGACATGAGAACCAGACATGGTGAGAACCAGACATGGTGAGAACTAGACACGATGAGAACTAGACACGGTGAGAACTAGACATGGTGAGAACTAGACATGGTGAGAACTAGACACGGTGAGAACTAGACAAGGTGAGAACTAGACATGGTGAGAACTAGACATGGTGAGAACTAGACATGGTGAGAAGTAGACATGAGAACCAGACATGATGAGAACTAGACATGAGAACTAGACATGATGAGAACTAGACATGAGAACCAGACATGGTGAGAACTAGACACGGTGAGAAGTAGACACGGTGAGAACTAGACAAGGTGAGAACTAGACACGGTGAGAACTAGACATGGTGAGAACTAGACACGGTGAGAACTAGACATGATGAGAACTAGACATGATGAGAACTAGACATGGTGAGAACCAGACATGGTGAGAACTAGACACGGTGAGAACTAGACACGGTGAGAACTAGACAAGGTGAGAACTAGACACGGTGAGAACTAGACATGGTGAGAACTAGACACGGTGAGAACTAGACACGGTGAGAACTAGACACGGTGAGAACTAGACACGGTGAGAACTAGACATGGTGAGAACAAGACACGGTGAGAACAAGACACGGTGAGAACTAGACACGGTGAGAACTAGACATGGTGAGAACTAGACATGGTGAGAACTAGACACGGTGAGAACTAGACACGGTGAGAACTAGACACGGTGAGAACTAGACATGGTGAGAACTAGACACGGTGAGAACTAGACATGGTGAGAACTAGACACGGTGAGAACTAGACATGGTGAGAACTAGACATGGTGAGAACTAGACATGGTGAGAACTAGACACGGTGAGAACTAGACACGGTGAGAACTAGACACGGTGAGAACTGGACATGGTGAGAACTAGACACGGTGAGAACTAGACACGGTGAGAACTAGACACGGTGAGAACTACACATGGTGAGAACTACACATGGTGAGAACTAGACATGGTGAGAACTAGACACGGTGAGAACTGGACACGGTGAGAACTGCACATGGTGAGAACTAGACATGGTGAGAACTAGACACGGTGAGAACTAGACATGGTGAGAACTAGACACGGTGAGAACTGGACATGGTGAGAACTAGACATGGTGAGAACTAGACATGGTGAGAACTAGACACGGTGAGAACTGGACATGGTGAGAACTAGACATGGTGAGAACTAGACACGGTGAGAACTGGACACGGTGAGAACTGCACATGGTGAGAACTAGACATGGTGAGAACTAGACACGGTGAGAACTAGACATGGTGAGAACTAGACACGGTGAGAACTAGACATGGTGAGAACTAGACATGGTGAGAACTAGACATGGTGAGAACTAGACACGGTGAGAACTGGACATGGTGAGAACTGGACATGGTGAGAACTAGACACGGTGAGAACTAGACAAGGTGAGAACTAGACACGGTGAGAACTAGACATGGTGAGAACTAGACACGGTGAGAACTAGACACGGTGAGAACTAGACACGGTGAGAACTAGACATGGTGAGAACTAGACATGGTGAGAAGAAGACATGATCAGAACTAGACACGGTGAGAACTAGACACGGTGAGAACTAGACATGGTGAGAACTAGACATGATGAGAAGTAGACATGATGAGAAGCAGACACGGTAAGAACTAGACATGGTGAGAACTAGACATGATGAGAAGTAGACATGATGAGAAGCAGACACGGTAAGAACTGGACATGATGAGAACTAGACACGGTGAGAACTAGACACGGTGAGAACTAGACATGGTGAGAACTAGACATGGTGAGAACTAGACATGATGAGAACTAGACATGGTGAGAACTAGACATGATGAGAACTAGACACGGTGAGAAGTAGACATGATGAGAACTAGACATGGTGAGAAGTAGACATGAGAACCAGACATGGTGAGAACTAGACACGGTGAGAACTAGACATGATGAGAACTAGACATGAGAACCAGACATGGTGAGAACTAGACATGGTGAGAACTAGACATGGTGAGAACTAGACATGATGAGAACTAGACATGAGAACCAGACATGGTGAGAACTAGACATGGTGAGAACTAGACATGGTGAGAACTAGACATGATGAGAAGTAGACATGGTGAGAACTAGACACGGTGAGAACTAGACACGGTGAGAACTAGACACGGTGAGAACTAGACATGATGAGAACTAGACATGAGAACTAGACATGATGAGAAGTAGACATGGTGAGAACTAGACACGGTGAGAACTAGACATGATGAGAACTAGACATGATGAGAACTAGACATGGTGAGAACTAGACATGGTGAGAACTAGACATGAGAACTAGACATGATGAGAACTAGACATGGTGAGAACTAGACATGGTGAGAAGTAGACATGGTGAGAACTAGACATGGTGAGAACTAGACATGATGAGAACTAGACATAAGAACCAGACATGGTGAGAACTAGACATGGTGAGAACTAGACATGGTGAGAACTAGACATGATGAGAAGTAGACATGGTGAGAACTAGACACGGTGAGAACTAGACACGGTGAGAACTAGACACGGTGAGAACTAGACATGATGAGAACTAGACATGAGAACTAGACATGATGAGAAGTAGACATGGTGAGAACTAGACACGGTGAGAACTAGACATGATGAGAACTAGACATGATGAGAACTAGACATGGTGAGAACTAGACATGGTGAGAACTAGACATGAGAACTAGACATGATGAGAACTAGACATGGTGAGAACTAGACATGGTGAGAAGTAGACATGATGAGAACTAGACATGAGAACCAGACATGGTGAGAACTAGACATGGTGAGAAGTAGACATGATGAGAACTAGACATGAGAACCAGACATGGTGAGAACTAGACATGATGAGAACTAGACATGGTGAGAAGTAGACATGATGAGAACTAGACATGAGAACCAGACATGGTGAGAACTAGACATGGTGAGAACTAGACATGGTGAGAACTAGACACGGTGAGAACTAGACACGGTGAGAACTAGACATGGTGAGAACTAGACATGGTGAGAACTAGACATGGTGAGAAGTAGACATGATGAGAACTAGACATGAGAACCAGACATGGTGAGAACTAGACATGGTGAGAACTAGACACGGTGAGAACTAGACATGGTGAGAACTAGACACGGTGAGAACTAGACATGGTGAGAACTAGACATGGTGAGAACTAGACACGGTGAGAACTAGACACGGTGAGAACTAGACACGGTGAGAACTGGACATGGTGAGAACTAGTCACGGTGAGAACTAGACACGGTGAGAACTAGACACGGTGAGAACTACACATGGTGAGAACTAGACATGATGAGAACTACACAATGGTGAGAACTAGACATGGTGAGAACTAGACACGGTGAGAACTAGACACGGTGAGAACCAGACATGGTGAGAAGTAGACATGGTGAGAAGTAGACATGGTGAGAAGTAGACATGGTGAGAACTAGACACGGTGAGAACTAGACATGGTGAGAAGTAGACATGGTGAGAACTAGACATGATGAGAACTAGACATGGTGAGAAGTAGACATGATGAGAACTAGACATGAGAACCAGACATGGTGAGAACTAGACATGGTGAGAAGTAGACATGGTGAGAAGTAGACATGATGAGAACTAGACATGAGAACCAGACATGGTGAGAAGTAGACATGATGAGAACTAGACATGAGAACCAGACATGGTGAGAACTAGACATGATGAGAACTAGACATGGTGAGAAGTAGACATGGTGAGAACTAGACATGGTGAGAAGTAGACATGATGAGAACTAGACATGGTGAGAAGTAGACATGGTGAGAACTAGACATGGTGAGAACTAGACATGGTGAGAACTAGACACGGTGAGAACTAGACATGGTGAGAACTAGACACGGTGAGAACTAGACATGGTGAGAACTAGACATGATGAGAACTAGACATGGTGAGAACTAGACACGGTGAGAACTAGACACGGTGAGAACTAGACATGGTGAGAACTAGACATGATGAGAAGTAGACATGGTGAGAACTAGACACGGTGAGAACTAGACATGGTGAGAACTAGACATGGTGAGAAGTAGACATGGTGAGAACTAGACATGGTGAGAAGTAGACACGGTGAGAACTAGACATGGTGAGAACTAGACATGGTGAGAAGTAGACATGGTGAGAACTAGACATGGTGAGAAGTAGACATGGTGAGAAGTAGACATGATGAGAACTAGACATGAGAACCAGACATGGTGAGAACTAGACATGGTGAGAACTAGACATGATGAGAACTAGACATGAGAACCAGACATGGTGAGAACTAGACATGGTGAGAACTAGACATAAGAACCAGACATGGTGAGAACTAGACATGGTGAGAACTAGACATGGTGAGAACTAGACATGATGAGAAGTAGACATGGTGAGAACTAGACACGGTGAGAACTAGACACGGTGAGAACTAGACACGGTGAGAACTAGACATGATGAGAACTAGACATGAGAACTAGACATGATGAGAAGTAGACATGGTGAGAACTAGACACGGTGAGAACTAGACATGATGAGAACTAGACATGATGAGAACTAGACATGGTGAGAACTAGACATGGTGAGAACTAGACATGGTGAGAAGTAGACATGATGAGAACTAGACATGAGAACCAGACATGGTGAGAAGTAGACATGGTGAGAAGTAGACATGGTGAGAAGTAGACATGATGAGAACTAGACATGGTGAGAAGTAGACATGATGAGAACTAGACATGAGAACCAGACATGGTGAGAAGTAGACATGGTGAGAAGTAGACATGGTGAGAACTAGACATGATGAGAACTAGACATGAGAACCAGACATGGTGAGAACTAGACATGGTGAGAAGTAGACATGAGAACCAGACATGGTGAGAACTAGACACGGTGAGAAGTAGACATGAGAACCAGACATGGTGAGAACTAGACATGATGAGAAGTAGACATGAGAACCAGACATGGTGAGAACTAGACATGGTGAGAAGTAGACATGAGAACCAGACATGATGAGAACTAGACATGATGAGAACTAGACATGATGAGAACTAGACATGATGAGAACTAGACATGAGAACCAGACATGGTGAGAACTAGACACGGTGAGAAGTAGACATGGTGAGAACTACACATGGTGAGAAGTAGACATGAGAACCAGACATGGTGAGAACTAGACATGGTGAGAACTAGACATGATCAGAACTAGACATGAGAACCAGACATGGTGAGAACCAGACATGGTGAGAACTAGACACGGTGAGAACTAGACATGGTGAGAACTAGACATGGTGAGAACTAGACACGGTGAGAACTAGACAAGGTGAGAACTAGACATGGTGAGAACTAGACATGGTGAGAACTAGACATGGTGAGAAGTAGACATGAGAACCAGACATGATGAGAACTAGACATGAGAACTAGACATGATGAGAACTAGACATGAGAACCAGACATGGTGAGAACTAGACACGGTGAGAACTAGACACGGTGAGAACTAGACAAGGTGAGAACTAGACACGGTGAGAACTAGACATGGTGAGAACTAGACACGGTGAGAACTAGACACGGTGAGAACTAGACACGGTGAGAACTAGACACGGTGAGAACTAGACATGGTGAGAACTAGACACGGTGAGAACTAGACACGGTGAGAACTAGACATGGTGAGAACTAGACATGGTGAGAACTAGACATGGTGAGAACTAGACACGGTGAGAACTAGACACGGTGAGAACTAGACATGGTGAGAACTAGACACGGTGAGAACTAGACACGGTGAGAACTAGACACGGTGAGAACTGGACATGGTGAGAACTAGACACGGTGAGAACTAGACACGGTGAGAACTAGACACGGTGAGAACTAGACATGAGAACCAGACATGGTGAGAACTAGACACGGTGAGAACTAGACACGGTGAGAACTAGACACGGTGAGAACTGGACATGGTGAGAACTAGACACGGTGAGAACTAGACACGGTGAGAACTAGACACGGTGAGAACTACACATGGTGAGAACTAGACATGATGAGAACTACACAATGGTGAGAACTAGACATGGTGAGAACTAGACACGGTGAGAACTAGACACGGTGAGAACCAGACATGGTGAGAAGTAGACATGGTGAGAAGTAGACATGGTGAGAAGTAGACATGGTGAGAACTAGACACGGTGAGAACTAGACATGGTGAGAAGTAGACATGGTGAGAACTAGACATGATGAGAACTAGACATGGTGAGAAGTAGACATGATGAGAACTAGACATGAGAACCAGACATGGTGAGAACTAGACATGGTGAGAAGTAGACATGGTGAGAAGTAGACATGATGAGAACTAGACATGAGAACCAGACATGGTGAGAAGTAGACATGATGAGAACTAGACATGAGAACCAGACATGGTGAGAACTAGACATGATGAGAACTAGACATGGTGAGAAGTAGACATGGTGAGAACTAGACATGGTGAGAAGTAGACATGATGAGAACTAGACATGGTGAGAAGTAGACATGGTGAGAACTAGACATGGTGAGAACTAGACATGGTGAGAACTAGACACGGTGAGAACTAGACATGGTGAGAACTAGACACGGTGAGAACTAGACATGATGAGAACTAGACATGGTGAGAAGTAGACATGGTGAGAACTAGACATGGTGAGAAGTAGACATGATGAGAACTAGACATGGTGAGAAGTAGACATGGTGAGAACTAGACATGGTGAGAACTAGACATGGTGAGAACTAGACACGGTGAGAACTAGACATGATGAGAACTAGACACGGTGAGAACTAGACACGGTGAGAACTAGACATGATGAGAACTAGACATGGTGAGAACTAGACATGGTGAGAACTAGACATGGTGAGAACTAGACACGGTGAGAACTAGACATGATGAGAACTAGACATGGTGAGAACTAGACATGGTGAGAACTAGACATGGTGAGAACTAGACATGGTGAGAACTAGACATGGTGAGAAGTAGACATGGTGAGAACTAGACACGGTGAGAACTAGACATGGTGAGAACTAGACACGGTGAGAACTAGACACGGTGAGAACTAGACATGATGAGAACTAGACATGGTGAGAACTAGACACGGTGAGAACTAGACACGGTGAGAACTAGACATGGTGAGAACTAGACATGATGAGAAGTAGACATGGTGAGAACTAGACACGGTGAGAACTAGACATGGTGAGAACTAGACATGGTGAGAAGTAGACATGGTGAGAACTAGACATGGTGAGAAGTAGACACGGTGAGAACTAGACATGGTGAGAACTAGACATGGTGAGAAGTAGACATGGTGAGAACTAGACATGGTGAGAAGTAGACATGGTGAGAAGTAGACATGATGAGAACTAGACATGAGAACCAGACATGGTGAGAACTAGACATGATGAGAACTAGACATGGTGAGAAGTAGACATGATGAGAACTAGACATGAGAACCAGACATGGTGAGAACTAGACATGGTGAGAACTAGACATGATGAGAACTAGACATGAGAACCAGACATGGTGAGAACTAGACATGGTGAGAACTAGACATAAGAACCAGACATGGTGAGAACTAGACATGGTGAGAACTAGACATGGTGAGAACTAGACATGATGAGAAGTAGACATGGTGAGAACTAGACACGGTGAGAACTAGACACGGTGAGAACTAGACACGGTGAGAACTAGACATGATGAGAACTAGACATGAGAACTAGACATGATGAGAAGTAGACATGGTGAGAACTAGACACGGTGAGAACTAGACATGATGAGAACTAGACATGATGAGAACTAGACATGGTGAGAACTAGACATGGTGAGAACTAGACATGAGAACTAGACATGATGAGAACTAGACATGGTGAGAACTAGACATGGTGAGAAGTAGACATGATGAGAACTAGACATGAGAACCAGACATGGTGAGAAGTAGACATGGTGAGAAGTAGACATGGTGAGAAGTAGACATGATGAGAACTAGACATGGTGAGAAGTAGACATGATGAGAACTAGACATGAGAACCAGACATGGTGAGAAGTAGACATGGTGAGAACTAGACATGATGAGAACTAGACACGGTGAGAAGTAGACACGGTGAGAACTGGACATGGTGAGAACTAGACACGGTGAGAACTAGACACGGTGAGAACTAGACACGGTGAGAACTACACATGGTGAGAACTAGACATGATGAGAACTACACAATGGTGAGAACTAGACATGGTGAGAACTAGACACGGTGAGAACTAGACACGGTGAGAACCAGACATGGTGAGAAGTAGACATGGTGAGAAGTAGACATGGTGAGAAGTAGACATGGTGAGAACTAGACACGGTGAGAACTAGACATGGTGAGAAGTAGACATGGTGAGAACTAGACATGATGAGAACTAGACATGGTGAGAAGTAGACATGATGAGAACTAGACATGAGAACCAGACATGGTGAGAACTAGACATGGTGAGAAGTAGACATGGTGAGAAGTAGACATGATGAGAACTAGACATGAGAACCAGACATGGTGAGAAGTAGACATGATGAGAACTAGACATGAGAACCAGACATGGTGAGAACTAGACATGATGAGAACTAGACATGGTGAGAAGTAGACATGGTGAGAACTAGACATGGTGAGAAGTAGACATGATGAGAACTAGACATGGTGAGAAGTAGACATGGTGAGAACTAGACATGGTGAGAACTAGACATGGTGAGAACTAGACACGGTGAGAACTAGACATGGTGAGAACTAGACACGGTGAGAACTAGACATGGTGAGAACTAGACATGATGAGAACTAGACATGGTGAGAACTAGACACGGTGAGAACTAGACATGGTGAGAACTAGACATGATGAGAAGTAGACATGGTGAGAACTAGACACGGTGAGAACTAGACATGGTGAGAACTAGACATGGTGAGAAGTAGACATGGTGAGAACTAGACATGGTGAGAAGTAGACACGGTGAGAACTAGACATGGTGAGAACTAGACATGGTGAGAAGTAGACATGGTGAGAACTAGACATGGTGAGAAGTAGACATGGTGAGAAGTAGACATGATGAGAACTAGACATGAGAACCAGACATGGTGAGAACTAGACATGATGAGAACTAGACATGGTGAGAAGTAGACATGATGAGAACTAGACATGAGAACCAGACATGGTGAGAACTAGACATGGTGAGAACTAGACATGATGAGAACTAGACATGAGAACCAGACATGGTGAGAACTAGACATGGTGAGAACTAGACATAAGAACCAGACATGGTGAGAACTAGACATGGTGAGAACTAGACATGGTGAGAACTAGACATGATGAGAAGTAGACATGGTGAGAACTAGACACGGTGAGAACTAGACACGGTGAGAACTAGACACGGTGAGAACTAGACATGATGAGAACTAGACATGAGAACTAGACATGATGAGAAGTAGACATGGTGAGAACTAGACACGGTGAGAACTAGACATGATGAGAACTAGACATGATGAGAACTAGACATGGTGAGAACTAGACATGATGAGAACTAGACACGGTGAGAACTAGACACGGTGAGAACTAGACATGATGAGAACTAGACATGATGAGAACTAGACATGGTGAGAACTAGACATGGTGAGAACTAGACATGAGAACTAGACATGATGAGAACTAGACATGGTGAGAACTAGACATGGTGAGAAGTAGACATGATGAGAACTAGACATGAGAACCAGACATGGTGAGAAGTAGACATGGTGAGAAGTAGACATGGTGAGAAGTAGACATGATGAGAACTAGACATGGTGAGAAGTAGACATGATGAGAACTAGACATGAGAACCAGACATGGTGAGAAGTAGACATGGTGAGAACTAGACATGATGAGAACTAGACACGGTGAGAAGTAGACATGAGAACCAGACATGGTGAGAACTAGACATGGTGAGAAGTAGACATGAGAACCAGACATGGTGAGAACTAGACACGGTGAGAAGTAGACATGAGAACCAGACATGGTGAGAACTAGACATGATGAGAAGTAGACATGAGAACCAGACATGGTGAGAACTAGACATGGTGAGAAGTAGACATGAGAACCAGACATGATGAGAACTAGACATGATGAGAAGTAGACATGAGAACCAGACATGATGAGAACTAGACATGATGAGAACTAGACATGAGAACCAGACATGGTGAGAACTAGACACGGTGAGAAGTAGACATGGTGAGAACTACACATGGTGAGAAGTAGACATGAGAACCAGACATGGTGAGAACTAGACATGGTGAGAACTAGACATGATCAGAACTAGACATGAGAACCAGACATGGTGAGAACTAGACACGATGAGAACTAGACACGGTGAGAACTAGACATGGTGAGAACTAGACATGGTGAGAACTAGACACGGTGAGAACTAGACAAGGTGAGAACTAGACATGGTGAGAACTAGACATGGTGAGAACTAGACATGGTGAGAAGTAGACATGAGAACCAGACATGATGAGAACTAGACATGAGAACTAGACATGATGAGAACTAGACATGAGAACCAGACATGGTGAGAACTAGACACGGTGAGAAGTAGACATGGTGAGAACTAGACACGGTGAGAACTAGACACGGTGAGAACTAGACAAGGTGAGAACTAGACACGGTGAGAACTAGACATGGTGAGAACTAGACACGGTGAGAACTAGACACGGTGAGAACTAGACACGGTGAGAACTAGACACGGTGAGAACTAGACATGGTGAGAACTAGACACGGTGAGAACTAGACACGGTGAGAACTAGACATGGTGAGAACTAGACATGGTGAGAACTAGACATGGTGAGAACTAGACACGGTGAGAACTAGACACGGTGAGAACTAGACACGGTGAGAACTAGACATGGTGAGAACTAGACACGGTGAGAACTAGACACGGTGAGAACTAGACACGGTGAGAACTGGACATGGTGAGAACTAGACACGGTGAGAACTAGACACGGTGAGAACTAGACACGGTGAGAACTAGACATGAGAACCAGACATGGTGAGAACTAGACACGGTGAGAAGTAGACATGGTGAGAACTACACATGGTGAGAAGTAGACATGAGAACCAGACATGGTGAGAACTAGACATGGTGAGAACTAGACATGATCAGAACTAGACATGAGAACCAGACATGGTGAGAACCAGACATGGTGAGAACTAGACACGATGAGAACTAGACACGGTGAGAACTAGACATGGTGAGAACTAGACATGGTGAGAACTAGACACGGTGAGAACTAGACAAGGTGAGAACTAGACATGGTGAGAACTAGACATGGTGAGAACTAGACATGGTGAGAAGTAGACATGAGAACCAGACATGATGAGAACTAGACATGAGAACTAGACATGATGAGAACTAGACATGAGAACCAGACATGGTGAGAACTAGACACGGTGAGAAGTAGACATGGTGAGAACTAGACACGGTGAGAACTAGACACGGTGAGAACTAGACAAGGTGAGAACTAGACACGGTGAGAACTAGACACGGTGAGAACTAGACACGGTGAGAACTAGACACGGTGAGAACTAGACACGGTGAGAACTAGACATGGTGAGAACTAGACACGGTGAGAACTAGACACGGTGAGAACTAGACATGGTGAGAACTAGACATGGTGAGAACTAGACATGGTGAGAACTAGACACGGTGAGAACTAGACACGGTGAGAACTAGACACTGTGAGAACTAGACATGGTGAGAACTAGACACGGTGAGAACTAGACACGGTGAGAACTAGACACGGTGAGAACTGGACATGGTGAGAACTAGACACGGTGAGAACTAGACACGGTGAGAACTAGACACGGTGAGAACTACACATGGTGAGAACTACACATGGTGAGAACTACACAATGGTGAG
The DNA here is from genome assembly GCF_933228915.1 of Telmatherina bonti. NCBI lineage: Eukaryota > Metazoa > Chordata > Actinopteri > Atheriniformes > Telmatherinidae > Telmatherina > Telmatherina bonti. Next base: position 6,472,130 of record NC_136625.1, on the reverse strand, counting down.
AACTAGACATGGTGAGAACTAGACACGGTGAGAACTAGACACGGTGAGAACTAGACACGGTGAGAACTACACATGGTGAGAACTAGACATGGTGAGAACTAGACACGGTGAGAACTGGACACGGTGAGAACTGCACATGGTGAGAACTAGACATGGTGAGAACTAGACACGGTGAGAACTAGACATGGTGAGAACTAGACACGGTGAGAACTGGACATGGTGAGAACTAGACATGGTGAGAACTAGACATGGTGAGAACTAGACATGGTGAGAACTAGACACGGTGAGAACTGGACATGGTGAGAACTGGACATGGTGAGAACTAGACACGGTGAGAACTAGACAAGGTGAGAACTAGACACGGTGAGAACTAGACAAGGTGAGAACTAGACATGGTGAGAACTAGACACGGTGAGAACTAGACAAGGTGAGAACTAGACACGGTGAGAACTAGACACGGTGAGAACTGGACATGGTGAGAACTAGACACGGTGAGAACTAGACACGGTGAGAACTAGACAAGGTGAGAACTAGACACGGTGAGAACTAGACATGGTGAGAACTAGACACGGTGAGAACTAGACACGGTGAGAACTAGACACGGTGAGAACTAGACATGGTGAGAACTAGACATGGTGAGAAGAAGACATGATCAGAACTAGACACGGTGAGAACTAGACACGGTGAGAACTAGACATGGTGAGAAGAAGACATGATGAGAAGTAGACATGATGAGAAGTAGACATGGTGAGAACTAGACATGGTGAGAACTAGACATGGTGAGAACTAGACATGGTGAGAAGAAGACATGATGAGAAGTAGACATGATGAGAAGTAGACATGATGAGAAGCAGACACGGTGAGAACTACACATGATGAGAATTAGACACGGTAAGAACTGGACATGATGAGAACTAGACACGGTGAGAACTAGACATGGTGAGAACTAGACATGGTGAGAACTAGACATGATGAGAACTAGACATGGTGAGAACTAGACATGATGAGAACTAGACACGGTGAGAAGTAGACATGATGAGAACTAGACATGGTGAGAAGTAGACATGAGAACCAGACATGGTGAGAACTAGACACGGTGAGAACTAGACATGGTGAGAACTACACATGATGAGTACTAGACATGATGAGAACTAGACATGAGAACCAGACATGGTGAGAACTAGACATGGTGAGAACTAGACATGGTGAGAACTAGACATGATGAGAACTAGACATGAGAACCAGACATGATGAGAACTAGACATGGTGAGAACTAGACATGGTGAGAACTAGACATGATGAGAACTAGACATGAGAACCAGACATGGTGAGAACTAGACATGGTGAGAACTAGACATAAGAACCAGACATGGTGAGAACTAGACACGGTGAGAACTAGACACGGTGAGAACTAGACACGGTGAGAACTAGACATGATGAGAACTAGACATGAGAACTAGACATGATGAGAAGTAGACATGGTGAGAACTAGACACGGTGAGAACTAGACATGGTGAGAACTAGACATGGTGAGAACTAGACATGAGAACTAGACATGATGAGAACTAGACATGGTGAGAACTAGACATGGTGAGAAGTAGACATGATGAGAACTAGACATGAGAACCAGACATGGTGAGAAGTAGACATGGTGAGAAGTAGACATGGTGAGAAGTAGACATGATGAGAACTAGACATGAGAACCAGACATGGTGAGAACTAGACATGATGAGAACTAGACATGGTGAGAAGTAGACATGATGAGAACTAGACATGAGAACCAGACATGGTGAGAACTAGACATGGTGAGAAGTAGACATGGTGAGAAGTAGACATGATGAGAACTAGACATGAGAACCAGACATGGTGAGAAGTAGACATGATGAGAACTAGACATGAGAACCAGACATGGTGAGAACTAGACATGATGAGAACTAGACATGGTGAGAAGTAGACATGGTGAGAACTAGACATGGTGAGAAGTAGACATGATGAGAACTAGACATGGTGAGAAGTAGACATGGTGAGAACTAGACATGGTGAGAACTAGACATGGTGAGAACTAGACACGGTGAGAACTAGACATGGTGAGAACTAGACACGGTGAAAACTAGACATGGTGAGAACTAGACATGATGAGAACTAGACATGGTGAGAACTAGACACGGTGAGAACTAGACACGGTGAGAACTAGACATGGTGAGAACTAGACATGATGAGAAGTAGACATGGTGAGAACTAGACACGGTGAGAACTAGACATGGTGAGAACTAGACATGGTGAGAAGTAGACATGGTGAGAACTAGACATGGTGAGAAGTAGACACGGTGAGAACTAGACATGGTGAGAACTAGACATGGTGAGAAGTAGACATGGTGAGAACTAGACATGGTGAGAAGTAGACATGGTGAGAAGTAGACATGATGAGAACTAGACATGAGAACCAGACATGGTGAGAACTAGACATGATGAGAACTAGACATGGTGAGAAGTAGACATGATGAGAACTAGACATGAGAACCAGACATGGTGAGAGCTAGACACGGTGAGAAGTAGACATGGTGAGAACTAGACATGGTGAGAACTAGACACGGTGAGAAGTAGACATGGTGAGAACTAGACATGGTGAGAACTAGACATGGTGAGAACTACACGGTGAGAACTAGACACGGTCAGAACTAGACACGGTGAGAAGTAGACATGGTGAGAACTGGACATGGTGAGAACTAGACATGGTGAGAACTAGACACGGTGAGAACTAGACATGGTGAGAAGTAGACATGATGAGAACAAGACATGGTGAGAACTAGACACGGTGAGAAGTAGACATGGTGAGAACTGGACATGGTGAGAACTAGACATGGTGAGAACTAGACACGGTGAGAAGTAGACATGGTGAGAACTGGACATGGTGAGAACTAGACATGGTGAGAACTAGACACGGTGAGAACTAGACATGGTGAGAACTAGACATGGTGAGAAGTAGACATGATGAGAACAAGACATGGTGAGAACTAGACACGGTGAGAACTAGACATGGTGACAACTAGACATGGTGAGAACTAGACACGGTGAGAACTAGACATGGTGAGAACTAGACATGGTGAGAGCTAGACATGGTGAGAACTAGACATGGTGAGAACTAGACATGGTGAGAACTAGACACGGTCAGAACTAGACATGGTGAGAGCTAGACATGGTGAGAACTAGACACGGTGAGAACTAGACACGGTGAGAACTAGACATGGTGAGAACTAGACATGGTGAGACCTAGACATGGTGAGAACTAGACATGATGAGAACTAGACATGAGAACCAGACATGGTGAGAACTAGACATGGTGAGAACTAGACATGATGAGAACCAGACATGGTGAGAACTAGACATGGTGAGAACTAGACATGATGAGAACCAGACATGGTGAGAACTAGACATGGTGAGAACTAGACATGATGAGAACTAGACATGGTGAGAACTAGACATGGTGAGAACTAGACACGGTGAGAACTAGACATGGTGAGAACTAGACATGAGAACCAGACATGGTGAGAACTAGACATGGTGAGAACTAGACATGATGAGAACTAGACATGAGAACCAGACATGGTGAGAACTAGACATGGTGAGAACTAGACATGATGAGAACTAGACATGAGAACCAGACATGGTGAGAACTAGACATGGTGAGAACTAGACATGATGAGAACCAGACATGGTGAGAACTAGACATGGTGAGAACTAGACATGATGAGAACTAGACATGGTGAGAACTAGACATGGTGAGAACTAGACACGGTGAGAACTAGACATGGTGAGAACTAGACATGAGAACCAGACATGGTGAGAACCAGACATGGTGAGAACTAGACATGATGAGAACTAGACATGGTGAGAAGTAGACATGATGAGAACTAGACATGAGAACCAGACATGGTGAGAAGTAGACATGGTGAGAAGTAGACATGATGAGAACTAGACATGAGAACCAGACATGGTGAGAACTAGACATGGTGAGAACTAGACATGAGAACCAGACATGGTGAGAACTAGACATGGTGAGAACTAGACATGATGAGAACTAGACACGGTGAGAACCAGACATGGTGAGAACTAGACATGGTGAGAACTAGACATGGTGAGAAGTAGACATGATGAGAACTAGACATGAGAACCAGACATGGTGAGAAGTAGACATGGTGAGAAGTAGACATGGTGAGAAGTAGACATGATGAGAACTAGACATGAGAACCAGACATGGTGAGAACTAGACATGGTGAGAACTAGACATGGTGAGAACTAGACATGAGAACCAGACATGGTGAGAACTAGACATGGTGAGAACCAGACATGGTGAGAACTAGACATGGTGAGAACTAGACATGATGAGAACTAGACATGGTGAGAACTAGACATGGTGAGAACTAGACATGAGAACCAGACATGGTGAGAACTAGACATGGTGAGAACTAGACATGGTGAGAACTAGACATGATGAGAAGTAGACATGGTGAGAACTAGACACGGTGAGAACTAGACACGGTGAGAACTAGACATGATGAGAACTAGACATGATGAGAACTAGACATGGTGAGAACTAGACACGGTGAGAACTAGACACGGTGAGAACTAGACATGATGAGAACTAGACATGATGAGAACTAGACATGGTGAGAACTAGACATGGTGAGAACTAGACATGATGAGAACTAGACATGATGAGAACTAGACATGGTGAGAACTAGACATGGTGAGAACTAGACATGAGATCTAGACATGATGAGAACTAGACATGGTGAGAACTAGACACGGTGAGAACTAGACATGGTGAGAACCAGACATGGTGAGAACTAGACATGGTGAGAAGTAGACATGAGAACCAGAAATGGTGAGAACTAGACATGGTGAGAACTAGACATGATGAGAACTAGACATGGTGAGAAGTAGACATGGTGAGAAGTAGACATGGTGAGAAGTAGACATGATGAGAACTAGACATGAGAACCAGACATGGTGAGAACTAGACATGATGAGAACTAGACATGGTGAGAAGTAGACATGATGAGAACTAGACATGAGAACCAGACATGGTGAGAAGTAGACATGATGAGAACTAGACATGAGAACCAGACATGGTGAGAGCTAGACACGGTGAGAAGTAGACATGGTGAGAACTAGACATGGTGAGAAGTAGACATGATGAGAACTAGACATGAGAACCAGACATGGTGAGAAGTAGACATGGTGAGAAGTAGACATGATGAGAACTAGACATGAGAACCAGACATGGTGAGAAGTAGACATGGTGAGAAGTAGACATGGTGAGAAGTAGACATGGTGAGAACTAGACATGGTGAGAACTAGACATGGTGAGAACTAGACATGATGAGAACTAGACATGATGAGAACTAGACATGAGAACCAGACATGGTGAGAACTAGACATGGTGAGAACTAGACATGAGAACCAGACATGGTGAGAACTAGACATGGTGAGAACTAGACATGGTGAGAACTAGACATGATGAGAAGTAGACATGGTGAGAACTAGACACGGTGAGAACTAGACACGGTGAGAACTAGACATGATGAGAACTAGACATGATGAGAACTAGACATGAGAACCAGACATGGTGAGAACTAGACATGGTGAGAACTAGACATGAGAACTAGACATGATGAGAACTAGACATGGTGAGAACTAGACACGGTCAGAACTAGACATGGTGAGAACCAGACATGGTGAGAACTAGACATGGTGAGAAGTAGACATGAGAACCAGAAATGGTGAGAACTAGACACGGTGAGAACTAGACATGATGAGAACTAGACATGAGAACCAGACATGGTGAGAAGTAGACATGGTGAGAAGTAGACATGGTGAGAAGTAGACATGATGAGAACTAGACATGAGAACCAGACATGGTGAGAACTAGACATGGTGAGAACTAGACATGAGAACTGGACATGGTGAGAACTAGACATGATGAGAACTAGACATGGTGAGAAGTAGACATGATGAGAACCAGACATGGTGAGAAGTAGACATGATGAGAACTAGACATGAGAACTGGACATGGTGAGAACTAGACATGATGAGAACTAGACATGGTGAGAAGTAGACATGATGAGAACTAGACATGAGAACCAGACATGGTGAGAAGTAGACACGGTGAGAACTAGACACGGTCAGAACTAGACACGGTGAGAAGTAGACATGGTGAGAACTGGACATGGTGAGAACTAGACATGGTGAGAACTAGACACGGTGAGAACTAGACATGGTGAGAACTAGACATGGTGAGAAGTAGACATGATGAGAACAAGACATGGTGAGAACTAGACACGGTGAGAACTAGACATGGTGACAACTAGACATGGTGAGAACTAGACACGGTGAGAACTAGACATGGTGAGAACTAGACATGGTGAGAACTAGACATGGTGAGAACTAGACATGGTGAGAACTAGACACGGTGAGAACTAGACATGGTGAGAACTAGACATGGTGAGAGCTAGACATGGTGAGAACTAGACATGGTGAGAACTAGACATGGTGAGAACTAGACACGGTCAGAACTAGACATGGTGAGAGCTAGACATGGTGAGAACTAGACACGGTGAGAACTAGACACGGTGAGAACTAGACATGGTGAGAACTAGACATGGTGAGACCTAGACACGGTGAGAACTAGACATGAGAACCAGACATGGTGAGAACTAGACATGGTGAGAACTAGACATGATGAGAACTAGACATGAGAACCAGACATGGTGAGAACTAGACATGGTGAGAACTAGACATGATGAGAACCAGACATGGTGAGAACTAGACATGGTGAGAACTAGACATGATGAGAACTAGACATGGTGAGAACTAGACATGGTGAGAACTAGACACGGTGAGAACTAGACATGGTGAGAACTAGACATGAGAACCAGACATGGTGAGAACCAGACATGGTGAGAACTAGACATGATGAGAACTAGACATGGTGAGAAGTAGACATGATGAGAACTAGACATGAGAACCAGACATGGTGAGAAGTAGACATGGTGAGAAGTAGACATGATGAGAACTAGACATGAGAACCAGACATGGTGAGAACTAGACATGGTGAGAACTAGACATGAGAACCAGACATGGTGAGAACTAGACATGGTGAGAACTAGACATGATGAGAACTAGACACGGTGAGAACCAGACATGGTGAGAACTAGACATGATGAGAACTAGACATGGTGAGAAGTAGACATGATGAGAACTAGACATGAGAACCAGACATGGTGAGAAGTAGACATGGTGAGAAGTAGACATGGTGAGAAGTAGACATGATGAGAACTAGACATGAGAACCAGACATGGTGAGAACTAGACATGGTGAGAACTAGACATGGTGAGAACTAGACATGAGAACCAGACATGGTGAGAACTAGACATGGTGAGAACCAGACATGGTGAGAACTAGACATGGTGAGAACTAGACATGATGAGAACTAGACATGGTGAGAACTAGACATGGTGAGAACTAGACATGAGAACCAGACATGGTGAGAACTAGACATGGTGAGAACTAGACATGGTGAGAACTAGACATGATGAGAAGTAGACATGGTGAGAACTAGACACGGTGAGAACTAGACACGGTGAGAACTAGACATGATGAGAACTAGACATGATGAGAACTAGACATGGTGAGAACTAGACACGGTGAGAACTAGACACGGTGAGAACTAGACATGATGAGAACTAGACATGATGAGAACTAGACATGGTGAGAACTAGACATGATGAGAACTAGACATGATGAGAACTAGACATGGTGAGAACTAGACATGGTGAGAACTAGACATGAGAACTAGACATGATGAGAACTAGACATGGTGAGAACTAGACACGGTGAGAACTAGACATGGTGAGAACCAGACATGGTGAGAACTAGACATGGTGAGAAGTAGACATGAGAACCAGAAATGGTGAGAACTAGACATGGTGAGAACTAGACATGATGAGAACTAGACATGGTGAGAAGTAGACATGGTGAGAAGTAGACATGGTGAGAAGTAGACATGATGAGAACTAGACATGAGAACCAGACATGGTGAGAACTAGACATGATGAGAACTAGACATGGTGAGAAGTAGACATGATGAGAACTAGACATGAGAACCAGACATGGTGAGAAGTAGACATGATGAGAACTAGACATGAGAACCAGACATGGTGAGAGCTAGACACGGTGAGAAGTAGACATGGTGAGAACTAGACATGGTGAGAAGTAGACATGATGAGAACTAGACATGAGAACCAGACATGGTGAGAAGTAGACATGATGAGAACTAGACATGAGAACCAGACATGGTGAGAAGTAGACATGGTGAGAAGTAGACATGGTGAGAAGTAGACATGGTGAGAACTAGACATGGTGAGAACTAGACATGGTGAGAACTAGACATGATGAGAACTAGACATGATGAGAACTAGACATGAGAACCAGACATGGTGAGAACTAGACATGGTGAGAACTAGACATGAGAACCAGACATGGTGAGAACTAGACATGGTGAGAACTAGACATGGTGAGAACTAGACATGATGAGAAGTAGACATGGTGAGAACTAGACACGGTGAGAACTAGACACGGTGAGAACTAGACATGATGAGAACTAGACATGATGAGAACTAGACATGAGAACCAGACATGGTGAGAACTAGACATGGTGAGAACTAGACATGAGAACTAGACATGATGAGAACTAGACATGGTGAGAACTAGACACGGTCAGAACTAGACATGGTGAGAACCAGACATGGTGAGAACTAGACATGGTGAGAAGTAGACATGAGAACCAGAAATGGTGAGAACTAGACACGGTGAGAACTAGACATGATGAGAACTAGACATGATGAGAACTAGACATGATGAGAACTAGACACGGTCAGAACTAGACATGGTGAGAACCAGACATGGTGAGAACTAGACATGGTGAGAAGTAGACATGAGAACTAGACACGGTGAGAACTAGACATGATGAGAACTAGACATGATGAGAACTAGACATGAGAACCAGACATGGTGAGAACTAGACATGGTGAGAACTAGACATGAGAACTAGACATGATGAGAACTAGACATGGTGAGAACTAGACACGGTCAGAACTAGACATGGTGAGAACCAGACATGGTGAGAACTAGACATGGTGAGAAGTAGACATGAGAACCAGAAATGGTGAGAACTAGACACGGTGAGAACCAGAAATGGTGAGAACTAGACACGGTGAGAACTAGACATGATGAGAACTAGACATGAGAACCAGACATGGTGAGAAGTAGACATGGTGAGAAGTAGACATGGTGAGAAGTAGACATGATGAGAACTAGACATGAGAACCAGACATGGTGAGAACTAGACATGGTGAGAACTAGACATGAGAACTGGACATGGTGAGAACTAGACATGATGAGAACTAGACATGGTGAGAAGTAGACATGATGAGAACCAGACATGGTGAGAAGTAGACATGATGAGAACTAGACATGAGAACTGGACATGGTGAGAACTAGACATGATGAGAACTAGACATGGTGAGAAGTAGACATGATGAGAACTAGACATGAGAACCAGACATGGTGAGAAGTAGACATGGTGAGAACTAGACATGGTGAGAAGTAGACATGATGAGAACTAGACATGGTGAGAACTAGACACGGTGAGAACTAGACATGGTGAGAAGTAGACATGGTGAGAACTAGACACGGTGAGAACTAGACATGGTGAGAACTAGACACGGTGAGAACTAGACATGATGAGAACTAGACATGGTGAGAACTAGACATGATGAGAACTAGACATGGTGAGAACTAGACATGGTGAGAACTAGACACGGTGAGAACTAGACATGATGAGAACTAGACATGGTGAGAACTAGACATGGTGAGAACTAGACATGGTGAGAACTAGACACGGTGAGAACTAGACACGGTGAGAACTAGACACGGTGAGAACTAGACATGGTGAGAACTAGACACGGTGAGAACTAGACATGATGAGAACTAGACATGGTGAGAACTAGACATGGTGAGAACTAGACACGGTGAGAACTAGACACGATGAGAACTAGACATGGTGAGAACTAGACACGGTGAGAACTAGACACGGTGAGAACTAGACACGGTGAGAACTAGACACGATGAGAACTAGACATGGTGAGAAGTAGACATGGTGAGAACTAGACATGGTGAGAACTAGACATGGTGAGAACTAGACACGGTGAGAACTAGACATGGTGAGAAGTAGACATGGTGAGAACTAGACATGGTGAGAACTAGACATGATGAGAAGTAGACATGGTGAGAACTAGACATGGTGAGAACTAGACATGATGAGAACTAGACATGGTGAGAACTAGACATGATGAGAAGTAGACATGGTGAGAACTAGACATGGTGAGAACTAGACATGGTGAGAACTAGACATGGTGAGAAGTAGACATGGTGAGAACTAGACACGGTGAGAACTAGACACGGTGAGAACTAGACACGGTGAGAACTAGACACGGTGAGAACTAGACATGGTGAGAACTAGACATGGTGAGAACTAGACATGATGAGAACTAGACATGGTGAGAAGTAGACATGGTGAGAACTAGACATGGTGAGAAGTAGACATGGTGAGAAGTAGACATGATGAGAACTAGACATGAGAACCAGACATGGTGAGAACTAGACATGATGAGAACTAGACATGGTGAGAAGTAGACATGAGAACCAGACATGGTGAGAGCTAGACACGGTGAGAAGTAGACATGGTGAGAACTAGACATGGTGAGAACTAGACACGGTGAGAACTAGACATGGTGAGAACTAGACATGGTGAGAACTAGACACGGTGAGAACTAGACATGGTGAGAACTAGACATGGTGAGAACTACACATGGTGAGAACTACACATGGTGAGAACTAGACACGGTGAGAACTAGACATGGTGAGAGCTAGACATGGTGAGAACTAGACACGGTGAGAACTAGACACGGTGAGAACTAGACATGGTGAGAACTAGACATGGTGAGACCTAGACATGAGAACCAGACATGGTGAGAACTAGACATGGTGAGAACTAGACATGGTGAGAAGTAGACATGATGAGAACTAGACATGAGAACCAGACATGGTGAGAGCTAGACACGGTGAGAAGTAGACATGGTGAGAACTAGACATGGTGAGAACTAGACACGGTGAGAACTAGACATGGTGAGAACTAGACATGGTGAGAACTAGACATGATGAGAACTAGACATGATGAGAACTAGACATGAGAACCAGACATGGTGAGAGCTAGACACGGTGAGAAGTAGACATGGTGAGAACTAGACATGGTGAGAACTAGACACGGTGAGAACTAGACATGGTGAGAACTAGACATGGTGAGAACTAGACACGGTGAGAACTAGACATGGTGAGAACTAGACATGGTGAGAACTACACATGGTGAGAACTACACATGGTGAGAACTAGACACGGTGAGAACTAGACATGGTGAGAGCTAGACATGGTGAGAACTAGACACGGTGAGAACTAGACACGGTGAGAACTAGACATGGTGAGAACTAGACATGGTGAGACCTAGACATGAGAACCAGACATGGTGAGAACTAGACATGGTGAGAACTAGACATGGTGAGAACTAGACATGATGAGAACTAGACATGATGAGAACTAGACATGAGAACCAGACATGGTGAGAACAAGACATGGTGAGAACTAGACGTGATGAGAACCAGACATGGTGAGAACTAGACATGGTGAGAACTAGACATGATGAGAACTAGACATGGTGAGAACTAGACATGGTGAGAACTAGACACGGTGAGAACTAGACATGGTGAGAACTAGACATGGTGAGAACTAGACGTGATGAGAACCAGACATGGTGAGAACAAGACATGGTGAGAACTAGACGTGATGAGAACCAGACATGGTGAGAACTAGACATGGTGAGAACTAGACATGATGAGAACTAGACATGGTGAGAACTAGACATGGTGAGAACTAGACATGGTGAGAACTAGACACGGTGAGAACTAGACACGGTGAGAACTAGACATGATGAGAACTAGACATGGTGAGAACTAGACATGGTGAGAACTAGACATGGTGAGAACTAGACATGAGAACCAGACATGGTGAGAACCAGACATGGTGAGAACTAGACATGATGAAAACTAGACATGGTGAGAAGTAGACATGGTGAGAAGTAGACATGGTGAGAAGTAGACATGATGAGAACTAGACATGAGAACCAGACATGGTGAGAAGTAGACATGGTGAGAAGTAGACATGGTGAGAAGTAGACATGATGAGAACTAGACATGATGAGAACTAGACATGAGAACCAGACATGGTGAGAACTAGACATGATGAGAACTAGACATGAGAACCAGACATGGTGAGAACTAGACATGATGAGAACTAGACATGAGAACCAGACATGGTGAGAACTAGACATGGTGAGAAGTAGACATGAGAACCAGACATGATGAGAACTAGACATGATGAGAACTAGACATGAGAACCAGACATGGTGAGAACTAGACATGGTGAGAAGTAGACATGAGAACCAGACATGGTGAGAACTAGACACGGTGAGAAGTAGACACGAGAACCAGACATGGTGAGAACTAGACATGATGAGAACTAGACATGGTGAGAAGTAGACATGATGAGAACTAGACATGAGAACCAGACATGGTGAGAAGTAGACATGGTGAGAACTAGACATGGTGAGAAGTAGACATGATGAGAACTAGACATGGTGAGAACTAGACACGGTGAGAACTAGACATGGTGAGAAGTAGACATGGTGAGAACTAGACATGGTGAGAACTAGACACGGTGAGAACTAGACATGGTGAGAAGTAGACATGATGAGAACTAGACACGGTGAGAACTAGACATGATGAGAACTAGACATGGTGAGAACTAGACACGGTGAGAACTAGACACGGTGAGAACTAGACATGGTGAGAACTAGACATGATGAGAAGTAGACATGGTGAGAACTAGACACGGTGAGAACTAGACATGGTGAGAACTAGACATGGTGAGAACTAGACACGGTGAGAACTAGACATGGTGAGAACTAGACATGGTGAGAAGTAGACATGGTGAGAAGTAGACATGATGAGAACTAGACATGAGAACCAGACATGGTGAGAACTAGACATGATGAGAACTAGACATGGTGAGAAGTAGACATGATGAGAACTAGACATGAGAACCAGACATGGTGAGAGCTAGACACGGTGAGAAGTAGACATGGTGAGAACTAGACATGGTGAGAACTAGACACGGTGAGAACTAGACATGGTGAGAAATAGACATGGTGAGAACTAGACATGGTGAGAACTAGACACGGTGAGAACTAGACATGGTGAGAACTAGACATGGTGAGAACTACACATGGTGAGAACTACACATGGTGAGAACTAGACACGGTGAGAACTAGACATGGTGAGAGCTAGACATGGTGAGAACTAGACACGGTGAGAACTAGACACGGTGAGAACTAGACATGGTGAGAACTAGACATGGTGAGACCTAGACATGAGAACCAGACATGGTGAGAACTAGACATTGTGAGAACTAGACATGGTGAGAACAAGACATGATGAGAACTAGACATGATGAGAACTAGACATGAGAACCAGACATGGTGAGAACAAGACATGGTGAGAACTAGACGTGATGAGAACCAGACATGGTGAGAACTAGACATGGTGAGAACTAGACATGATGAGAACTAGACATGGTGAGAACTAGACATGGTGAGAACTAGACACGGTGAGAACTAGACATGGTGAGAACTAGACATGGTGAGAACTAAACATGAGAACCAGACATGGTGAGAACCAGACATGGTGAGAACTAGACATGATGAGAACTAGACATGGTGAGAAGTAGACATGATGAGAACTAGACATGAGAACTAGACATGGTGAGAAGTAGACATGATGAGAACTAGACATGATGAGAACTAGACATGAGAACCAGACATGGTGAGAACTAGACATGATGAGAACTAGACATGAGAACCAGACATGGTGAGAACTAGACACGGTGAGAAGTAGACATGAGAACCAGACATGGTGAGAACTAGACATGGTGAGAAGTAGACATGAGAACCAGACATGATGAGAACTAGACATGATGAGAAGTAGACATGAGAACCAGACATGATGAGAACTAGACATGATGAGAACTAGACATGAGAACCAGACATGGTGAGAACTAGACACGGTGAGAAGTAGACATGGTGAGAACTACACATGGTGAGAAGTAGACATGATGAGAACTAGACATGAGAACCAGACATGGTGAGAACTAGACATGGTGAGAACTAGACATAAGAACCAGACATGGTGAGAACCAGACATGGTGAGAACTAGACACGATGAGAACTAGACACGGTGAGAACTAGACATGGTGAGAACTAGACATGGTGAGAACTAGACATGAGAACCAGACATGGTGAGAACCAGACATGGTGAGAACTAGACACGATGAGAACTAGACACGGTGAGAACTAGACATGGTGAGAACTAGACATGGTGAGAACTAGACACGGTGAGAACTAGACAAGGTGAGAACTAGACATGGTGAGAACTAGACATGGTGAGAAGTAGACATGAGAACCAGACATGATGAGAACTAGACATGAGAACTAGACATGATGAGAACTAGACATGAGAACCAGACATGGTGAGAACTAGACACGGTGAGAAGTAGACATGGTGAGAACTAGACACGGTGAGAACTAGACACGGTGAGAACTAGACAAGGTGAGAACTAGACACGGTGAGAACTAGACATGGTGAGAACTAGACACGGTGAGAACTGGACATGGTGAGAACTAGACACGGTGAGAACTAGACATGGTGAGAACTAGACAAGGTGAGAACTAGACACGGTGAGAACTAGACATGGTGAGAACTAGACACGGTGAGAACTAGACATGGTGAGAACTAGACACGGTGAGAACTAGACATGGTGAGAACTAGACAAGGTGAGAACTAGACACGGTGAGAACTAGACATGGTGAGAACTAGACATGGTGAGAACTAGACATGGTGAGAACTAGACATGGTGAGAACTAGACACGGTGAGAACTAGACATGGTGAGAACTAGACAAGGTGAGAACTAGACACGGTGAGAACTAGACATGGTGAGAACTAGACATGGTGAGAACTAGACACGGTGAGAACTAGACACGGTGAGAACTAGACAAGGTGAGAACTAGACACGGTGAGAACTAGACATGGTGAGAACTAGACACGGTGAGAACTGGACATGGTGAGAACCAGACACGGTGAGAACTAGACACGGTGAGAACTAGACATGGTGAGAACTAGACATGGTGAGAACTAGACATGGTGAGAACTAGACACGGTGAGAACTAGACACGGTGAGAACTAGACACGGTGAGAACTAGACACGGTGAGAACTAGACATGGTGAGAACTAGACACGGTGAGAACTAGACACGGTGAGAACTACACATGGTGAGAACTACACATGGTGAGAACTAGACATGGTGAGAACTAGACACGGTGAGAACTGGACACGGTGAGAACTGCACATGGTGAGAACTAGACATGGTGAGAACTAGACACGGTGAGAACTAGACATGGTGAGAACTAGACACGGTGAGAACTGGACATGGTGAGTACTAGACATGGTGAGAACTAGACATGGTGAGAACTAGACACGGTGAGAACTAGACAGGGTGAGAACTGGACATGATGAGAACTAGACATGGTGAGAACTAGACATGGTGAGAACTAGACATGGTGAGAACTAGACACGGTGAGAACTAGACACGGTGAGAACTAGACACGGTGAGAACTGGACACGGTGAGAACTGGACATGGTGAGAACTAGACATGGTGAGAACTAGACACGGTGAGAAGTAGACATGGTGAGAACTAGACACGGTGAGAACTAGACACGGTGAGAACTAGACATGGTGAGAACTAGACACGGTGAGAACTAGACACGGTGAGAACTACACATGGTGAGAACTACACATGGTGAGAACTACACATGGTGAGAACTAGACATGGTGAGAACTAGACATGGTGAGAACTAGACACGGTGAGAACTGGACATGGTGAGAACTAGACATGGTGAGAACTAGACACGGTGAGAACTAGACACGGTGAGAACTAGACATGATGAGAACTAGACATGGTGAGAACTAGACACGGTGAGAACTGGACACGGTGAGAACTACACATGGTGAGAACTAGACATGGTGAGAACTGGACACGGTGAGAACTGGACATGGTGAGAACTACACATGGTGAGAACTACACATGGTGAGAACTAGACATGGTGAGAACTAGACATGATGAGAACTAGACATGATGAGAACTAGACACGATGAGAACTAGACACGGTGAGAACTGGACACGGTGAGAACTACACATGGTGAGAACTACACATGGTGAGAACTAGACATGGTGAGAACTAGACATGATGAGAACTAGACATGATGAGAACTAGACACGGTGAGAACTGGACACGGTGAGAACTACACATGGTGAGAACTACACATGGTGAGAACTAGACATGGTGAGAACTGGACACGGTGAGAACTGGACATGGTGAGAACTAGACATGGTGAGAACTAGACATGGTGAGAACTAGACACTGTGATAACTAGACACGGTGAGAACTAGACATGGTGAGAACCAGACATGGTGAGAACTAGACATGGTGAGAACTAGACATGGTGAGAACTGGACATGGTGAGAACCAGACATGGTGAGAACTAGACATGGTGAGAACCAGACATGGTGAGAACTAGACATGGTGAGAACTAGACATGGTGAGAACCAGACATGGTGAGAACTAGACATGGTGAGAACCAGACATGGTGAGAACTAGACATGGTGAGAACCAGACATGGTGAGAACTAGACATGGTGAGAACTAGACATGGTGAGAACTAGACATGGTGAGAACTAGACATGGTGAGAACCAGACATGGTGAGAACTAGACATGGTGAGAACCAGACATGGTGAGAACTAGACATGGTGAGAACTAGACACGGTGAGAACCAGACATGGTGAGAACTAGACATGGTGAGAACCAGACATGGTGAGAACTAGACACGGTGAGAACTGGACATGGTGAGAACTAGACACGGTGAGAACTAGACACGGTGAGAACTGGACACGGTGAGAACTAGACATGGTGAGAACTAGACACGGTGAGAACTGGACACGGTGAGAACTGGACATGGTGAGAACAGGACATGGTGAGAACTAGACATGGTGAGAACTAGAAACGGTGAGAACTAGACATGGTGAGAACTAGACATGGTGAGAACTAGACATGGTGAGAACTAGACACGGTGAGAACTGGACATGGTGAGAACTAGACATGGTGAGAAGTAGACATGGTGAGAACTAGACATGGTGAGAACTAGACATGGTGAGAACTAGACACGGTCAGAACTAGACACGGTCAGAACTAGACACGGTGAGAACTAGACATGGTGAGAACTAGACACGGTGAGAACTAGACATGGTGAGAACTAGACATGGTGAGAACTAGACATGGTGAGAACTAGACACTGTGATAACTAGACACGGTGAGAACCAGACATGGTGAGAACTAGACATGGTGAGAACCAGACATGGTGAGAACTAGACATGGTGAGAACTAGACATGGTGAGAACTAGACATGGTGAGAACTAGACACTGTGATAACTAGACACGGTGACAACCAGACATGGTGAGAACTAGACATGGTGAGAACCAGACATGGTGAGAACTAGACACGGTGAGAACTAGACATGGTGAGAACTAGACATGGTGAGAACTAGACACGGTGAGAACCAGACATGGTGAGAACTAGACATGGTGAGAACTAGACATGATGAGAACTAGACATGGTGAGAACTAGACATGGTGAGAACTAGACACGGTGAGAACCAGACATGGTGAGAACTAGACACGGTGAGAACTAGACATAGTGAGAACTGGACATGGTGAGAACTAGACACGGTGAGAACTAGACACGGTGAGAACTGGACATGGTGAGAACTGGACATGGTGAGAACTAGACACGGTGAGAACTAGACACGGTGAGAACTAGACATGGTGAGAACTAGACACGGTGAGAACTAGACATGGTGAGAACTAGACACGGTGAGAACTAGACATGGTGAGAACTAGACACGGTGAGAACTGGACATGGTGAGAACTAGACATGGTGAGAACTAGACATGGTGAGAACTAGACATGGTGAGAACTAGACACGGTGAGAACTAGACACGGTGAGAACTAGACACGGTGAGAACTAGACATAGTGAGAACTAGACACGGTGAGAACTAGACACGGTGAGAACTGGACACGGTGAGAACTAGACACGGTGAGAACTAGACACGGTGAGAACTAGACACGGTGAGAACTAGACACTGTGAGAACTAGACACGGTGAGAACTAGACATGGTGAGAACTAGACATGGTGAGAACTAGACACGGTCAGAACTGGACACGGTGAGAACTGGACATGGTGAGAACTAGACATGGTGAGAACTAGACACGGTGAGAACTAGACATGGTGAGAACTAGACACGGTGAGAACTGGACATGGTGAGAACTAGACACGGTGAGAACTGGACACTGTGATAACTAGACACGGTGAGAACCAGACATGGTGAGAACTAGACATGGTGAGAACCAGACATGGTGAGAACTAGACATGGTGAGAACTAGACATGGTGAGAACTAGACATGGTGAGAACCAGACATGGTGAGAACTAGACATGGTGAGAACTAGACATGGTGAGAACCAGACATGGTGAGAACTAGACATGGTGAGAACTAGACATGGTGAGAACTAGACACGGTGAGAACTGGACATGGTGAGAACTGGACATGGTGAGAACTAGACATGGTGAGAACTAGACATGGTGAGAACTAGACACGGTGAGAACTGGACATGGTGAGAACTAGACACGGTGAGAACTAGACATGGTGAGAACTAGACATGGTGAGAACTAGACACGGTGAGAACTAGACATGGTGAGAACTAGACATGGTGAGAACTAGACACGGTGAGAACTAGACACGGTGAGAACTAGACATGGTGAGAACTAGACATGGTGAGAACTAGACACGGTGAGAACTAGACACGGTGAGAACTAGACATGGTGAGAACTAGACATGGTGAGAACTAGACACGGTGAGAACTAGACATGGTGAGAACTAGACATGGTGAGAACTAGACACTGTGATAACTAGACACGGTGAGAACCAGACATGGTGAGAACTAGACATGGTGAGAACCAGACATGGTGAGAACTAGACATGGTGAGAACTAGACATGGTGAGAACTAGACATGGTGAGAACCAGACATGGTGAGAACTAGACATGGTGAGAACTAGACATGGTGAGAACTAGACACGGTGAGAACTGGACATGGTGAGAACTGGACATGGTGAGAACTGGACACGGTGAGAACTAGACATGGTGAGAACTAGACATGGTGAGAACCAGACATGGTGAGAACTAGACATGGTGAGAACTAGACATGGTGAGAACTAGACATGGTGAGAACTAGACACGGTGAGAACTGGACATGGTGAGAACTGGACACGGTGAGAACTAGACATGGTGAGAACTAGACATGGTGAGAACCAGACATGGTGAGAACTAGACATGGTGAGAACTAGACATGGTGAGAACTAGACACGGTGAGAACTGGACATGGTGAGAACTGGACACGGTGAGAACTAGACATGGTGAGAACTAGACATGGTGAGAACTAGACATGGTGAGAACTAGACACGGTGAGAACTAGACACGGTGAGAACTGGACACGGTGAGAACTAGACACGGTGAGAACTAGACATGGTGAGAACTAGACATGGTGAGAACTAGACACGGTGAGAACTAGACACGGTGAGAACTAGACACGGTGAGAACCAGACATGGTGAGAACTAGACATGGTGAGAACTAGACATGGTGAGAACTAGACACGGTGAGAACTAGACATGGTGAGAACTAGACACGGTGAGAACTGGACATGGTGAGAACTGGACATGGTGAGAACTAGACATGGTGAGAACTAGACATGGTGAGAACTAGACATGGTGAGAACTAGACACGGTGAGAACTGGACACGGTGAGAACTGGACATGGTGAGAACTAGACATGGTGAGAACTAGACATGGTGAGAACTAGACACGGTGAGAACTGGACACGGTGAGAACTGGACATGGTGAGAACTAGACATGGTGAGAACTAGACACGGTGAGAACTAGACACGGTGAGAACCAGACATGGTGAGAACTAGACATGGTGAGAACCAGACATGGTGAGAACTAGACATGGTGAGAACTAGACATGGTGAGAACTAGACATGGTGAGAACCAGACATGGTGAGAACTAGACACGGTAAGAACTAGACATGGTGAGAACCAGACATGGTGAGAACCAGACATGGTGAGAACTAGACATGGTGAGAACTAGACATGGTGAGAACTAGACATGGTGAGAACTGGACACGGTGAGAACTAGACACGGTGAGAACTGGACATGGTGAGAACTGGACACGGTGAGAACCAGACATGGTGAGAACTAGACATGGTGAGAACTAGACACGGTGAGAACCGGACATGGTGAGAACTGGACACGGTGAGAACCAGACATGGTGAGAACTAGACATGGTGAGAACTAGACACGGTGAGAACTGGACATGGTGAGAACTGGACACGGTGAGAACCAGACATGGTGAGAACTAGACACGGTGAGAACCGGACATGGTGAGAACTAGACACGGTGAGAACCAGACATGGTGAGAACTAGACATGGTGAGAACCAGACATGGTGAGAACTAGACACGGTGAGAACTAGACATGGTGAGAACTAGACACGGTGAGAACTGGACACGGTGAGAACTAGACATGGTGAGAACTAGACACGGTGAGAACTGGACATGGTGAGAACTAGACATGGTGAGAACTAGACACGGTGAGAACTGGACACGGTGAGAACTAGACATGGTGAGAACTAGACACGGTGAGAACTAGACACGGTGAGAACTGGACACGGTGAGAACTAGACATGGTGAGAACTGGACACGGTGAGAACTAGACACGGTGAGAACTAGACACGGTGAGAACTAGACACGGTGAGAACTACACATGGTGAGAACTACACATGGTGAGAACTAGACATGGTGAGAACTAGACACGGTGAGAACTGGACATGGTGAGAACTAGACACGGTGAGAACTAGACACGGTGAGAACTAGACATGGTGAGAACCAGACACGGTGAGAACTAGACATGGTGAGAACTGGACACGGTGAGAACTAGACACGGTGAGAACTAGACACGGTGAGAACTACACATGGTGAGAACTACACATGGTGAGAACTAGACATGGTGAGAACTAGACACGGTGAGAACTGGACATGGTGAGAACTAGACACGGTGAGAACTAGACACGGTGAGAACTAGACATGGTGAGAACTAGACACGGTGAGAACTAGACATGGTGAGAACCAGACATGGTGAGAACTAGACATGGTGAGAACTAGACATGGTGAGAACTAGACACGGTGAGAACTGGACATGGTGAGAACTAGACACGGTGAGAACCAGACATGGTGAGAACTAGACATGGTGAGAACTAGACATGGTGAGAACTAGACATGGTGAGAACCAGACATGGTGAGAACTAGACATGGTGAGAACTAGACATGAGAACCAGACATGGTGAGAACTAGACATGGTGAGAACTAGACATGGTGAGAACTAGACATGAGAACCAGACATGGTGAGAACTAGACATGAGAACCAGACATGGTGAGAACTAGACATGATGAGAAGTAGACATGATGAGAACTAGACATGGTGAGAACTAGACATGGTGAGAACTAGACACGGTGAGAACTACACATGGTGAGAACTAGACATGGTGAGAACTAGACATGGTGAGAACTGGACATGGTGAGAACCAGACATGGTGAGAACTAGACATGGTGAGAACTAGACACGGTGAGAACTACACATGGTGAGAACTAGACATGGTGAGAACTAGACATGGTGAGAACTAGACATGGTGAGAACTAGACACGGTGAGAACTAGACACGGTGAGAACTAGACATGGTGAGAACTAGACATGGTGAGAACTAGACACGGTGAGAACTAGACATGGTGAGAACTAGACACGGTGAGAACTAGACATGGTGAGAACTAGACACGGTGAGAACTGGACATGGTGAGAACTAGACACGGTGAGAACTAGACATGGTGAGAACTAGACATGAGAACCAGACATGGTGAGAACTAGACACGGTGAGAACTAGACACGGTGAGAACTAGACATGAGAACCAGACATGGTGAGAACTAGACACGGTGAGAACTAGACATGGTGAGAACTAGACATGATGAGAACTAGACATGGTGAGAACTAGACATGGTGAGAACTAGACACGGTGAGAACTAGACATGAGAACCAGACATGGTGAGAACTAGACACGGTGAGAACTAGACATGGTGAGAACTAGACATGAGAACCAGACATGGTGAGAACTAGACACGGTGAGAACTAGACACGGTGAGAACTAGACATGAGAACCAGACATGGTGAGAACTAGACACGGTGAGAACTAGACATGGTGAGAACTAGACATGATGAGAACTAGACATGGTGAGAACTAGACATGGTGAGAACTAGACACGGTGAGAACTAGACATGAGAACCAGACATGGTGAGAACTAGACACGGTGAGAACTAGACATGATGAGAACTAGACATGATGAGAACTAGACATGGTGAGAACTAGACACGGTGAGAACTAGACATGAGAACCAGACACGGTGAGAACTAGACACGGTGAGAACTAGACATGGTGAGAACTAGACATGATGAGAACTAGACATGGTGAGAACTAGACATGGTGAGAACTAGACACGGTGAGAACTAGACATGAGAACCAGACATGATGAGAACTAGACACGGTGAGAACTAGACACGGTGAGAACTAGACATGAGAACCAGACATGGTGAGAACTAGACACGGTGAGAACTAGACATGGTGAGAACTAGACATGGTGAGAACTGGACATGGTGAGAACTAGACACGGTGAGAACTAGACACGGTGAGAACTAGACACGGTGAGAACTAGACATGGTGAGAACTAGACATGGTGAGAACTAGACACGGTGAGAACTAGACACGGTGAGAACTAGACACGGTGAGAACTAGACACGGTGAGAACTAGACATGGTGAGAACTAGACATGGTGAGAACTAGACACGGTGAGAACTAGACATGGTGAGAACTAGACACGGTGAGAACTGGACATGGTGAGAACTAGACACGGTGAGAACTAGACACGGTGAGAACTAGACACGGTGAGAACTAGACATGGTGAGAACTAGACATGGTGAGAACTAGACACGGTGAGAACTGGACATGGTGAGAACTAGACACGGTGAGAACTAGACACGGTGAGAACTAGACATGGTGAGAACTAGACACGGTGAGAACTAGACACGGTGAGAACTAGACATGGTGAGAACTAGACATGGTGAGAACTAGACATGGTGAGAACTAGACACGGTGAGAACTAGACACGGTGAGAACTAGACATGGTGAGAACTGGACATGGTGAGAACTAGACACGGTGAGAACTAGACACGGTGAGAACTAGACACGGTGAGAACTGGACATGGTGAGAACTAGACACGGTGAGAACTAGACACGGTGAGAACTAGACACGGTGAGAACTAGACATGGTGAGAACTAGACATGGTGAGAACTAGACACGGTGAGAACTAGACACGGTGAGAACTAGACACGGTGAGAACTAGACATGGTGAGAACTAGACACGGTGAGAACTAGACACGGTGAGAACTAGACACGGTGAGAACTAGACATGGTGAGAACTAGACACGGTGAGAACTAGACATGGTGAGAACTAGACACGGTGAGACCTAGACATGGTGAGAACTAGACATGGTGAGAACTAGACATGGTGAGAACTAGACACGGTGAGAACTAGACATGGTGAGAACTAGACACGGTGAGAACTGGACATGGTGAGAACTAGACACGGTGAGAACTGGACATGGTGAGAACTAGACATGGTGAGAACTAGACATGGTGAGAACTAGACACGGTGAGAACTAGACATGGTGAGAACTAGACATGATGAGAACTACACATGGTGAGAACTAGACACGGTGAGAACTAGACACGGTGAGAACTAGACATGATGAGAACTACACATGGTGAGAACTAGACACGGTGAGAACTAGACACGGTGAGAACTAGACACGGTGAGAACTAGACACGGTGAGAACTGGACACGGTGAGAACTAGACACGGTGAGAACTGGACATGGTGAGAACTAGACACGGTGAGAACTGGACATGGTGAGAACTAGACACGGTGAGAACTAGACACGGTGAGAACTGGACACGGTGAGAACTAGACACGGTGAGAACTAGACACGGTGAGAACTGGACATGGTGAGAACTAGACACGGTGAGAACTAGACACGGTGAGAACTGGACATGGTGAGAACTAGACATGGTGAGAACTAGACACGGTGAGAACTAGACACGGTGAGAACTAGACACGGTGAGAACTAGACACGGTGAGAACTAGACACGGTGAGAACCAGACACGGTGAGAACTAGACATGGTGAGAACTAGACATGGTGAGAACTAGACATGGTGAGAACTAGACACGGTGAGAACTAGACACGGTGAGAACTAGACATGGTGAGAACCAGACACGGTGAGAACTAGACATGGTGAGAACTAGACATGGTGAGAACTAGACATGATGAGAACTAGACACGGTGAGAACTAGACATGGTGAGAACCAGACACGGTGAGAACTAGACACGGTGAGAACTAGACATGGTGAGAAGTAGACATGGTGAGAACTAGACATGGTGAGAACTAGACATGGTGAGAACTAGACATGATGAGAACCAGACATGGTGAGAACCAGACACGGTGAGAACTAGACATGGTGAGAACTAGACATGATGAGAACCAGACACGGTGAGAACTAGACATGGTGAGAACTAGACATGGTGAGAACTAGACATGATGAGAACTAGACACGGTGAGAACTAGACATGGTGAGAACTAGACATGGTGAGAACTAGACATGATGAGAACTAGACACGGTGAGAACTAGACATGGTGAGAACTAGACATGATGAGAACCAAACCAATAATCCAGGAAGCCAAGACGGCAGGTGACCAAGCTCTAGAAGAAAACCCAGAGGCAGAGACAACAGGAGCAGGCCTGTCTCCCGGGGACAGCACCGAGGCTGGGGGGACGGGACCAGGCCTGGTTCCGAAGGTGGAGGAGGAGTGACCTCCTCGGGCCCTGGTACCGGAGGAAGAGCATCCGTTTCCTGGACCCCCTCGGTAACAGGGATCATCAGAGGTGGACGGGATCTGGGCGCTGGCCTGGGAGCCTGCAGCGCCAGGCGGCACCTGAGCGTTGGTGGTGACGGTGTGGGCTGTGGAGCTGGTGACGACGCTGGAGAGGCGGACCGAAGAACCAGAGATGACAGCTGTAGCACTGGTCCTGCATGCTGGGGTGTGGGAGACAGACAGACTCGAAGAAGAGTACGATAGTCCTCAATGGCATCTACCAACACCTCAGATGCACCTTCGAGACGGGAACCAGGGTTTGTCAGTGCTCACTAAGAGAATGGAGGAAGTCTTACGCAGGTCAGTGGAATCCATCAGTGTGACCAGTCCGTTCTGCCTGGGTTTCAGGAGAAGAAGAAGGTGGATTCTCAGACATTTAGAAAATGTCTGGAATCATGCTGGTTCTGACTGATGGTGTCTTCAGGTAGGAGAAGACATCTACCTGCCAACCAACAGGCTCATGGCAAGGAGTCAGTTACCATGGTAACAGAGTCAACATAAGAGCTGCGTTGGTTTCTGTATCAGAATATCCCGACCCAAACCCACAATCTGCACAGAACTTCTTCTCTTCACATATGTGGTGACAAACAGCAGAACTTTTACCCATCTTTACTCCGTAAAGACTCAGAGCTTACTGGATGCTGCTTTTAGACAAAAACATCATGATCATCATTAGAAGTATCATCATTTTACCTTTTAAACCTCTCTAATAGACCAGTGTTTCCCAGGCTGCAGCTTTTTATTTAATATGCTGCATTTTTTCTTCAAGATGAGTCAGAAACTGACTTTAAATCTGAGCAGATGAATAAAAACTAAAGAAAATGTCCGTGGCGATGACTGAAGCAGGAATTGTCATCAGATCTGATGTGGTCCAGTTAAAAAACCCATTTCTGCTCTCTTTGATGTGGGCAGAAGTAATGAGGAGCATCGTTTGAAGTCCCGCCGGGACGTTCTGTTTATTATTCATGTGAAGCGGCCATGAGAAACCAAACCCGCAGAACCCCCATCAGAACCAGAAAATACTCCCAGCTTTTCATGTCAGACAAATTTCACCTCATCCATCAAATGAGAGGAGTTGATGAAACTCTACGACAGACGGTGAACCGTAAAGCTGCTCCGGTTTGGCCCGAAACTGGGTCATCCTGCATCGGAACCACCAGGATGAGGAAGGACAAGCGTGAAACAAGTGTTTCATCGTTATTTTACACACTAGCTCCCAACTTTAACTTTGTTTTCTCACACAGATGCATTTCTGAGGCTCAGAAATCTTGTTTTTGTGACGTCAGAGTGAAATGTTTGTTTCCCAGTAGGAGTTTGACATGAATGAGACCTTCAGAATCAGATGTTCTAATGAAAGGACCATCACATCTGCTGAAAGCCAGACCAGAGCAGACACAGAGAGCCGAGTGTTCCTGCACGGATGTGCTGGGAAGACTGGAGACTCCAGGTAAAACCAGGATCCAGCTGCTGGTTCTGCTCTGCATTTGGCCCAGAAACCCAAACTGGACACTTCTATTGGGTTTACTGGTAAAAGCAGCTCAGGCACCTAATAAATTAGTTTTTTTCTTCTTCTGTTGCAGTGCAGTAAAAGTCTAATTCAGAGCATAATTCCTGTTTTAATCAGGCTGCCTGATCCATTAGAGGAAGTTAAACTCATGTTCACGCCTGAAACGTCTTTCTTTTCTCATGCGCCTATACATGACATCTGAACAGTGACTTTTACTTAATTCTGCTTTTAATTATTTTAATATAATTTATGATTTTATTATGATTTGTTATTTGTATTTTCTTTTCTGCTTTTTTCTGTGATGATTTTAATGTTTCATGTAAAGCACTTTGAATTGTCTCGTACATGAAAGGTGCTGTAAAAATAAACTTTCCTACTGACTTTATTTCTGCTTTCAGAGAAAAGTCACATAAACGCTGCAGTGTTACAAAGAATCATTTATCTGGTAACTTTGTTTTTTTTCCCCTCAATATTTAATGCAAATGACAATAAACGGGATTATCTGATCATAAAAATACTATTATGTTGTGACAATATTATTATTATTATTATTATTATTATTAATAATAATAATAATAATAATTTGATTTAAAAGAGCATTTTTTTTCGCCCCAGTCAGTCAGTTTTAAAAGACAAAACATGACGTTAAAAACTGAAACTGTAATAAAAACAGGACGTTTCCAGGTGAGCTCTGAACCTGGAAGTTTCTGCCTGGATCTGAATCCCTGAGCAGGAATAAAAGCTGCAGTTTGACTGAAATCATTTGCAGGAAGATGTGACGAAGCCTGATGTGCTGTACGCCGTCGCCCTCTGGTGGGAAAGCTCCAGTAAAGCCTCCCAGTCTGTTCAGGACCCATGAAGCAGCTTTTTAACTCGCTGCCTCCACATAATGGCGTTTATACCTTTATCCTAACTTCCATCAGATTCAGAGGCACTAAACTGGAAACGAACCAGTATCAGGGAGAGGAAGAAACGGAGATTTACGTGACTCTGGATGTTTACTGGGATTTTCACACAAAACCATCTGCAGGGTTTCCAGAGAAAGAAGAGAAAACATCCAGATGATGATGTCAGAGGTTGGTGGCGACTGGTCAGACTGGCTGGAGATGATGGAAAGGCAACTGGAAGACCAGTAAGCACTGGTTCTAACCAGAACATCATGTCCGTCCAGCCTGGCAGCAGATGGTCTCCAGCAGCAGAAGACCACACCGGGTTCCACACACACCGGGTTCCACACACACCGGGTTCCACACACACCGTCACCGCACACACCGGGTTCCACACACCGGGTTCCACACACACCGGGTTCCACACACACCGGGTTCCACACACACCGTCACCGCACACACCGGGTTCCACACACACCGGGTTCCACACACACCGGGTTCCACACACACCGGGTTCCACACACACCGTCACCGCACACACCGGGTTCCACACACACCGGGTTCCACACACACCGGGTTCCGCACACACCGTCACCGCACACACCGGGTTCCACACACACCGGGTTCCACACACACCGGGTTCCACACACACCGTCACCGCACACACCGGGTTCCACACACACCGGGTTCCACACACACCGTCACCGCACACACCGGGTTCCACACACACCGGGTTCCACACACACCGTCACCGCACACACCGGGTTCCACACACACCGGGTTCCACACACACCGTCACCGCACACACCGGGTTCCACACACACCGGATTCCACACACACCGGGTTCCACACACACCGTCACCGCACACACCGGGTTCCACACACACCGGGTTCCACACACACCGTCACCGCACACACCGGGTTCCACACACACCGGGTTCCACACACACCGTCACCGCACACACCGGGTTCCACACACACCGTCACCGCACACACCGGGTTCCACACACACCGGGTTCCACACACACCGTCACCGCACACACCGGGTTCCACACACACCGGATTCCACACACACCGGGTTCCACACACACCGTCACCGCACACACCGGGTTCCACACACACCGGGTTCCACACACACCGTCACCGCACACACCGGGTTCCACACACACCGGATTCCACACACACCGGGTTCCACACACACCGTCACCGCACACACCGGGTTCCACACACACCGGGTTCCACACACACCGGGTTCCACACACACCGTCACCGCACACACCGGGTTCCACACACACCGGGTTCCACACACACCGGGTTCCACACACACCGTCACCGCACACACCGGGTTCCACACACACCGTCACCGCACACACCGGGTTCCACACACACCGTCACCGCACACACCGGGTTCCACACACACCGGGTTCCACACACACCGTCACCGCACACACCGTCAATCACACACCGTCAACTCACACACCGTCAACTCACACACCGTCACCACACACACCGTCAATCACACACCGTCAACTCACACACCGTCAACTCACACACCGTCACCACACACACCGTCAATCACACACCGTCAACTCACACACCGTCAACTCACACACCGTCAACTCACACACCGTCACCGCACACACCGTCACCGCACACACCGTCACCACACACACCGTCAATCACACACCGTCAACTCACACACCGTCAACTCACACACCGTCAACTCACACACCGTCAACTCACACACCGTCACCGCACACACCGTCAATCACACACCGTCAACTCACACACCGTCACCGCACACACCGTCAATCACACACCGTCAACTCACACACCGTCAACTCACACACCGTCACCTCACACACCGTCAATCACACACCGTCAACTCACACACCGTCACCTCACACACCGTCAATCACACACCGTCACCGCACACACCGTCAATCACACACCGTCAACTCACACACCGTCACCTCACACACCGTCACCGCACACACCGTCAACTCACACACCGTCACCGCACACACCGTCAACTCACACACCGTCAACTCACACACCGTCACCTCACACACCGTCAACTCACACACCGTCACCGCACACACCGTCAACTCACACACCGTCACCTCACACACCGTCAACTCACACACCGTCAACTCACACACCGTCAACTCACACACCGTCAACTCACACACCGTCACCTCACACACCGTCAACTCACACACCGTCAACTCACACACCGTCAACTCACACACCGTCAATCACACACCGTCACCTCACACACCGTCACCTCACACACCGTCACCGCACACACCGTCAACTCACACACCGTCAACTCACACACCGTCAACTCACACACCGTCAACTCACACACCGTCACCTCACACACCGTCAACTCACACACCGTCAACTCACACACCGTCAACTCACACACCGTCACCGCACACACCGTCAACTCACACACCGTCACCGCACACACCGTCAATCACACACCGTCAACTCACACACCGTCACCGCACACACCGTCAATCACACACCGTCAACTCACACACCGTCACCGCACACACCGTCACCTCACACACCGTCAACTCACACACCGTCACCTCACACACCGTCAACTCACACACCGTCAACTCACACACCGTCAACTCACACACCGTCACCGCACACACCGTCAATCACACACCGTCAACTCACACACCGTCAATCACACACCGTCAACTCACACACCGTCACCGCACACACCGTCAACTCACACACCGTCAACTCACACACCGTCACCGCACACACCGTCAACTCACACACCGTCAACTCACACACCGTCAACTCACACACCGTCAACTCACACACCGTCACCTCACACACCGTCAACTCACACACCGTCAACTCACACACCGTCAACTCACACACCGTCACCTCACACACCGTCAACTCACACACCGTCAACTCACACACCGTCAACTCACACACCGTCACCTCACACACCGTCAACTCACACACCGTCAACTCACACACCGTCAACTCACACACCGTCAACTCACACACCGTCACCGCACACACCGTCAACTCACACACCGTCAACTCACACACCGTCACCGCACACACCGTCAACTCACACACCGTCAACTCACACACCGTCAACTCACACACCGTCAACTCACACACCGTCACCTCACACACCGTCAACTCACACACCGTCAACTCACACACCGTCACCGCACACACCGTCAACTCACACACCGTCAACTCACACACCGTCACCGCACACACCGTCAACTCACACACCGTCAACTCACACACCGTCACCTCACACACCGTCACCGCACACACCGTCAACACACACACCGTCAACTCACACACCGTCAACTCACACACCGTCACCGCACACACCGTCAACTCACACACCGTCAACTCACACACCGTCACCGCACACACCGTCAACACACACACCGTCAACTCACACACCGTCAACTCACACACCGTCACCGCACACACCGTCAACACACACACCGTCAACTCACACACCGTCAACTCACACACCGTCACCACACACACCGTCACTACACACACTGTCAACACACACACAGTCTGACTCAACAGGAAGGCCGGCTTGATGGAAACTGCTGAGAAACATCAGTGTCTTCTAGGAAGCATATTTCTGCTCTGACATGAAGGGTTTGAAGTTAACGCAGAGCCGCAAAAACAGCTTCACTGTCGTGAAATGAGAAGCTTTTCTTCTCCTCCTGCACCACCTCATCACCTTCCTGCTTGTTTTGAAACTGGAGTGGAAAAGAAATCTTCCTCACTGTTTGTGTAGAGGGACGTTGTGTTGACAGACGTGGGAGGCAGCTGTGTGCTCAGTGGGCTGTTATCTTATCTGAACATGGAGTTTTTACCAGCTGGTCCACGTCGTCTCCGAGCCGCTCGCAGCACTGCGAAGCAGAAACATCCAATGTTTCACTCCTTAAACTGGGCTCTCCTGCAGCTGGCTGGGTTTAGATAGAAAAGCTGAAGACATGATCAGAAACAGGTGTGTGTGTGTGTGTGTGTGTGTGTGTTGCATCACGGCTGCAGAGGGAAATCTAAAGAGGTTCAGGCCATCAGAGCAGACAGTCTGTAACATAAGCAGCCATGAAACTTACACACTGAGACAAACGCAGTGATGATCAGAAGCAAAAACACATAAATAAACAAAACAAGCATAACCATAACCTATCTATGTACACAAAGTAGAATTAAATGTACGACAAAAAAACCTGATGTAAATTCTGTTCTACACATAGACCGTATATGAAAGATGGACGGAGCCTTCAGAGGTTAAAAGTGAAGCCTATCAGAAGTGCATAAAACTGCAGTTCCCCCTTCATCCACTAGGGGCTGCAAAACAGCGAATCCCCATAGACTCCCATGTTAAAAAGACCAACTTCACTTTAAATGTCAATTAAAAGATCACGCCCTGAATTTCAAAATTAAATTACTTTTAAATGGGCGAGTTAGAAAAAAACATGTTTATTCCTGCTGTAAACATGTTTATTCCTTCTGTAAACCTGTTTATATCTGCTGTAAACATGTTTATTCCTGCTGTAAACATGTTTATTTCTGCTGTAAACATGTTTATTTCTGCTGTAAACATGTTTATTTCTGTTGTAAACATGTTTATTTCTGCTGTAAACATGTTTATTTCTGTTGTAAACATGTTTATTCCTGCTGTAAACATGTTTATTCCTGCTGTAAACATGTTTATTTCTGCTGTAAACATGTTTATTCCTGCTGTAAACATGTTTATTCCTGCTGTAAACATGTTTATTCCTGCTGTAAACATGTTTATTTCTGCTGTAAACATGTTTATTCCTGCTGTAAACATGTTTATTCCTGCTGTAAACATGTTTATTCCTTCTGTAAACCTGTTTATATCTGCTGTAAACATGTTTATTTCTGCTGTAAACATGTTTATTTCTGTTGTAAACATGTTTATTTCTGCTGTAAACATGTTTATTTCTGTTGTAAACATGTTTATTCCTGCTGTAAACATGTTTATTCCTGCTGTAAACATGTTTATTCCTGCTGTAAACATGTTTATTTCTGCTGTAAACATGTTTATTCCTGCTGTAAACATGTTTATTCCTTCTGTAAACCTGTTTATATCTGCTGTAAACATGTTTATTCCTGCTGTAAACATGTTTATTCCTGCTGTGAACATGTTTATTTCTGCTGTTAACATGTTTATTACTGCTGTAAACATGTTTATTCCTGCTGTAAACATGTTTATTCCTGCTGTAAACATGTTTATTCCTGCCGTAAACATGTTTATTTCTGCTGTAAACGTGTTTATTCCTGCTGTAAACATGTTTATTTCTGCTGTAAACATGTTTATTTCTGCTGTAAACGTGTTTATTCCTGCTGTGAAGTTGGTCTTTTTAACATGGGAGTCTATGAGGATTTGCTGTTTTGCAGCCCCTAGTGGATGAAGAAGGGAACTGCAGTTTCCGGCTTCACGTTTAACAGGCAGAAGTTGCTCTTTGCCCACACATCATGCCCTCTATTTATTTACAGATTTGATAAAAACATCTACAAGTGATTTAGGCTTTTATAAAGTTTAAGGCAAATCCGAGCAACTTAAACGTTGTTTATAAAGTTTATTTTTGATCTAAACTCCTGAAACTTGTGTTGACTGATCCGTGATCCAGTCAGTGTCTCATAAATATGATTGCAAGTTCGTTTTCATATAATTTATATAAAGAAACTAGTTTGACAGTTTGAGCTCACCGTTGTTTTAGAGACAAATGATCTCTTTCCTTTTTGATAAATTTCAGAATGAAGCTGTGTATTTACTTCAGGGTTCGTAGCTGCTGTTTTCATGTCTGCTGGATTCTGGAAACGTTATTTATGAACTGCCACGCAGCTCTGCAGGTAATCATTAAAGTTACGTCTTTTTCCAGTAGGGTGTTGTGTTTCTACGACATGTCATCGGCCATGTGGAGTATGTCCATGTTTACAAGCTTCCTCTTTATTTGTGGCTTGTTTATTTCCTCAAACGCTCAGAATTTATTCCTGCAGGGTGTTTTTTTCCAAAGTCTGAAGCAGAAAAAGGTTTTTGTAAATATGTTCTGCTCATTTAGTAGGAAACCAGCTTCTGAATCATAACAAGCTGGTCTCATGAAAACCATTTATGCTTTTCAGCCTTCCAGTATCCCGTGTGATGCGTTGTGCAGGGGAGGATGAAACTCTGGAAGAGTCACACACACCCAGTGATTCATGCCAGGAGGTCCAGAAAAACCGCATTTCCAGTCTGATGCAACACTTCACACGGCAGTGAGCAGCATCGGTACAGACACGCAGGAAAGTGTAAAGCAGCAGGAGCTGATGGCAACGCCTGGTGTGGGAAGACACAGAGTAAATACGGGTGTGTGTGTGTAGAGAGATAGGAAATGATGACACACAAACAAAACAACAAACAGACAAAAGAAACAGGAATAAAGAAAAAAGTAAATAACAGAACATGATGGCGCAGTGGTTAGCACTGTGGCCTCACAGCAAGAAGGTCACTGGTTCGATCCTTGGCTGGTTTGGTCAGTGGCCTTTCTGTGTGGAGTTTGCATGTTCTCCCCGCGTATGCGTGGGTTCTCCGGCTTCCTCCCACCGTCCAAAGACATGATGTTAGGTTAACTGGTTACTGTAGATTTCCCATAAGAGTGTGCGGTTGTTTGTCTCTGTGTGGCCCTGCGATGGAGCTGTCCAGGGTGTACCCTGCCTGTCTCCCAAAGCCAGCTGGGATAGGCTCCAGCTTCCCCGCCACCCTGAATCGGATTAAGCGGTTCAGAAAATGAATGAATGAGTACATACCAGAGAAAAGAAACTGAAGAGACGATAAAATACAAAAGTATAAAAAAAAAAGGATGAGATATTATAAAAACAAGAAAAACCCACAAAGCAGAACATTTGATTCACTCAGGAAGCTCTTTTCATTCAGTTCACTGATATAGTCCATTAAAACACATCATCCACACTAGTCCAGTGTATATATTTATATATACAAATAAAGGGAACACTTAAACAACACGATGTAACGCCAAGTCAACCAGACTTCTGTGAAATCAAACTCTCCACTTAGGAAGCAACACTGATTGACAATCAGTTCCACATGCTGTTGTGCAAATGGAACAGACAACAGGTGGAAATTTTAGGCAATTGGGAAGACAAACCCAATAAAGGAGTGGTTCTGCAGGTGGTGACCACAGACCACTTCTCAGTTCCGGTGCTTTCTGGATGATGTTTTGGTCTGAATGCTGGCGGTGCTTTCACTCTAGTGGTAGCATGAGACGGAGTCTACAACCCACACAAGTGGCTCAGGTAGTGCAGCTCATCCAGGATGGTGCATCAATGCCAGCTGTGGCAAGAAGGTTTGCTGTGTCTGTCAGCGTGGTGTCCAGAGCATGGAGGCGCTACCAGGAGACAGGCCAGTACATCAGGAGACGTGGAGGAGGCCGTGGGAGGACAACTACCCAGCAGCAGGACCTCCTCCTTTGTGCAAGGAGGAACAGGAGGAGCACTGCCAGAGCCCTGCAGAATGAGCTCCAGCAGGACACAAATGTGCATGTGTCTGCTCCAACAGTCAGAAACAGACTCCATGAGGGTGGTATGAGGGTCCGGCATCCACAGGTGGGGGTTGTGTTTACAGCCCAACACCCTGCAGGACGTTTGGCATTTGCCAAGTTTGATAGTGGATCAGTAATGGTGTGGGGGGGCATTTCTTTGGAGGGCCACACAGCCCTCCATGTGCTCGCCAGAGGTAGCCTGACTGCCATTAGGTACCGAGATGAGATCCTCAGACCCCTTGTGGGACCATATGCTGGTGCGGTTGGCCCTGGGTTCCTCCTAATGCAAGACAATGCTAGACCTCATGTGGCTGGAGTGTGTCAGCAGTTCCTGCAACACCAAGGCATTGATGTTATGGACCGGCCCGCCCGTTCCCCAGACCTGGATCCAGTTGAGCACATCTGGGACATCATGTCTCGCTCCATCCACCAACGCCAAGTTGCACCACAGACTGTCCTGGAGTTGGCGGATGCTTTAGTCCAGGTCTGGGAGGAGAACCCTCAGGAAAACATCCACCGCCTCATCAGGAGCATGCCCAGGTGTTGTAGGGAGGTCATACAGGCACGCGGAGGCCACACACACTACTGAACCTCATTCTGACTTGTTTAAAGGACATTACATCAGAGTTGGATCAGCCTGTAGTGTGTTTTTCCACTTTCACTTGGAGCAGAACTCCAAATCCAGACCTCCATGGGTTATGTTTGATTTTTATTGATCATTTTTGTGTGATTTTTGTCATCAGCATGTTCAATTATGGAAAGAACAAAGTATTTAATAAAAATAATTCATTCATTCAGATCTACAACATGTTAATTTAGTGTTGCTTTTATTTTATTGAGTGTATATCTACACTGCAAAAAACTGAAATCTAAGTAAAAATCATAAATTGAGTACACATCCTTATTTTTTTTAAAGGTAAGATAATTATTTATATGCCAGAGAATTTCTCTGTTTTTAAGAGTATTTTTACTTGTTTGTGGAAGTCTTGACAACCCAAATTTTCTTGTTGGCAGATAATTTATCTTATTTTAAGCGACATTTACCTCATTTTTGTATATTTTTTTTCTTGTTTTTTATGGCTGAGCTTTTGCAGTGTAACCAGCGCCATCCTAGCGGAGAGGCCACAGTGGTAACCACTATTCCACCGTGCCGCCCTCACATAAACACTGACTAACCAATGGTTTTCCTCAAACCTCCATCAGAACCAGGACCAGGAAGGACGGCTACCTGGGTGGAGCGGTTCAGGTGGAGCGGACAGGAAGGAGGGCGAACCCGCAGAACTGCTGACCAGTGTGTGTTTTTGTTTGGACGACGACGGCGTCGCTGCAAACTTAACGCTGCTGATCCGGATTAAAAATGGTTCCAGAATTATTCCTTTATTTGTAAATGAAGAAAATGTGAATATGAAATAAAATACTTGAAGATGCAGCCAGAGCAGCTCTGTGTCTGTTCGGAAGCTGCGTTATTTACTAACCTGAAGTGGGATTAAGATACTGGATCACTTTGTATGTACTGGGAGGAAACATAAAACCAGTCTGGTGGTTAAAATCTTTTGTTCCTCAAAAGCTCCAACTGTAACGGTCTGAACCCCCCCCCCCCCCCTCCCTCCCGCCATCACGTCTGAGCATGACAGCCTCGTCACATGCTCCCAAAGCCCAGTCACATGCTGCAGATGTCCGTCTCAGGGTCTCACCTCCACTGCAGCTCCCGCTCCTGCTACGATGCGTTCAGGTGCTCCTTCTCCTGAATGTCTGATGCATCCTGATCTGTAACACCGAGACAACTGGAGCATCTGTTAAAGTAAGAATCCTGCAGGCGGTGTGGAGGCTGAAGGTGTGAAAAGACTCACAATAACAGACTAAACGTCTGCAGGGAAATAAAACGTTTTACATTGATTTAATGGCTTTTAAAAGTCAAATAAAATGTAATGGTTTAAAGAAAAAACTAAATTTATTGTTGATAAATTTACAAACTCCATCCATCCCTCTTCATAATCGTCCATCCCCTCTGGTTCTCCTCTCCAGACATCATCTGGGTTTTCATTGGTTGGATCGGGTCAATGACCTGCAGAACTTCTGGGTTTCTACCGAACCTCCAAGCAGAACTGACCGTTTAACAAACCAGTCACACCGTGAACAAGACAGCGTCCGTTTTGGTGAAAGAAAAACTTAAAAGAAACTGTTTAAATAACGACAGCAGCAGAAATAACAGGAATCCGCCTGATAAGTTCAGGTATCTGCAGGGGGGTCAAAAATACGGCAGAATTAAAGTTATAAAACAATTATAAATAGTGATTAAAGACACCCACCTCCGCCTATCCCGTTATTTGCTACGTTTCAACGCAACACTGGTTCATCCATGGAGTTAATATTAATGCTTAATTGATTCTTAAATCAGAGTTAAATGGCGTAAAGATGCAGAAAATGGGGGAAAAAACGTTCGAGACTCAGAGATGTGTGGATCAAGACTGCTTTTAAAGATGCGAGGGATTAAAAATCATAAGAAAATGAGAAAAAGCAAGTTATTATTTCAGAAAATAAAAACAGTCTCCAGGAATCATCTCGTTGTAAATTCATGTGTTCTCAATTATCGGATTTTTGCCTCCACGTGGTTTCACATGAATAAAACGTGTCGTGTTATCCCACAACAAAAAAATCTAGACGTAATCTCATTAAAAAACGGCCACTTCTTTCTTTTAGAAGAGAATTATGCTGCGTTTCCATGTTCCTTCCCTCCTTCCTGCCTATTTGCTGTGCATGAAGCTCAGATTTCCGGAAATCCCTGAAGGCGCCGCAGCTTACATCTCTCTGCCGTGGCCAACAGACAGACAGAAGAAATCCACGCCACGCCGCGAAGAGGACACGCATCTGCCTGTAAAAGGACAAAAACCAGCCTACAGATTCACTGTAAGTCATTTTGGTTCACATGAAGGAAGGTTTTACCGGTTGTGTGTCCGCCTGGAGCCGCAGCATCCCCGCTCCGGTCCGCTCCGCACGGCGGCGGCAGCGGCTCCGGTTCAGTTTCCGGGTTTGCCGTCTTTGTGCACACGGCACGGGGCTGGTGCAGAGCGCACAAAGCCAACGTGGTACTGTTTACCTCCGGAGTGTTCACGTTCACACACGGACACGCGTGACCGCCCGCACAGAAATGGGTCTGATTAGTTTTATGGTTTTATTCCAGCGGCGGACGGAGGCCGAGGCTGGGCGGGAGCACGAGGCCCGAGTCCGGGCCGCGGCCACCTGCCAGACCCGCCTGTCCGCAGCATCCACCGGCTAACAAGGTGGCCAACTCCCCGGTCCACCACCGTGTGGGTGTCACCACCACTTATTAATCAGTGTTAATAAGTAACCATTTAAACTTACTGAAACTATTACTGGTTAATAATCAAAACGTCAGCAAACCGCGGCACCATGTCCGATCAGCACGCGCCGAATTCCCTTACAAAAACCTGACATTTGCATTTTTCTTCCGCTTTCAGAGAGGAAACGAACTGAAACAACAGCTTAATAAATTCATTATAATCTTGTTTTTAATTCGGCTCAACATAAAAGAGTCCTGGAGGCAGTTTCCCCCCTGATGTCACCTTTTCCCATCTGGCTCCATGAAGGCTCTGATCAGAGCATGCTTTAATAGGATTGACTGAATAAGAGCTGTTTTTATAGTCACATTCATCCTGAATGAACTGGACTTGACATATGCTTGCTAATCTAGTCTTCTATTGTGTAATACGTTAATACCTTGAACTTAAACCCCCCAGAGGCACATCTACTCTAATTACATGAGATGTTTTAAAGATAATCTACTCCAATAATTCAGTTTTCTGCTCCAGGCTGGGTTGAAACGCTGCTGGGAATATTTCCTACAGAGTGCAGGTGTTGCGTACATTTTGTGGATGAATTTGTGTGTACATCACTGATAGTTTTATTTCCAATTTAAACACATGGAGAAGAAAAGTAAATTCCCCAAAGTTCCAGCTATGTGTTTTAGTTCTTCTAAAAATAAGGTTGTAATTTAATTTGTCACTGATGACACGTTGCTGTGATCACAGGGGGTGTGAGGGTTATTACAACAGTCATTACTACTGGGACATGATTCATCAGCACTCTGCAAATGGAGTGTTTATTTATTTATTCTTTATTTGGTTTTATTATTTAGTGTTTACAACTTAGAGTTTACCTATTTAAACATTCAGTTTTCATGATCTTTAAGCATTTGGTTTGGTTTATGTCAGGAAAAGCTTGTTGCATTTCTTCACATAAATGCTGACATGTTCAGATTAAACATTTAAATGCCATATCTATCATATTTATCACATTTAATACAGAATCTGAGATATTTTATGTCAAGTTGTTGTAAAAACTTTGCACGAAACCCTGTTGTACACAATCCGATACGTTCCTTCTGCCCCCTGGTGGACACCTCATGCATTGCAGTCATTTCAACACAGAAGGTAATAAAAAATGTACAAAAAAACAGATAAATCAGCTTTTATTTTTGTTTTAAAAAGGCGAGAATTATTAGTTTCTAGTCTGGCTGCAGGATATTGGCAGTTATTTTAGCATCAACACGTGCAGCTGCAGTGACGGTTTTACCCTAAAAATAAAAAGTAAGTTGTGCCGTAATAACGACCGCTGCTTGCTGTTACATGATGCTCTGCAGCTTATCTGCATGCACAGGTGCAGAAATGGGATGCAGCCCCCAGATTAGCACCATATCATGACATATATGTTCATATTTTACATTTTGCTTAATGTTCTGAATATCCGCAGCTGTGTTTGGTTCCACGTGCAGCAGCTTATGTTGGTTTCATAAAGAGAAGTTGAGCTCCTCTGAACTCCAGCTGATGTGGAAAATTAGATTCACTGCTGGAATCTCACATTTGTTCATTGTTAGTGACTGGAACGGTAAACTCCACCATGCCGTTCCGCCTGCCTGCTTTGTTTGACGTTTTAACGACGGTTTCGGGACTAAAGTCATCGCAGAACGTGGCGGTGGTGTTCGGTATTTTCTGCAGAACAGCGTTTCCGAGCAACACGGCAGTTTTGCAACAGACGTGTTTTCTGTCAGGAAATCGTCTGAACATCCGTGTTTCTCCTGCAGCGATGATGCATGAGGAGGCGTGTGCAGTGCTTCTGGCCGTGATGCTGCTTGTCGCCGTGGGCGACGCTCAGGCCGGGTCAGACTGCAGCCCGTCCGCCGCGCAGGCGAGCGGCAGGGCGGGCTTCCTGTCGGCGGTGGTGGACCCGGAGAGAGCCGAGCAGAGCCGGAGGCAGCACCTGGAGGCTCTGTTCTACAGGTGAGACCCGGAGACCGTCGTCCAGAGGTCGCTGCAGGTCTGAGCTTCCTGGTGAAGGTTAAATTCTGCCGTTTTGTTGCAGATACGGAGAAAACGGCAGCATCTCTCTGGCCGGGTTAAAGCGTCTCCTGCACAGCATCGGCCTGGACCGCATCAGAAGCGTCATGGTTCAGCATCACGAGCAGCCCGGTCATCACCACGAGCACGAAGGTCACCACCACCACCATCATCATCATCACCACCATGAGGAGCTTCACAACCATGGCCTGCATCAGCAGAGGCATCTCCATGGCGACCAGTCTCAGGCCAGCGCGAAGAGGAAAAGGAGAGAGGTGGCGGCGACGGCTCAGGTTGCTGGAACCACAGCGGCGCACGGCGCCCAGCTGGTCCGGAAGCCACAAGATGGACGCTCGGAACATCCGAGTCCTGCAGGAGTTGAAACCACGACAGCGGCCGCAGTTAGCAGGGGGGGCGACCACGATCACGATCATGACCACGATCACGACCACGATCACGACCACGATCACGACCACGATCACGACCACGATCACGACCACGATCATGACCACGCCCACAATCACACAAACCAGGATCGTCTCCACAACGGAAGTGCGGAGGTATGTGACAGATCGCGACGCTCCAGGGGAAGACGTGAGAGTGAAACGGAAACAAAGAAGCTAAATATAGAAAAGATAAAAACAGCGAATAAACTCAGTAAAGCAGACAATCATCAGGAGCCCCCGCAGAAAGACAAACAGAGAAAAATACGGTTTCTAAAAGATAAATCATCACTCATCCAAAACTCTGGATTCTTTATGGAACTTCATCATTTATTAAGTTGTTGATCCTTGAGCAATCAATAAGTACGTTATCAAAATGTTCGCATTTATCGCATTTATTGAATTATTCTGTTTAAAAAATATGTTGGACAACCAGATTTTTCCAGAAATTTCAACAATATTTTGCCTTAATTACAGATTTATATATTTTTTTTGTTAACAGATTTGAATATTTTTATTATATACATCAATATGTGAAGTTTTTTTTTGTTTTTACACAGTTGTACATTTAAATGATTTTTATATTTATTTTTATTTATTTTAATATATAATAACTATAAACATTTTTTTTAAATAAGTAAAATTCAAATTTGCTTCAATTACAAATTTATATAATCTATTTATTTACATCTTATTTTTGTGATATTTAATATTTATTTTTTTAACTTAAATTTATAATAATACAAAAAAATTTGGATTTTGTTCATTTATATTTTTAAAACAGTTTTCATTAAATGCAATTAATATATATTTATTTTGTTGAAGTATTTTCTA
This sequence comes from Telmatherina bonti, assembly GCF_933228915.1. NCBI lineage: Eukaryota > Metazoa > Chordata > Actinopteri > Atheriniformes > Telmatherinidae > Telmatherina > Telmatherina bonti. Next base: position 6,430,027 of record NC_136625.1, on the reverse strand, counting down.
TTTTTAATTGGTTCATAATTTATTTTAATTTTATTTACATGTTTAATTAATTTGACACTTTTACTCCCATTTTAGCTTCCAGATTACATTTCGCATAGATCGTATTTATGCAACCAAACATGTAACCCAGGAAGAAATTAAGTAGAAAAGCTATAAAACAAGTTCTACCCGTTTTTATTTAATTAGTTTCGCTCTGGAGTGTCGACCAGCAGCCAAAGCAGCGCGCTAATCGCTGTTCGACTTTTCCCTGCAGTGTCTGAACGCCTCCGGCATCATCTCCTCACACGGGATGTCGCAGGAAGTCGGCGTCAGCCTCCAGGACTTCAGCTACCTCTGCCCCGCCCTGCTCAACCAGATTGACAGCGGCGCCTGCCTCGTGCACGGAGACGCTTTGCATCATCCGGAGAGAGGTAGGAACATCGGAAAACTCCTCACGCAACAAGATAAATCAACAGAAATGATCAGAAAATGTCCCAAGTCATGGTTTAATGCGAGAACTCCACTTGTTTTATCTTTCTTTCTCCTTTTAGAGCATAAACATCACAAGCATGCTCATGGTCACCATGGAGACCACAGCCACTCGGCCCACAACCACAGCGAGCACAGTGGAGGGGAGAGCGGCAGGAACATCGCGACAGGTGAGGCGTTTGGGACCCGGATGCTTTGGTTCGCCAGTTCTTCCTGCTCCTTTCTGCGTCGTGCTAACGTTCCACTCTCTGCCTCCAGGCAAACCAGGAGTCGCTCAAAACTGTGATTTACGAGGCAGAAATCGCACGTGGCTGCAGTTGTCAAAGAGCTCTAGGTCATGTTGATATCAGCAGCTTTAACTTGTCTAGATACAAAGTGTCACCTGCTTTCTGCACCAATCGGCTGCGACGCCAACGAGAACCGTAACAATTAACCTGCTGGGCTAACTGGTTAAACGGGAGAATTATTAACGCCCGCCCTCACATCCAGTCCTAGATGTGGTTCAGCTGATTAAAAACTACATGGAAATTAAAAAGACTCACCTGTGCCGGGCCGAACTAACGGCAGAGCGCGGCGGTGAGCGTCGTCTCTGAAGCGTCTGCTCTGTGTGTTGCAGCGTGGGCCGGCGGCTTCCTCTCCATCACCATCATCAGCATGCTCTCTCTGCTCGGCGTCGTCCTCATCCCGCTCATGAACAGGGTCTTCTTCAAGTTCCTCCTCAGCTTCCTGGTGGCGCTGGCTGTCGGCACGCTGAGCGGCGACGCCTTCCTGCACCTCATCCCTCACGTGAGTCCCTCGCCGTTGAGCTGCAGGATTTGTTGGCTACCAACTGTTAGCAAGGTGGCTACGTCCTGCTTTTCTGCTCCTGTAAGAAGAAAATGTGATTTGTTCTTATTTTACAAAAACAAAGATGAAGCCATAACCTGGATCACCAGACCGGGCCGCTCAGGCCAGTGTGTTGGAGCAGGGAAACTCTGAAAACCTGCAGGATACTGGCCTCTGGGGTCTGGACTTGACGATATCTGGGCTACAAGTTAATAACTAGGTTAACTTTGGTTGTATTAAAGGAATCGTCCAGAATGCATCGCTATGGGGAAAAGCAGCGATTGAACGCAGAAAACCTGGCTTGGTTTCAACCCGAGGTGGGCGTCGGGGTCGGGTCCGTAGTTCGTCTGCGGTTGCATGAAGGGGGTACTTCATAGCATCCTGGTCTCCGTCATCTTCATCAGGCTTCTACAGCATCCTGGTGAATGACGCTAAAATATTATCTCACATAAACTGATCTTAACGCATGTGTTGGCGGATTTCTGTCCAGCAACCAGTCATGCCAAGTCAGGGCTCGAACATGTGAAACGTCACTGCCTACCTGCTTCTTTCGTGTCCTTTATGCTAGCATGGTTGTTAGTCAACACATCCACCAGAGGGCAGTGTTTACAGTTCACCGCCGATTTGGTGACCAGAACAAACATGGTGATAGTGGTGGAAATCCTCCCATGTTCTCAGAAAGAGGCTTAAAGAGAGGCGGCGCAGTAAACGAGGATCTGTACGTCCACTGAATGCATCACGGCTTCTTCTTCGTTCATTATGTTGGTTGCATGCGAGATGTGCAGCGTAACACTGCCCCCTACCTTTCCTTGGTGGAACTGCTCTGATGGACGTAAGGCTCCATTAATATTTATCCATCCATCTTCAGCCACTTATCCGGGGTCGGGTCGCGGGGGCAGCAGCCTAAGCAGGGAAGCCCAGACTTCCCTCTCCCCAGCCACATTTGCCAACTCTGCGGGGGGGATCCCGAGGCGTTCCCAGGCCAGCCGAGACATATGATCCCTCCAGCGTGTCCTGGGTCTTCCCCGGGGTCTCCTCCCAGAGGGACGTGCCTGGAACACCTCACCAGGGAGGTCCAGGAAGCATCCTGACCAGATGCCCGAGCCACATCAACTGGTTCCTCTCGATGCGGAGGAGCAGCGGCTCTACTCTGTTCTCCTCCCAGATGACCGAGCTCCTCACCCTATCTCTAAGGGAGAGCCCGGCCACCCTGCGGAGGAAACTCATTTCAGCCGCCTGTATACGAGATCTCCTTCTTTCGGTCACGACCCACAGCTCATGACCATAGGTGAGGGTAGGAACGTAGATCGACTGGTAAATCGAGAGCTTTACCTTCTGGCTCAGCTCCTTCTTCACCACGACAGACCGGCGCAGAGTCCGCATTACTGCAGACGCCGCACCGATCCGTCTGTCGATCTCACGCTCCATCCTTCCCTCACTCGTGAACAAGACCCCGAGATATTTAAACTCCTCCACTTGAGGCAGGACCTGACTCCCGACCCGGAGAGGGCAATCCACCCTATTCCGGCTGAGGACCATAGTCTCAGATTTGGAGGTGCTGATTCTCATCCCGGCCGCTTCACAGACGGCCGCGAATCGCTCAAGCGAGAGCTGGAGATCACGACCAGACGAAGCCAACAGGACCACGTCATCCGCAAAAAGCAGGGACCCAATCCTGAGGCCACCAAGTCGGATCCCCTCAACACCTCGGCTGCAGCTAGAAATTCTGTCCATATAAGTTATGAACAGAATCGGTGATAAAGGGCAGCCTTGGCGGAGTCCAACCCTGACCGGAAACGAATCCGACTTACTACCGGCAATGCGGACCAAGCTCTGACACCTGTCGTACAGGGACCGGACAGCTCGTACAAGGTGGTCCGGTACCCCATACTCCCGGAGTACCCCCCACAGGAGCCCCCGGGGGACATGGTCGAACACTTTCTCCAGGTCCACAAAACACATGTAGACTGTTTGGGCAAACTCCCATGCCCCCTCCAGGACCCCCTTAATATCTAGCATTTTGTAAAACCAGAAACCAGCTTTTATCTCTGCATAAACTTTAGTTCAGCCAGAAGACAGCGGAAGCTAACGGGACAGACGCTAACCATCTGAGGTAAAGTCGTTTCCAGACGCCAACAAAGCATCGGATCATTTTTTATCCCAACAACAGGTTCTGAAGTCACGTTTCTTCCGAGGATTTGACCAAACGCTGACCTTTTTCTTTTATTTATTACGCGTTAAAGAACCCTGAAGTAACTTTCATGACTTCAACGACTACACTGACTGAAACGACCAAAAACAAGATGAACATCAGAAAGTTTCCAGCGATGAAGAACGTTTTCTCCTCCCACTAATACAATGGTACGCAAAGCTTTTCCACCATTACAATACATCCCGCTCACTCGCCGTTATTCGCTCATTCGTGCTTCTGTAACGTAGCTGTTGTGTTCGGGGTCATAAAGGTCTCAGACGCCACAGAGGTCTGAAACGAGCCGGTTTGACCCCTTCCTGTTCCCTCCCGCTGGTGAAGCAGATATGACGTCATACGAATGCTGTTTGTGATTTTGTCGGTAGTGATGCTAAGCTAACTTCCTGTCCGCCTGGTCCCGTCAGTCTCAGGGAGGCCACCATCACCACTACGAGGAGCCGGGCGTGAACCTGGAGGAGCATCACCTCCACGAGGAGCGAGACGAGAACCTGGACGCCGTGTGGAAGGGTCTGACCGCTCTGAGCGGCGTCTACTTCATGTTCCTCATCGAACACTTCCTGACGCTGGGAAAGATGTACAAAGACAAGAAGCAGAAGGTCAGTCTGAGTGCGTCTGATGGCAGCAGAGCAGCTTCACGCTTCAGTCTGCAGCTAAACTTTCGTACAACCCGTTAGCATGTAGCACATCGTGATGCTTTACATGCAGGATGTTGGATGAGTCAGCAGATATGTGACCTGAACAGGAACAGTCTCATCTGTTTTCTGACCACCACCTCTACAGACACTGGTGTTACTGGGAGGACGGGATGCTCCTGCTGTTTATCGTTTATTAGTTAAGATTTATTAGTTTCACTGTCAGATAAATATCTGATTATTCTGCGTTAATTTCCCAACATTATAAAATCCTTACAGGTCTTTAATTTCTGTCTTTTAATGGAAACATGAAACATAAATCATAGAAGAGTAAAGCAACAAAACCTTCTGCAGAGTTTAGAATAAATAAATCCTGCTTTTTAACTCTGGAACAGTGGAAATAAAGAAACAAGACCACAAACATGGGATGAAAGAGACCGTTGCAGGCTGACGGCGGTCGTGTTGAACCAGAAAAGCTCCATTTAAAAGCCGATTGAGTTGACGTCTCATCGGTACCATGCTGCTGATGGAGTCGGACGTGGTTACATACTTACTGACAACACTACAACATTTCATTTCACACAAACGGTGGATCAACATCAGATCCAAACCACAGAAAACCGCTCCTGACTTTAGCATAAAAGAGGTGAAACCTGCTGGAAGGAGAGACGTTCTCCACAAACACACCTCCGTCTTCTTCTACAACCAAAATAAAGTAGTTTGGCAGGAATAAAAGCAACACAAGCTAACGTCTCCTTCCCTGAAGACATGATCCTTTATGGAAAAGGTTGCATCTTTATAACTTGTTAACCGAAGCGTTTAATGGTGGGATTCAGTAACCGGGACATCTGCCAACTGTTGACGGGACAAGACGTTTTCCCGTCAGACTTTTTCAGCGTTTCACATTCGGATTCATCAGAAAACACAGAACCAGTTAAACAACCCAGTTTCCAGCCGCTCGTCCCAGTTAAATTGGAGGGAAATGAACGCCCGACCGTCGTCTTAGAAACGGCGGTGTGGAACTCTGATGGACATGTGACCCTCCAGCTGGTCTCTTTCCGTCCCGTCCAGGAGGTTTACGATCCAAACGTGTCGCGTTTAAATCCACCATGACAACACCATTATTCATCACATCTTCATCACTACCATGTTGCTAAGAGACCTCTATTTTCACCTGGACATAATGATGTCACTTCCTGTCAGAGTTTCCACCAATCAGAGAGCTTAAACTGACGGTAACGTCCAATCAGAAATATCTGATCAGAAAAGAGAAATAATGATCCTCTATGTCTGGAATAAAGGCAGGAAGATGTTTGTGATGAGGTGGAGGTGGGTTAGTGAGGATAACCAGTAACTAGTAGCAGAAATGGAAACAGATTCTTTCAGTAATAAATCCTCTTTTCTTCTTCGTGCTGCTGTATGTATTGATTTGTTCATTTCACATCATTTTTATCTCATAATCTGGATCTGAAAACGGCCCGTCTGGATGCAGACTGGGGTTAAACTGGTTCAGCTGGTCCAGACTAGTTTACATCGGACTGGTCTGGAGGGTAAAAGACAGACGGATGTTGCTGATAGATGATAGACCGGTGACTCTGTCCTCCTTGCAGAAGGAGAAGTGGGATCAGAAGGACAAAGCAGATCCGGAGAAGCAGCCGGCTCTGGAGGAGAACGACCTGAAGCCGAGTGAAGGTGAGATGCGGCGCCGGAAATCGCCAGATTGTTCAGAGCAGCTTCTCGGACCCCGTCTACAATCAGTTTTATCCAGTTTACATGTTGGCTCAGGGGCCACGTAGAGCTGAGTCTGGTCTCCAGTGTGTCAGACCAGTAAAAACCAGTTTTATAACCTGTAAACACATAAAGTCCTCATTTTACTACGTTTATTTGAAGATGTTTCTGTTTAATGTCTGAATTTATTTACAACTGAAAAAAATAAATACAGGGAAAAAAATGGAATAAAAAATAAAGTACAATTTAATATTTGATTATGATTTATAGAAAACAGGAAAAGATAAAAAAAAAAAAAAAACCCAGAAAATTCATAACAGTAAATAAAAGCAGGAGATTAAATGAAACTAAATAAAATATATTTTTATTTATATATTAAAATATATTTTTTAAGTTCACATTTTTTACATTTATCTGAGATACATACAACTCATTTAATGAAAATGAAATTTTATTTAAAATGTAATAAAATTATTCAATTTTTAAAAAAAATATTTTTATTGAAAATAAATGTTTATTCAAAATGTAATAAAATGATTCAATTTTATAGTAATTTAATTTTTTTTTATGAAAATGAACTTTTATTTGAAATGTAATAATAAAATGATTCAATTTTATATTTTTTTCATTTATTATTTAATGAAAATGAACCTTTATGTAAAATGTAATCATAAAATTATATAATTTTATGTTTTTATATATTGTTTATATTTTATTCATGTACTGATACACATTTAAATGTTGATAACGTCTCGATGAAAATGATCCGAGTAACGTTCAAAGATCTACAAGTTGTTTTGAACGTACATACGTGTACATTTCCACACGTAAAAAGACCCCCCTGACCCGCCTTAAAGGTGGAACAAGTTTTTGTTTTCCGATGTCCCCCTTGAGGGTCTCCAGGCCGTGCATCCGTCCCAGTGCTGTCGGACCAGCGTGTACTGGTTCCGTTTCCCAGACTCCATCATCTTGTTTCTGCTCCGTCTGCAGACATCGAGACGAACGGCGCGTTTGGCGAGCTCTCCTGCAGCCTGCAGGGCAGCAGCGTGGCGGAGGAGGAGCAGGTGATGCTGGCGCCGCAGGTGTCCGTCGTCTCGCCGCAGGGCTACGGCCAGTCGGCGAGCGCCGCCGGCTACACCGCCGAGGACTGCGAGAACAAATGCCACTCCCACTTCCACGACACGGTGGGCCAGGCTGACAGCATGCACCACCACCACCACGACTACCACCACATCCTGCACCACCACCACTCCCAGAACCACCACCCCCACAGCCACTCCCACTCCTACTCGGAGCAGCACTTCCAGCAGGCCGGCGTGGCCACGCTGGCCTGGATGGTCATCATGGGCGACGGGCTGCACAACTTCAGCGACGGCCTCGCCATCGGTGAGAAGCTGTGGGAAGAAATCCAGTTCAGACCAGTTAATCTCCTTGCCGCGCTAATCTAACGTTCCTTCTTCCTGCAGGAGCCGCCTTCACCGAGGGTCTGTCCAGCGGTCTCAGTACCTCTGTGGCGGTTTTCTGCCACGAGCTGCCTCACGAGCTGGGTAAGAACTCTGACCCGGTCCAATCTGTTTATTTATTTATCCTGGACGGTCAAAAGCTGGCTTCGGGGTCTGAACCAAGCAGCAACCTCCAGCGGTTAAAAGGGAAGCAGAAGGAACAAAAACTGCAGTTCCCCCTTCATCCACTAGGGGCTCCAAAACAGCGAATCCCCATAGACTCCCATGTTAAAAAGACCAACTTCACAGCAGAAATAAACATGTTTACAGCAGGAATAAACATGTTTACAGCACAAATAAACATGTTTACAGCAGGAATAAACATGTTTACAGCCTGGTACAAAAATCCATTTTAGGGTTAATAGGTCAGGTTTAACTTCATGACAACTGTGGAGGGAGTGAATTTTTTTCCTAACTTAAAAGTAATTTAATCTTGAAGTTTGTCATATTTAGGGGCGTGTCCTTTTGATTGACAGGTACCCAATCTCCCGCTTCAAGTAAGAAGAATGTAGAACCACAGTTTTTAGCCGGTTAACAACGTGACTTAGCTTTAGCCCGCTTACCTCCGTTAGCTGGTTAGCTCCTGTTATCTCCCGGTTAGCTCTTAGCTACCAGTCGCATAAAACATCCCATTTCTTCCAGTTTTTTACTGGTGCAATGTTGCAGAGCTGGTCTGAAACCAAACCAGAATCTGTCCAGATAGTCTGGTTTGTGGTTCTTCTGGGTGATAACCTGTGTATCACTCCTTCCAGGTGACTTTGCGGTGCTGCTGAAGGCTGGTATGACGGTGCGTCAGGCCATTCTGTACAACGCGCTGTCGGCCATGATGGCTTATCTAGGCATGGTGACCGGGATCCTGATCGGGCATTACGCTGAAAACATCTCCATGTGGATCTTCGCCCTCACAGCCGGGCTCTTCATGTACGTGGCCCTGGTGGACATGGTGAGTTACCTGCTGCGCCTGAACGCACCACAGAGCACTGCTGCAGTGCAGACGTTTCTACACCAGGGTTTTAGTTTTACATGAAAAACCGTCTTTGTTTAGAAGCATCATCATTTTGTTGCCGTGGAAACCAACTATTCAGTCAGCAGACACACCTGTTTGTGTGACAGGTGGATAAAATAAACTCTCCTGCAGTGTCTATTATCGTTAATATTGGTAATTCTGTGTCACTGCAGCAGCAGATTATCAGGTTCATCCGTCCATCCATGCATGCTCCTCTAGTGTAGGTGGTCTCACTAGCATGCTCAGTCAGCAGACACACCTGTTTGTGTGGCAGGTGGATAAAATAAACTCAGGTGAGTTTTCAGACATCTGCTTCCTGTAAACACAGCAGATGTGGGACGCTGCCCTCTTGTGGCCGCTGTGCAGAACTACATCCTGTAAAACAGACCTGCAGCTGCTGCATGTCGGAGCTGAAGGATATTTCATCAGGCTGTCGGCGTCCAGCGACGTCTTTAACTTGAGTTAATGACAAATTCAGGTGCTGAAACCATGAATGGAAGCAGATGAAGCTGCATGGTTAACACGTAGATCCCTGTGAGGTGGACATGAAGCGGTTCTGCTGGTTTGTACGTTATCTTCAGATCATCAGTTCAGATCTTCTGAACCGACAGAGAAACCCTCTGGTTGACTGACGTGGCGTTCAGGAACAAGTCGGTTCATGCAGAAGAGCTGACTTTGATTTTAATAATAACGTTTTTACCAACAAATAAAATGATTCCCAACATTTAAATCATTGGTAACAGCTGAATTAGAGTCATAAAGAAGCTCTGGGTTCATGTTATATGAAGCTGAAAGAGCCTGATCTTTGAAAAGAGCCACTGTTTTCTCCTCACTGCCTGCCTCAGAGGAGGGCCGAGCCCTTCTAACCCTGGAAGTGACCGTAGAGATGCTCATCCTGGTCTGGTCTAACACCTTCATCACTTCCGTTAGGGAACATTCAGTTACAAACCAGACTCGGACTGGTATGACACCAGGTTGGACCAGGTCCACCGTCTTCCTTCATGGCTGCTTGGTGACAGTTTCCGTCTCCTCCTCAGGTTCCCGAGATGCTGCATAACGACGCCGGCGACCACGGCTTCAGCCACTGGGGCTTCTTCCTCCTGCAGAACGCCGGCATCCTGCTGGGCTTCTCCATTATGCTGCTAATCGCTCTGTTTGAGCATAAAATCCGGTTGGACCTGGGATAACGGAGCGAGGCGTCCGTTCCCGAGCCCCGTGCATTCCAGCGTCTGGTGTTTTTGTTGTCAGCCTCCTAGTTTTAGTTCACGTTTCACATGGTTCAGACTGAAGGCGGAGGCGGCCAGCTGGTGGAACAAGTTAAGGCGTTCAGTGTTGATGGTCCAGATGCTGCTGCAGGAGCTCACAGACACGTTTTGCTTTTGGTTTAACCTTCATCAGACTGGTGAAGAGTCTTGAAGCTGCTGGATTTGTCCTTGCTTTAGTTTTCTGTATCTGTTGTGTTCAGACCGAATCAGTGTTCCAGTCACCAAGCTGAATTCCCAGAAATCTCCTCCATCAGCGGATGTGACCACGTATCAGCTTCCCTCCTGTTACATGATGTCAGATCATCTCGTTCTGAGTCCGTGAAGACCATCACTCATAACTCTGTTCATGTTGGGGTTGAAAAACATGAGGAAACATCAGGACGGTTCCTCCTCATCTACCAGAGCTCCAACGCTGGAAAAGCAAATCAGAGGAATAACATCTGGATTTATTCACGGTTTGAGCTCCAAGCAGAAGTGTGAGGACGTTCCTGAAGTTCTGACTCAGTTTTCTGTCTCTTTGTGCTGAAATATCTTGTCTGAGGTGCTGATAAGAGGTCAGCGGTGCAGCTGAGGCTGAGACCAGGTTCAGGTGTGTTCAGGTCCACCAGGTCATGCGGGAAGCCGCTACAGGGTCACATGAGCGTCGCCAGCAGGTAACATCTGGGAGCTGCAGGGTGAATCGACGAGGAGCTGCTGGTGTTTGTGAAGGATGAAGATCATGTTGAGTTCAGGTCCAACCTGGACTGGACTCGGCTGATCCCAGGAATGTTGCTGGGAGAAGATGATTCCGACATCTGATCTCATTCATGTAGTTTTTATCATAAATGTCTGAAGAAAAAAGTGTTTAAATTATTTTCTATGAGCCGTTTCTGATTCCTGCAGGGTCTAAAACCTGGACTAAGTTCCTCCCAGCGGTTCTTGGTTTGGAGTTACGGTGGCAGCTGAAAGAAAACGGAGAAAGTCTGTCGGTCTGGTTCTGATCTTTGTGTTTGGGTTAAACGTGGACTCACAGCAGCAGAAGAAACGGATGTTTAGGTCAAACCACAGAGTAGTTGTCAAAGCCGGTGTTTATATTCCATGTATGATGTTCCAGCATGTGTAAATACTCTGATGTAAAACATGTTTCATTTCATTCACTGTGATGCTTGATGAGAGAAAACAGAAAAACATCGACGAGTGGAGGGTTTTAAATGTGAGAAAAGAAGGATTGTGTTATTTAATGAAGGAAACTGTAAAGGCTGGGTCAGGTTTTACTGCAGTCGGACGGATGAGACTCGACCAGTTTAGTGAAAGGTAAACTGGTCTGGTCCCAGCAGGAGGAGATGAAGCAGAACGTTTAGGTTCAACAACCCAAAACTCCTGACCTGAAGTTACCATTAGCGGCTTTAATGGAGCCTTTGCAGCTTCAGGTGGGACCATGGAGTCTGATGAAGACCTGCAGAAGCTTCCAGAAAGCCAACAGCTGATGTTTACCTGCAGAGTCCTTCAGGCAGCTTTCATGTCCACTCACTGTTCTGACATTCCTGAACCACAATAAACTCTCCGTCTCCACACAGTCACACCTTGTTTTCATGTTTTCTTACAAATATCAAACATAGTTATTTTATGCTTTTATTCTGAAACTTTTCTCAGTTGGATCCACGTGAAACGCTGATATTTAATGAGGAAGATGTTCTCTTCCATGTTTCACCACCTTTCTGTGCTGGAAGAGTTTCAGTCCATGCAGGAACCTGGGAGCTGTGAGGTCTGGTCGTCGGACTGGTAGAGCCTCAGAGTTCTCAGACTGAAGGTCCATTTCCACCGAGCGCTTCGGTTCTGGATGGTTCGGTTCAGAGGTATCAGAAGCAGAGTCGTATGGCCACTGTGCATGCCTGGTTGAAACCAAATGGCTAGCATGGTGTCGTTCTGGTGCGACCACAACTAGCGTGACGCTACAAACTACAGCAGACAACAAAAGACTACTTGAGCTGGGAAGGTTTGTAGTTCCAGATCCGACTGGACTTCACTGCTGTTTGCAGGAACCTTTTTCCAACACCGACTGAACCGAGGACTGAACGGCAACGTTGTTTGTTTCCTGCTTGCTTTTCAAACAATCCACCAGCTGATGGATGTGATCATGTGACACCAGTAGCACCACCTTACCCAGACCATTCTCTGTGGATCTACAGCTGAAGAGTTCCACAGACGATGTGGTTTGGTTTTAATGGTCGGTTTTAAAATGGAAACAGACAAAATAGGCTGTACTAAACCGCTCTGTGGAAACGTGGCTTGAAAGGTCCATTCAGGCTTTACGTTGGCATTGCTTAAACATCCAGCAGAGGCCAGTAGACTTCAGAGTTCACCTCAGAGTTCTGACATCAGTTTCAGGAAATGGCGGAGGAGATCGTTATCATGCACATTCTCAGAAATGGACAGAAGTAGAGGCAGATGTTGCCAGAAGGCAACAAAGACCAGGATGTCCCAGCTGTGGTGAAGACCCGAGGAGACACGTTGTGCTGGTCTGAGCTTCATACCGGAAGGTTTATTCTTTGGCACTGGTCAGATATCCTAAAACAAGATTTCATGATACCGGACTAGTCTTTCATCACCTTCGGTCCCATTTACAACATAGCCTGTAATCAATGTGAACCCTTTTACTGCATGTTGTACAGAAGTTACAGAACATCACAATTTTCACGCAGTTTCCCTTTAAGCTGGGTAAGTAATGCTGGGGAGCTAGCAAGATGTGAAAGTGGTGCCCTGTCTTGGCTCCTCCCCCTCTGATTTTGCTTCTTGCGTGATATTTTATTCGCAGCTCAACGATTTTCTCTTTCTCGGCTGTTTAGCAGGAGGAGGCAAATAAACCGAACCGGGTCGGGAAATCCTTCCTGCATTTTCTCAGCCATGTTTGCCTTCCAAGTCTCTTCTTCAGTACTTTGTATTTTCATCCTAACACGTTGTTTATATGCAGGGTGTGGCTATCAGGTATGCAGGAGGGGGAGGAGGGGAGCCGGGAGAACAAGCTTACGGAATATAAGAAATGAACAACTCCATTTAGGTCGGAACGTTTGGATTGGTCAGAGTTTTTACAGATTTACAGTAAACTGAGGGGTCTAACTATATTTCTTATTGTTCATGATTGCAGAATGTATAGACTACTATCAGGACGAGGAACCACTTCACCCAGAGGAACATGTCTCTGAGCAAGTTTACCGACTGTAGCTTTAAATCACTTATATTTGTTTCTAACGTAATCATGTTTACCTGGTTACCAACAAGATGTCGTTTCTGGTTTGGTATCAACCACAAACATACTTTTAACTTCAACAACACATCAGAAAATATCCTTTCTAATTAAAAACTTCCAGAAATAAGTTCAGTTAAAGGTAAGTCCACTTGTTTCTCACCTACTTTGGGTTAGTTTACCACACAAACACCTCCATATGAGCCAAATCTTCTCGTCTTAGCATTGGTTAAAAGGTTAGTTTATACAACTTTCTCACAAATCTCTAAATAAACTGCTTCATTTGAAAATAATTAAAAACTAAACTCCATAAACAGCTATTTTAAACATCCAAGGCAACAATATACATGATTTTGATGAATATTTACCTACCTGTGGTGAACAGAGACAGACGTTGAGTTGCTGTTAGCTTCATACAGGAAGGTTCGTTGGAACTTCCTGCTGGTACTGCAAGCGCCCCCTGGTGGCTGGATGCAGAATAGCGCCGCATCGTCTGAGATTGCAGTTGTTTTATTCATGTTGAATCAAAGGAAAACTTATTGAAAAGTAGGACTAAAGTGGGCTTTTTCTTTTTTATATGTATATTAGTCTCACTTTGTAGAACAGGCCTCTGGTGACTTCTTACTGAGCATATTTTCAACTTCATCATCTTCATCTACAGAGACACGGACTGAAACTGCTGAAATTTCTTATCAGGAATTCCATACAGAATCCGGGACCAGGAGATGTGTTCCTATCTAGGATGTTTCATGGTTTGTGGACAAAAATGGCCCCTTTTCAGTGGATCTAATGAATCTCCAGAAATATTGTCAGAACTTCAAAAAGGAGCAGACAAGAGGAAAGCGGTTTCATCCCGATGTAGTTCCTGTAAGTGTCCAGCAGATGGCAGCAGATCAGCGGCTGAAAAATTCCACAGGTGAGGCGTTTGTGATGACGGCAAAAAGAAAAACATGTTTCGCTGTGAGTTTTTGCTGAGTCAGCATGACATCCATCCAGGAAACGAAGCAGAGTTAGACCGATGGAGGTAGACGGTCTGTGTGACAGTGGCCTTGCCAGAAAATCTGCAAAGTGAGCCAATAGAAAATAGGCCAGCCCAACTTTTTCTTGAAAAATATGTGATAACCTGGCAGAAGTAAGGCATTATGCTGGAATGACCCAGATGTAAAAAAAAAAAAAAAAAAAAAAAAAAAAAAGGGATATGCAAGGTGTTCTATTCTGAGACTCAATGCTGGATGAGCCATATGTTTTGATGACTGTTTCCTCGTTCATCCCAACAATCCTCCCACGAGGGTGAACAATGCATTCTCTACATCGTCTTTTTTCTTCTTCTTCTTCTTTTTTGTCTTGTCCAGCATTTAAGCAAGCAGACTGATGTTCTGGATGCTGTGTTCTGCTGAGCAAATTTATTTTGCCAAGGGGAACTTTTATAGATGTAATGATCCCCTTGTATTTCTTGATTCTTATTTTATTTTTCTATTTGCTTTGGATAATAGTTTGTATTACACAGTTTATGCTGCTGGACCTGACCGGAAAGGACAGGAAAGGGGCAGAAAGAGAACAGAAAAGACAACATAAAAAACAAAAGAAAGAGATCAATGCATACACGTATATGCACATACATACCCACCCACATATATATGTATATACACTCGCACACACATTATATATGTATACATATATACATACATATATACATACATATATATACATATATATATATATATATATATATATATATATATATATATATATATATATATACATACATGCATACACACACACATACACATGCATACACACACATATATACATACACACATATACATATATATATATACATATATATATATACATATACATATATATATACATATATATATATATATATATATACATATACATATATATATATATATATATATATACATATACATATATATATACATATATATATATATATATATACATATATATATATATATATATATATATATATACATACATACATATATACACACACACACACACACACACACACATACAAATACACACATATACATACATATATACATATCCATACACGTACAGACATACATACACATACATACATACATATACATACATACATACATATGTACACACACATACCCACCCACACACATAAATATATACACCCACACAAGCCAACTCTAGATTCATGGTCCCTGTGGAGAACAAAACCATTGACAATCAGGAGGACCAGAAACTAGCAAGTTAAATCAGAAAGACAGAGAGAGAGCTACCTGCTGTTAGTGAATAAACTTGCTGGATGACTCAGTGACTGTGACACATGCAGAACACTCATGCAGAACATTTAGAGTGGAACGTGTTCAGAGAAGAGTGATCATGCCAATGTCACCCCGCCCACCTAGGGCTAGAGGCAGGCCAGGAGAACCCAGAGACCCGGGTAACCGACAGTCACCCCCAGGCACAGACCCCAACCCCCCCACTCCGGAGCCAGCCATGCATCTGCCCAGGAAGTGGCGAAGGAGGTCCCCAACCAGAGTCCCCCGCAGTCAGGGGGAACAGGCCCCAGCAGGCCCAGGCCGGCAAGGGCCGACCCCGCCGGGCACCGGCCACCCAGGGCAGACAGAGCGCAGGCCCCAGGGCCCCAAGAGCCCGAGAGCAGCCCCCCGCCCCCGCAGGCAGAGGGCACAGCCCACACCGACGGAGGACCAGGACAAGACAAGCCAAACATCTCCTCCGTCTGCGCCCAGATCCGCTTCAACCTCCAAGAGAAGCCGGAAAGAAGACTCGCCTGGAGCGACGTCCTCTAACAGGGACGACACCTCGGACATCCTGATGTCCATTGACAAAAATCTCGCCAGCTTCGACGCTCGTCTGGGCCTGTTGGAAGTTCTCCACCGGGAGTTTCAGTCGCTGCGGGAGTCGATGGAATTCAGCCAAAAGCAGATGGAGTCTCTGGCCGCAGAGAACGCCAGCCTCAGGGAGACGGTGACTTCTCTCAACGAGGGAATGACTCGACTCACAGAGGAAAATAAAAAAATAAAGGATTGATCTCCAGGCGGGCAGCATGAGGGACAACCTGGTCTTCGCAGGAATCCCGGAGCAACAAGAAGAGGATCCAGAGCAAACAATCAGATCATTTATCCAAACCAAGCTGAAGCTACCCGAAGACGCGGTGAGGAACATCTCATTTCACCGAGTTCATCGTTTAGGTGGGAAAAGACCGGGCAGCCGCAGACCGAGACCGATTGTAGCCAAGTTCGTGAGCTACAAGCAGAAAGAGCAGGTGAGGGATCGAGGTCTGGAACTCCGCGGGACCGATTTTAGTGTAAATAATCAGTTTCCCAAAGAGATTCTGGAGAGACGCAGGGTCCTGTTTCCCATCCGAAAGAAGCTCAGAGACGAAGGATCCCGTGCAGTCATCGCCGTGGACAAATTGTTCATTAATGGACAGATGTACCGTGACAAAAATACCCCCCGCCCCCCCCCCCCCCCCCCCCCCCCCCCCCCGGCTCTACTAACCTCAGGTAATATCTATCACTCATACAGCTAATCATTGTTAAGTTTACATGTTAATCTGCTATAAGCACATTAATTATGGTCATCCAGAACTGTACATTTACTGTTTATTTTTTGTTTTTTTTTCTCTTTTTTCCCTCCCTTTTAGGGCTTTGTTTTTGCTCTTTTGTTTGTGCTATTTCTTTCTTTTTATGTGTAGTTGTAGTTGTTTGCTTTTCTCACTCCTTTCCTTTCTAGCTGCTCTTTCATTCTATTATGCCATGCCAACAGTAATATGTAGGGTACACACGTACATCCACATGACAGACACAAAATGTCATGCACATAACACACCTACAACACAGAGCACGTTTAATCACATCAACACTCACCCCCAACTCTCACACACAGTCAAAGCATGTGGACAGACATATAGGAACATTGTACACACAGATGAACTTATATACGCACACAATCTACACACAGCATGCATGCATTAATGTGGGCTTGCACACACACAAACACACACATACTTTTATAGAAACACTTCAGTAGCTTGAGCATAACCACCCTGAGGTTTGTTACGTGGAATATACATGGAGCTGGCTCCCGGGAGAAGAGGTTGAAGGTGTTTAGCAGGAATGATCTACAGGCAGACATTGTCCTGCTACAGGAGACCATCCATCCATCTTCTGCCGCTTATCCGGGGTCGGGTCGCGGGGGCAGCAGCCTAAGCAGGGAAGCCCAGACTTCCCTCTCCCCAGCCACATTTGCCAACTCTGCGGGGGGGATCCCGAGGCGTTCCCAGGCCAGCCGAGAGATATAATCCCTCCAGCGTGTCCTGGGTCTTCCCCGGGGTCTCCTCCCCGAGGGACGTGCCTGGAACACCTCACCAGGGAGGAGACTCATTTATTAAAAACAACAGCTAACGTACTCTCTACAGCACAGTTCCCTCACGTGTACTCGGCCTGCTTCAATTCTAGACAAAGAGGAGTAGCCATTCTGATAAACAGGAAAATTAATTTTACCGCTAATAATATAATTTTAGACCCAGATGGAAGATTCATAATAATGACATTATCTATCCAAAACATGAAGTTATGCATCGCAAATATTTATGGCCCAAACACTGATGACCCCTTCTTTTTTCATTCCTTCTTCTCCTTACTATATGATCACTTTGATAATACACTTATCATTGGGGGCGACCTCAACATGACCTTAAACTCTGGGATGGACAAGGGGGGGCGGAGCAGGGGAAACACAGGGGTCTGGCAGTCAGCAAGAGTTGTTAAACAATATATGGAGGATTTTGGTCTTTGTGATGTCTGGCGCTCACAACACCTCACTGCTAGAGAGTACACTTACTTTTCATCTGTCCACCACTCATACTCCAGAATAGACTACCTCCTCACTAACAGCTCTATGATGTACAATATCTCAGAAACTAAAATCCATTCCATCACTATCAGTGATCACGCACCAGTATCATTTACCCTAATTAATCAGAAAACTAAACCATCTTATAGCAAATGGAGATTTAATACATCATTACTTAAAGATCCTGATTTTATCAGTTACTTCAAACGGGAGTGGTCTTTGTATATAGAAAACAATGAACCAGGAACCATACCAGGAACGTCAGCATGTGTTCTTTGGGAGGCAGGAAAAGCAGTCATGAGAAGGAAAATAATTTCATTTTCATCACATAAGAAAAAGAAGGAGAGTTCAAAAATATCTGAAATAGAGCTTAAAATAAAATGACTAGAAGATGCCTACAAGGCTTCTCCAGAAGAGCAAGTGCTGAATCACATAAGAAAGGCTAAACTAGAGCTGAATGAAATAATTAACCAAAAAACCCAGTTTTTGCTACAAAGACTTCGCTTAGAGAACTTTGAACATAGCAACAAATCTGGAAGATTTCTTGCAAATAAATTAAAAGCAAACAAGGAGAAAACAACCATCTCCTCTGTTAAAGATTCAAGACGAAATATCCTCCATGATCTGGATGGAATAAATGACACGTTTAGGGATTTCTATAAAACATTATATTCCTCAGAAACAGATCCATCAGACAACAGCATTGAGGAATTTCTCAGCTACCTCAATCTTCCAAAGTTACAACAGGATCAGGAAATGGTTTTGGACGCACCCATTTCAGTAGGGGAACTACATGAAGCTTTAAAACACATGCCCAGCAATAAAGCTCCAGGACCAGACGCTTTTCCAGTTGAATATTATAAAGAATTTTGGTCTACACTAGCACCCACTTTTTATAAAATGGTTTCAGAAATGAAGGAAAAAGGCCAAATATCTCAAAACATGAATTTGGCTAGTATTACAGTAATACTAAAACCAGGAAAAGACCCCAAACTCCCATCTAGTTATCGTCCAATATCACTAATGAACGCAGATCTTAAAATAATCAGTACAGTGCTTGCTACAAGACTAGAAAAAATAACCCCACTTATCATACATCCTGATCAAACAGGATTTATCAAGGGACGACATTCCACCACTAATACGCGCAGACTAATAAATCTAATTGATTAGGCCACCATACATAAACTGGAAACTCTCTAGATGCTGAAAAAGCATTTGACAGGGTGAACTGGAAATTCTTATTTGCAACATTAAGAAAATTCGGGTTTGGCTCATCGTTTATCGACTGGATAAAGATACTGTATAGCAATCCAAATGCATGCGTCAGGACAAATGGTCAAACTTCTCACAGCTTCAGTTTGCAGAGAGGCACCAGACAAGGCTGTCCACTCTCCCCCTCACTTTTTGCAATCTTTATTGAACCCTTAGCAGCTAGCATTAGACAAAACAAAGACATTAAAGGCATTAACTGTAGAAATATGGAGCACAGTCTTTATGCTGATGATGTATTACTTTTCCTTCAAAATTCACAATCATCCATCTGTCAGACAATCACATTCATCAATAAATTCTCATCAATTTCTGAATATTCCATTAATTGGTCTAAAGCCAGCGTTCTACCCATCAACTGTTCCTTCCATAATACTCCTGACACTGCTTTACAGTCAGGAGATATTAGATACTTGGGAATAAACATCTCACCCAGACTGTCAGACCATATAAAGCTAAATTATGTCCCTCTACTAAAAACAGTTGAGGACGATCTCACACGGTGGAAATCTTTACCCATATCACTAATGGGAAGAGTTGCCACTATAAAAATGATGATTCTACCTAAAATCAATTATCTGTTTTCAATGATCCCCATTAAACCTCCCTCCACCTGGTTTAAATCGCTGGACTCTAATGTTACTAGATTTCTCTGGAAAGACAAACCACCACGGATTAGTCTAAAAACACTCCAGAAGACTAAAGATAGCGGTGGCTTAGACTTGCCTAATTTCCAAAAATACTTTAGAAGCAACAGACTACAATACATCTCTAAATGGCTTAAACCTAGCTATCTAGGTGAACCATGGCTTAATATAGAAGAAGCTATGTGTGAGGATATGGCAATTTCAGACCTGCCATTTATCAGCACAGCTGTCAAACGCCAAAAATGCTTTAAAAGCATTAATATCAGCTCCTCACTAATGGCCTGGTGGGAATTTCTTAAACTAACCAAGTCCTTGCTTATTCCATGCAAACTTACACCTATTTGGAACAATCCCGACATCCAGCAAAACCGGAAAATGATAAACTTCCCTCAGTGGAAGAATAAAGGAATAAAACTGTTAGAACATTTAATAGAAAACGGGAACTTTCTCCCTTTCTGATATAATTACTTCACGATATGAAATCAGCCGCACAAAATTCTTAGAATACCACCAACTTAAATCTATTATAGGTAAGAAATACACCCCTGATCAATTAAACTTGCAGCTACCTATCAGGGCTGCAGAATTCTTAAATCTCAATGCCCCGAAACTGTTATCCAAAATATATAGATTACTATCAAAGTTAGACGATTCCATATGTCTCCCAACTTCTAAATGGGAAGCAGACTTATCCAGTAACTTTGACCAAAATGAATGGTCACAAATCTGTTCAAATACATTTATAATGACTAAGAATTCAAACATGCAACTAATACAATTTAAAATTCTGCATAGAACTCATTATACAGGACACAGGATGTTCAGGATGGGTCTGTCACAATCAAACATCTGTCCACACTGCACTGGCAACACGACTGACAGCTACTACCATGCTTTGTGGTCTTGCCCACCTGTCCAGGAATTCTGGTTTCAGGTATGTAAAGATCTGTCAAATTGCTTCAAATGTAACATCCCTACAAACCCCAAACTGGGCCTACTGGGTCACTTTGGTGAAATTAACATAGAATTTAATTCTGCAAACTTAATCCTCACCAGTTTATGTATCGCAAGGAAAACTATCCTTCTAAACTGGAAAAGCAAACAAAGTCTGTGTATCCAGCTGTTCAGAAATCTCTTATTAGATCACATCAGTATGGAGATGATGTCTGCCTCCTCAAGGGATCAGTCAGCTGAATTTCATTCCCTCTGGTCCCCTGTGATCAGCTCCATCACTTAGTATGGGGGGAGAATGTGACCTTATTGCGCTCGGGGTTGGTGGCCGGTTGGGGGTCTCTGGAGGCTGTGGGTCTGTGGTGGGCTCCTGGGGGGCGGGGGGGGGGGGGGGGGGGGGGGGGGGGGGGGGGGTTGTTGCATGGGCCCCACCTCCCGTGGGCTCACTTTCTGCGGGAGGAGCTGTAGGGGTCAGGTGCAATGCGAGCTGGGCAGCGGCAAGAGGCGGCGACCCTGGCGGTCTGATAATCGGCTGCAGAAACTGGCTCTAGGGACGTGGAACGTCACATCTCTGGCGGTGAAGAAGCTTATGCGTGAGGTTGAGCGGTTCCAGCTAGATATAGTTGGACTCACATTGACGCATGGCTTGGGCTCTGGAACCAGTACCCCCGAGATGGTCTGGACCTTCTTCCACTCTGGAGTTGTTCACAGTGAGAGGCGCTGAGCAGGTGAGGGCATTGTCATTAGCCCACGGCTTGTTGCCTGCACGTTGGGGTTTACCCTGGCAGATGAGAAGGTAGCTTCTGTCTGCCATCGGGCTGGGGGACGGGTCCTGACTGTTGTCTGTGCTTATGCACCGAACAGCAGTTCAGAGTACTCACCCTTTCTGGAGTCCTTGGAGGGAGTGTTGGAATGTGCTCCCTCACGGGACTTCCTTGTTCTGCTGGGGCACTTAAGTGCTCACGTGGGTAATGACAGTGACACCTGGAGGGGAGTGATTGAGAGGCATGCAAAGCACTTTACACTACTTGTCACATTCACCCATTCACACACAACACACACTCATTCAACACGCTCATACCCCGATAGGCACAACTTTCCAGTTGAAGGACAACTGCTCTTCCTCCTGAGCTACAGCCGCCAGTGAGGGTTGGATTCTGCCAGGGTTGCCCTTGAGGACAGATTCTGTTCATAAAAACCCAGGACATGCTGGAGGGATTATATCTCTCGTTTGGCCAGGGAATGCCTTGGGACCCCCACCGCAGACCTGGTAAATGTGGCTGGGGAGAGGTAAGTCTGGGGATTCTTTGCTTCGACTGCTGCCCCTGTGACCCGACCCCAGATAAGCGGCAAAAAATGGATGAACTGTTTGCACGTCCTTTTGAAAAATGTTAGACCCAGTTGTTGTGACTTAGAAGAATGATATAAGTGTTGATAATAATTCTGAATTCATGGTTTAATTCATAGAGGTTTAAGTTAAATGTTTAACAGAATTAATTTGATGATTTAATGGTAAAAAAAAAAAAAAAAAAAGAATCTGTTCCAGAGTGTGAGACTGTGAATGTGCTCAGATTATTACATCAATATGACAACTTCATTTCGCACAATGCATGTGGGTCAAGAACACTCTTTTTTTATGTTTTTGGTGCGAAAGAGTAAGAAATGAACAGAACAAGGTGAAGTTGAGTTGAAGATTTTCTCTGTAACTTGTGCACTCAGTGTTCACTAAAACAGATGGTCAACTGCAAGCCAGAGTCTCGTCTCATCCTTTTTCGATGCAGTTCACTTGCATTGCAAAAACAGCACTTTCTATCAGCAGCATTGCTTCATGTTTGATGGATCTGTTTGTGCTCAAACAATATATTTACATTTTCTCTGTTAACGTCCCATGTTGCATATTACTAGACCTACTGACTGGATGCAGACGCACTATGTTGCACATTACACAACACAACCCTCAATGTGCACCATTAGTAAATCAGTTTGTACTTTTTTTCTGCATGTGCAGTGGGTTTGCACACATTTTAGTGCACACATACCTTTAGTGGATGCAGCCGTAAGAGTTCAACTGTATGAATGACCCCACTGTGATTTTATTAAGTAGAATAATTAGCGTAGTGGGTGGGGGTGGGTGTCATCTGTGAATGGTATTACTACAAGTCAGCTCAGAACCTATTTTACCATCTTGACATAAACAAGCAGTTTACAACACTTTTCTATCCTAAAAAAGATTCATTAGAACTACATACAACATATTTATTGCACTGAAACTCACAAATTACAGAAATAACTGCACATTTACTTACAAATGTTTTAATTAAAACAAAAGTGTTGCAAGCGCGACGCCCCCTAGTGGCGCGAGGCCCTGTGCCAATATGGCTCCGCCCTTGCTGTGTGATCTCCAATCAGAAGTATGAATCAGCTCTGAGAACAGGAGCATTCAAGGGACAAGAAACAAACTGCTTTTGAAGCTTTGGAACTTCACTGAAACTTGTACCAAGCATCAGGACAGTAACTGCAATGTGGTGTAGGAGTCGGACGTGCCCAGTAGTCCCATCATCTGTCTGTTACATTAGTAATGCTATTGGTCAAAACATCTAGCAAAAACCATAAGAAGTTCAGAATCCACCTCAGAGTTCTGAACACAGTGGCGGAGATCAATATAGTGTCCATTCTCAGAGGTGTTCCCCCATTTTCAACCTCATCAGTCCACAAGTAGAAGTTCACCCGCAGAAACATTCAGACTGAAACTGCTGAAGAAACAGGTTCACTGTTCATGGAGCTTCTCCAGAAAATCCATCAGACTGATTGATTGACAGGACAGATGATCAGAGGAGATGAGTTTTTACCACCATAATTAGGAAATGGACTGAAGTACGGGTAGAGTTTCTCAGTGAAGCAGCAGCCAGTAAAGGAGAAGATCAGAGCTGCAGCATCGACATCATAAAAGGAGACCAGACCCTCCTCATAATCCACAAACACCCCCACCTTCTCAGGACCAGACTGCAGATGGAGACGGACTGGAGGATCAGCAGCTGCTTTGTACTCATTTCCATTTCTCAGCGTAACCGTCCAGAAACCATCCTGAGGTCTCAGTATGATGTTTCCCTTCCTGGTGATGGACTCTCTGGCGACTCCTAAAGTCCAGTCAGTTTTTCCTTTAACCTGAACCTCAAAGTAAAATCTGCCTGAAGAGAAACTCTGACGTCCTAAAACACAAACACAGTGAGAAAATCTCTCTGGATTATCTGTAAGATTCTTCTTCACATCACTGTGATAAACTTGTTTTCCATCATCTGACAGGACGAGGTGAGGATGTGCTGTATCAGGATCCAGAGTAACGTCCACTGCATCCTGCTGGACCTTCTTCAGCTCAGCCTCAAACATCATCTTCATCTGTTTGCTGAGTGTCTCCTCCAGCTGAGACACAGCTCTCACCACAGTCCCCTCATACGATGCTGGACGGACTTGGACCTCCGTCCAGTCCTTGGTGGGTGGAGCAGCGTTCAGGGAGGAGAAGCTTTGCAGGAGGTGGAGGTGGTCTTCAGAGCGCGAGAGCTGCTTCAGCTCAGAGCTCCTCTTCATCAGCTCAGAGATTTCCTGCTCCAGATCTTTGATGAAGTCTTCAGCCTGTTTCTCTGCAGCTTTCTGCTTGTCTTGGATCTCCTCTAGGAGCTCCTCCAGGCCTCTCTGAACAGACTCCATCAGAGCTGTGAAGACCTGAACACCTTCTGCTGTCTCTCTGTCTGCAGCATCTCTACTGATCTTCACCGACTCTTTGAGCTCCTGAATCTTCAGTCGTCTCTTCTGGATCATCAGCTGAACTTCAGCGTCTGTCTTCTCCAGCTCTGCCTTCTTTCCTTCATATTCTTCTCTCAGAGGAACAAACTCATGAGTCTTGTGGTCTAAAACAGAGCAGAGCAAGCAGACACATGTCTGGTCGGTCTTACAGAACAGCTCCAGAGGTTTATCGTGCTTCCTGCACATCCTGTCCTCCAGGTTCTCCACAGGCTCCACCAGCTGATGTCTTTTCAGACCTGAAAGTGTCAGATGAGGCTCCAGGTGAGTCTGACAGTAGGAGGTCAGACACACCAGGCAGGACTTCAGGGCCTTCAGTCTGGTTCCAGTGCAGACGTCACAGAGAACTTCTCCTGGTTTGGCAGCTTGTTGCTCTGAGCTGCTGCTGGCTTCCTGCTGAGCTTCATGTCTGAACTGATCAACCATCTCTCTGATGAAGGTGTTGACCTTCAGCTGAGGTCTGGTAGAAAAAGTGTCTTTACACAAAGGACACTTATACAGAACCTTATCTTCCCAGTGGTGAGTGATACAGTTGTTGCAGAAGTTGTGTCCACATGGTGTGGAGACTGGATCGGTGAAGACCGCCAGACAGATGGAGCACAGAAACTGGTCCTCAGATCTCTGGTTGCTGCCAGCAGACATGTCTGACCTCTGAGGAGTCAGAAACACAACATTTAAAGAGACATATAGTCGTTATTCGTCCTGAAGTTTCACCGTGACTGAGGAAATTGAAACTTCCTGTTTAGCTGAAACTCTCTGTTTGGACTAAATGCTGCTTGTAGAAACACAGTAAACATGATCAGCTGTTCTCACCTGTATTTCAGTCCCTTGTTGAGTAAAAACAGATGAACTGGCTTCAATTTCCTTCAGAAACAAAGTGATTTGCTTGGACTGCAGCTGATCTCACAAGCTTTATCTTTCACTTCTGGGAACTGTCTGAACTTGTTTTCAGGACGACTCCACCTCTTATTGCACGCTTGCAAGATTTTTGTTCTTGTTCAGAAATGATTATGTTTGCAGTTGAATCAGAATGAAGTTGGAACTTTGTCTCTGGTGGTTTCCAGGGTTCTAATAAATTCAGTTGATATCATGGTCCGAGTTCCGAGTTTCTGTGGCGTTTCAGTGTGTGTGTGTTCTGTGGGCCTTTCATTTAGTTTAAACCTTGTTTCTTTGTTTTGTTTACTGGTTCTTGCTTCTCCACACTGAGCTTTCATTTGACCTGTTTTTGCCTCCAGATGTCCTCAGTCACCTTTATCTTCTTTATAGATCTGTGTTTCCATCTGTGCCTTGTTGCTCATTATGCACCTGAATCTGTTCAGTCATGTGATGTCATCTAAACTTCTACAGAAACACTCAGTGGAAACAAGGTAGAAGCTGGAAGAAACTTTACTGCAGTGTCTATTATCGTTAATATTGGTAATTCTGTGTCACTGCAGCAGCAGATTATCAGGTTCATCCGTCCATCCATGCATGCTCCTCTAGTGTAGGTGGTCTCACTAGCATGCTCAGTCAGCAGACACACCTGTTTGTGTGGCAGGTGGATAAAATAAACTCAGGTGAGTTTTCAGACATCTGCTTCCTGTAAACACAGCAGATGTGCGACGCTGCCCTCTTGTGGCCGCTGTGCAGAACTACATCCTGTAAAAAAGACCTGCAGCTGCTGCATGTCGGAGCTGAAGGATATTTCATCAGGCTGTCGGCGTCCAGCGACGTCTTTATCTTGCGTTAATGACAAATTCAGGTGCTGAAACCATGAATGGAAGCAGATGAAGCTGCATGGTTAACACGTAGATCCCTGTGAGGTTGACATGAAGCGGTTCTGCTGGTTTGTACGTTATCTTCAGATCATCAGTTCAGATCTTCTGAACCGACAGAGAAACCCTCTGGTTGACTGACGTGGCGTTCAGGAACAAGTCGGTTCATGCAGAAGAGCTGACTTTGATTTTAATAATAACGTTTTTACAGACAAATAAAATGATTCCCAACATTTAAATCATTGGTAACAGCTGAATTAGAGTCATACAGAAGCTTTGGGTTCATGTTATATGAAGCTGAAAGAGCCTGATCTTTGAAAAGAGCCACTGTTTTCTCCTCACTGCCTGCCTCAGAGGAGGGCCGAGCCCTTCTAACCCTGGAAGTGACCGTAGAGATGCTCATCCTGGTCTGGTCTAACACCTTCATCACTTCCGTTAGGGAACATCCAGTTACAAACCAGACTCGGACTGGTATGACACCAGGTTGGACCAGGTCCACCGTCTTCCTTCATGGCTGCTTGGTGACAGTTTCCGTCTCCTCCTCAGGTTCCCGAGATGCTGCATAACGACGCCGGCGACCACGGCTTCAGCCACTGGGGCTTCTTCCTCCTGCAGAACGCCGGCATCCTGCTGGGCTTCTCCATTATGCTGCTAATCGCTCTGTTTGAGCATAAAATCCGTTTGGACCTGGGATAAC
The DNA here is from genome assembly GCF_933228915.1 of Telmatherina bonti. Classification (NCBI taxonomy): domain Eukaryota; kingdom Metazoa; phylum Chordata; class Actinopteri; order Atheriniformes; family Telmatherinidae; genus Telmatherina; species Telmatherina bonti. Next base: position 6,403,166 of record NC_136625.1, on the reverse strand, counting down.
GGAGCGAGGCGTCCGGTCCCGAGCCCCATGCATTCCAGCGTCTGGTGTTTTTGTTGTCAGCCTCCTAGTTTTAGTTCACGTTTCACATGGTTCAGACTGAAGGCGGAGGCGGCCAGCTGGTGGAACAAGTTAAGGCGTTCAGTGTTGATGGTCCAGATGCTGCTGCAGGAGCTCACAGACACATTTTGCTTTTGGTTTAACCTTCATCAGACTGGTGAAGAGTCTTGAAGCTGCTGGATTTGTCCTTGCTTTAGTTTTCTGTATCTGTTGTGTTCAGACCGAATCAGTGTTCCAGTCACCAAGCTGAATTCCCAGAAATCTCCTCCATCAGCGGATGTGACCACGTATCAGCTTCCCTCCTGTTACATGATGTCAGATCGTCTCGTTCTGAGTCCGTGAAGACCATCACTCATAACTCTGTTCATGTTGGGGTTGAAAAACATGAGGAAACATCAGGACGGTTCCTCCTCATCTACCAGAGCTCCAACGCTGGAAAAGCAAATCAGAGGAATAACATCTGGATTTATTCACGGTTTGAGCTCCAAGCAGAAGTGTGAGGACGTTCCTGAAGTTCTGACTCAGTTTTCTGTCTCTTTGTGCTGAAATATCTTGTCTGAGGTGCTGATAAGAGGTCAGCGGTGCAGCTGAGGCTGAGACCAGGTTCAGGTGTGTTCAGGTCCACCAGGTCATGCGGGAAGCCGCTACAGGGTCACATGAGCGTCGCCAGCAGGTAACATCTGGGAGCTGCAGGGTGAATCGATGAGGAGCTGCTGGTGTTTGTGAAGGATGAAGATCATGTTGAGTTCAGGTCCAACCTGGACTGGACTCGGCTGATCCCAGGAATGTTGCTGGGAGAAGATGATTCCGACATCTGATCTCATTCATGTAGTTTTTATCATAAATGTCTGAAGAAAAAAGTGTTTAAATTATTTTCTATGAGCCGTTTCTGATTCCTGCAGGGTCTAAAACCTGGACTAAGTTCCTCCCAGCGGTTCTTGGTTTGGAGTTACGGTGGCAGCTGAAAGAAAACGGAGAAAGTCTGTCGGTCTGGTTCTGATCTTTGTGTTTGGGTTAAACGTGGACTCACAGCAGCAGAAGAAACGGATGTTTAGGTCAAACCACAGAGTAGTTGTCAAAGCCGGTGTTTATATTCCATGTATGATGTTCCAGCATGTGTAAATACTCTGATGTAAAACATGTTTCATTTCATTCACTGTGATGCTTGATGAGAGAAAACAGAAAAACATCGACGAGTGGAGGGTTTTAAATGTGAGAAAAGAAGGATTGTGTTATTTAATGAAGGAAACTGTAAAGGCTGGGTCAGGTTTTACTGCAGTCGGACGGATGAGACTCGACCAGTTTAGTGAAAGGTAAACTGGTCTGGTCCCAGCAGGAGGAGATGAAGCAGAACGTTTAGGTTCAACAACCCAAAACTCCTGACCTGAAGTTACCATTAGCGGCTTTAATGGAGCCTTTGCAGCTTCAGGTGGGACCATGGAGTCTGATGAAGACCTGCAGAAGCTTCCAGAAAGCCAACAGCTGATGTTTACCTGCAGAGTCCTTCAGGCAGCTTTCATGTCCACTCACTGTTCTGACATTCCTGAACCACAATAAACTCTCCGTCTCCACACAGTCACACCTTGTTTTCATGTTTTCTTACAAATATCAAACATAGTTATTTTATGCTTTTATTCTGAAACTTTTCTCAGTTGGCTCCACGTGAAACGCTGATATTTAATGAGGAAGATGTTCTCTTCCATGTTTCACCACCTTTCTGTGCTGGAAGAGTTTCAGTCCATGCAGGAACCTGGGAGCTGTGAGGTCTGGTCGTCGGACTGGTAGAGCCTCAGAGTTCTCAGACTGAAGGTCCGTTTCCACCGAGCGCTTCGGTTCTGGATGGTTCGGTTCAGAGGTATCAGAAGCAGAGTCGTATGGCCACTGTGCATGCCTGGTTGAAACCAAATGGCTAGCATGGTGTCGTTCTGGTGCGACCACAACTAGCGTGACACTACAAACTACAGCAGACAACAAAAGACTACTTGAGCTGGGAAGGTTTGTAGTTCCAGATCCGACTGGACTTCACTGCTGTTTGCAGGAACCTTTTTCCAACACCGACTGAACCGAGGACTGAACGGCAACGTTGTTTGTTTCCTGCTTGCTTTTCAAACAATCCACCAGCTGATGGATGTGATCATGTGACACCAGTAGCACCACCTTAACCAGACCATTCTCTGTGGATCTACAGCTGAAGAGTTCCACAGACGATGTGGTTTGGTTTTAATGGTCGGTTTTAAAATGGAAACAGACAAAATAGGCTGTACCAAACCGCTCAGTGGAAACGTGGCTTTAAGGTCCATTCAGGTTTTACGTTGGCATTGCTTAAACATCCAGCAGAGGCCAGTAGACTTCAGAGTTCACCTCAGAGTTCTGACATCAGTTTCAGGAAATGGTGGAGGAGATCGTTATCATGCACATTCTCAGAAATGGACAGAAGTAGAGGCAGATGTTGCCAGAAGGCAACAAAGACCAGGATGTCCCAGCTGTGGTGAAGACCAGAGGAGACACATTGTGCTGGTCTGAGCTTCATACAGGAAGGTTTATTCTTTGGCACGAGTCAGATATCCTAAAACAAGATTTCATGATACCGGACTAGTCTTTCATCACCTTCGGTCCCATTTACAACATAGCCTGTAATCAATGTGAACCCTTTTACTGCATGTTGTACAGAAGTTACAGAACATCACAATTTTCACGCAGTTTCCCTTTAAGCTGGGTAAGTAATGCTGGGGAGCTAGCAAGATGTGAAAGTGGTGCCCTGTCTTGGCTCCTCCCCCTCTGATTTTGCTTCTTGCGTGATATTTTATTCGCAGCTCAACGATTTTCTCTTTCTCGGCTGTTTAGCAGGAGGAGGCAAATAAACCGAACCGGGTCGGGAAATCCTTCCTGCATTTTCTCAGCCATGTTTGCCTTCCGAGTCTCTTCTTCAGTACTTTGTATTTTCATCCTAACACGCTGTTTATATGCAGGGTGTGGCTATCAGGTATGGGGGAGGGGGGAGGAGGGGAGCCGGGAGAACAAGCTTACGAAATATAAGAAATGAACAACTCCATTTAGGTCGGAACGTTTGGATTGGTCAGAGTTTTTACAGATTTACAGTAAACTGAGGGGTCTAACTATATTTCTTATTGTTCATGATTGCAGAATGTATAGACTACTATCAGGACGAGGAACCACTTCACCCAGAGGAACATGTCTCTGAGCAAGTTTACCGACTGTAGCTTTAAATCACTTATATTTGTTTCTAACGTAATCATGTTTACCTGGTTACCAACAAGATGTCGTTTCTGGTTTGGTATCAACCACAAACATACTTTTAACTTCAACAACACATCAGAAAATATCCTTTCTAATTAAAAACTTCCAGAAATAAGTTCAGTTAAAGGTAAGTCCACTTGTTTCTCACCTACTTTGGGTTAGTTTACCACACAAACACCTCCATATGAGCCAAATCTTCTCGTCTTAGCATTGGTTAAAAGGTTAGTTTATACAACTTTCTCACAAATCTCTAAATAAACTGCTTCATTTGAAAATAATTAAAAACTAAACTCCATAAACAGCTATTTTAAACATCCAAGGCAACAATATACATGATTTTGATGAATATTTACCTACCTGTGGTGAACAGAGACAGACGTTGAGTTGCTGTTAGCTTCATACAGGAAGGTTCGTTGGAACTTCCTGCTGGTACTGCAAGCGCCCCCTGGTGGCTGGATGCAGAATAGCGCCGCATCGTCTGAGATTGCAGTTGTTTTATTCATGTTGAATCAAAGGAAAACTTATTGAAAAGTAGGACTAAAGTGGGCTTTTTCTTTTTTTATATGTATATTAGTCTCACTTTGTAGAACAGGCCTCTGGTGACTTCTTACTGAGCATATTTTCAACTTCATCATCTTCATCTACAGAGACACACGGACTGAAACTGCTGAAATTTCTTATCAGGAATTCCATACAGAATCCGGGACCAGGAGATCTGTTCCTATCTAGGATGTTTCATGGTTTGTGGAAAAAAAATGGCCCCTTTTCAGTGGATCTAATGAATCTCCAGAAATATTCAGAACTTCAAAAAGGAGCAGACAAGAGGAAAGCGGTTTCATCCCGATGTAGTTCCTGTACGTGTCCAGCAGATGGCAGCAGATCAGCGGCTGAAAAATTCCACAGGTGAGGCGTTTGTGATGACGGCATAAAGACAAACATGTTTCGCTGTGAGTTTTTGCTGAGTCAGCATGACATCCATCCAGGAAACGAAGCAGAGTTAGACCGATGGAGGTAGACGGTCTGTGTGACAGTGGCCTTGCCAGAAAATCTGCAAAGTGAGCCAATAGAAAATAGGCCAGCCCAACTTTTTCTTGAAAAATATGTGATAACCTGGCAGAAGTAAGGCATTATGCCGGAATGACCCAGATGTAAAAAAAAAAAAAAAAAAAGGGATATACAATGTGTTCTATTCTGAGACTCAATGCTGGATGAGCCATATGTTTTGATGATTGTTTCCTCATTCATCCCAACAATCCTCCCACGAGGGTGAACAATGCATTCTCTACATTGTCTTTTTTTTTCTTCTTCTTTTTTTTGTCTTGTCCAGCATTTAAGCAAGCAGACTGATGTTCTGGATGCTGTGTTCTGCTGAGCAAATTTATTTTGCCAAGGGGAACTTTTATAGATGTAATGATCCCCTTGTATTTCTTGATTCTTATTTTATTTTTCTATTTGCTTTGGATAATAGCTTGTATTACACAGTTTATGCTGATGGACCTGACCGGAAAGGACAGGAAAGGGGCAAAAAGAGAACAGAAAAGACAACATAAAAAACAAAAGAAAGAGATCAATGCATACACGTATATGCACATACATACCCACCTACATATATATGTATATACACTCGCACATACATTATATATATATATATATATACATATATACATATATACATACATGCATATACACACACATGCATACACACACATATATATATACATACACACATATATACATACACACACACATATATATATATATATATATATATATATATATATATATATATATATATATATATATATACATACATACATATATACACACACACACACACACACACACACACACACACACACACATACAAATACACACATATACATACATACATACATATGTACACACACATACCCACCCACACACAAATATATACACCCACACAAGCCAACTCTAGATTCATGGTCCCTGTGGAGAACAAACCATTGACAATCAGGAGGACCAGAAACTAGCAAGTTAAATCAAAAAGACAGAAAGAGAGGTACCTGCTGTTAATGAATAAACTTGCTGGATGACTCAGTGACTGTGACACATGCAGAACATTCATGCAGAACATTTAGAGTGGAACGTGTTCAGAGAAGAGTGATCATGCCAATGTGACCCCGCCCACCTACGGCTAGAGGCAGGCCAGGAGAACCCAGAGACCCGGGTAACTGACAGTCACCCCCAGGCACAGACCCCAACCTCCCCACTCCGGAGCCAGCCATGCATCTGCCCAGGAGGTGGCGAAGGAGGTCCCCAACCAGAGTCCCCCGCAGTCAGGGGGAACAGGCCCCAGCAGGCCCAGGCCGGCAAGGGCCGATCCCGCCGGGCACTGGCCACCCAGGGCAGACAGAGCGCAGGCCCCAGGCCCCCAAGAGCCCGAGAGCAGCCCCCCGCCCCCGCAGGCAGAGGGCACAGCCCACACCGACGGAGGACCAGGATCCCCAGACCGCCACCTAGCGGCAGCCAGGTCGCACCAGCTGCGCTCCCCGGGTACAGGACACCACCCCCCCACCACCAAACCACACGCACATATACATGCATACCCTCCCTCCCCCAACACACACTCCCCTCTCAACCCCCATCCACACACCCCTCCGCAATCCACACACATCCCCCATCACATACACAACCCCACCCCACCTCTACTCACTCACCCATACCAAGTCACACAAACCCCAACCGACCCCGCCCCCACACACGCTCACACTCCGCCACCCCAACCCTCTACTTCTACCCAACCACCCACAGCCCCCCCTCCAAACTTCACCCTGACTCACACATCCCCGCCCAGCCCACCCCACGGCGGCACAGGCGCCCTGAAACCCTGAGAGGTAAGTGAGAGGCGCAGGTAAGTAATGTGGCAGTGACGTTAATTTTGCGCGACGGCAGATTTAGTCAAGGCGCGTTAAAACAAATATTCATTCTACATCATCTTCCTGCCAATATAATCTTAAAACTGTTTCTGGATGCAAACAATTAAAAAGTCTTGTTTAAGGTAAACTCTGGAGCAAAGCGAGGAGGATCTCACCAGCTTGTCAGAGTTTATTGACGAGTGTTTCAACCGCATCGTCATAGGCAAGACAAGCCAAACATCTCCTCCGTCTGCGCCCAGATCTGCTTCAACCTCCAAGAGAAGCCGGAAAGAAGACTCGCCTGGAGCGACGTCCTCTAACGGGGATGACACCTCGGACATCCTGATGTCCATTGACAAAAATCTCGCCAGCTTCGGCCCTCATCTGGGCCTGTTGGAAGTTCTCCACCGGGAGTTTCAGTCGCTTCGGGAGTCGATGGAATTCAGCCAAAAGCAGGTGGAGTCTCTGGCTGCAGAGAACGCCAGCCTCAGGGAGACGGTGACTTCTCTGAACGAAGGGATGACCCGACTCACAGAGGAAAATAAAAAAATAAAGGATTGATCTCCAGGCGCGCAGCATGAGGGACAACCTGGTCTTCGCAGGAATCCTGGAGCAACAAGAAGAGGATCCAGAGCAAACAATCAGATCATTTATCCAAACCAAGCTGAAGCTACCCAAAGACGCGGTGAGGAACATCTCATTTCACCGAGTTCATCGTTTAGGTGGGAAAAGACCGGGCAGCCGCAGACCCAGACCGATTGTAGCCAAGTTCGTGAGCTACAAGCAAAAAGAACAAGTGAGGGATCGAGGTCCAGAATTCCGCGGGACCGATTTTAGTGTAAATAATCAGTTTCCCAAAGAGATTCTGGAGAGACGCAGGGTCCTGTTTCCCATCCGAAAAAAGCTCAGAGACGAAGGATCCCGTGCAGTCATCGCGGTGGACAAATTGTTCGTTAATGGACAGATGTACCGTGACAAAAATACCCCCCCCCCCGGCTCTACTAATCTCAGGTAATATCTATCACTCACACGGCTAATCATTGTTAAATTTACATGTTAATCTGCTATATGCACATTAATTATGGTCATCCAGAACTGTACATTTACTGCCAGTCTTTGTAAATTTGCTGTTGTTGTTGCTTTTGTTTATTTTTTGTTTTTTTTTCTCTTTTTTCCCTCCCTTTTAGGGTTTTGTTTTTGCTCTTCTGTTTGTGCTATTTCTTTCTTTTTATGTGTAGTTGTAGTTGTTTGCTTTTCTCACTCCTTTCCTTTCTAGCTGCTCTTTCATTCTATTATGCCATATCAACAATAATATGTAGGGTACACACGTAAATCCACATGACACAGACACAAAATGTCATGCACACAACATACCTACAACACAGAGCACGTTTAATCACATCAACACTCACCCCCAACTCTCACACACATTTAAAGCATGTGGACAGACATATAGGAACATTGTACACACAGATGAACTTATATACACACACAATCTACACGCAGCATGCATGCATTAATGTGGGCTTGCACACACACAAACACACACATACTTTTATAGAAACACTTCAGTAGCTTGAGCATGACCACCCTGAGGTTTGTTACGTGGAATATACATGGAGCTGGTTCCAGGGAGAGGAGGTTGAAGGTGTTTAGCAGATTGAATGATCTACAGGCAGACATTGTCCTGCTACTGCAGACCATCCATCCATCTTCTGCCGCTTATCCGGGGTCGGGTCGCGGGGGCAGCAGCCTAAGCAGGGAAGCCCAGACTTCCCTCTCCCCAGCCACATTTGCCAACTCTGCGGGGGGGATCCCGAGGCGTTCCCAGGCCAGCCGAGAGATATAATCCCTCCAGCGTGTCCTGGGTCTTCCCCGGGGTCTCCTCCCCGAGGGACGTGCCTGGAACACCTCACCAGGGAGGAGACTCATTTATTAAAAACAACAGCTAACGTACTCTCTACAGCACAGTTCCCTCACGTGTACTCGGCCTGCTTCAACTCAAGACAAAGAGGAGTAGCCATTCTGATAAACAGGAAAATTAATTTTACTGCTAATAATATAATTTTAGACCCAGATGGAAGATTCATAATAATGACATTATCTATCCAAAACATGAAGTTATGCATCGCAAATATTTATGGCCCAAACACTGATGACCCCTTCTTTTTTCATTCCTTCTTCTCCTTACTATATGATCACTTTGATAATACACTTATCATTGGGGGCGACCTCAACATGACCTTAAACTCTGGGATGGACAAGGGGGGCGGAGCAGGGAAACACAGGGTCTGGAAGTCAGCAAGAGTTGTTAAACAATATATGGAGGATTTTGGTCTTTGTGATGTCTGGCGCTCACAACACCTCACTGCTAGAGAGTACACTTACTTTTCATCTGTCCACCACTCATACTCCAGAATAGACTACTTCCTCACTAACAGCTCTATGATGAACAATATCTCAGAAACTAAAATCCATTCCATCACTATCAGTGATCACGCACCAGTATCATTTACCCTAATTAATCAGAAAACTAAACCATCTTATAGCAAATGGAGATTTAATACATCATTACTTAAAGATCCTGATTTTATCAGTTACTTCAAACGGGAGTGGTCTTTGTATATAGAAAACAATGACATACCAGGAACGTCAGCATGTGTTCTTTGGGAGGCAGGAAAAGCAGTCATGAGAGGGAAAATAATTTCATTTTCATCACATAAGAAAAAGAAGGAGAGTTCAAAAATATCTGAAATAGAGCGTAAAATAAAATGACTAGAAGATGCCTACAAGGCTTCTCCAGAAGAGCAAGTGCTGAATCACATAAGAAAGGCTAAACTAGAGCTGAATGAAATAATTAACCAAAAAACCCAGTTTTTGCTACAAAGACTTCGCTTAGAGAACTTTGAACATAGCAACAAATCTGGAAGATTTCTCGCAAATAAATTAAAAGCAAACAAGGAGAAAACAACCATCTCCTCTGTTAAAGATTCAAGACGAAATATCCTCCATGATCTGGATGGAATAAATGACACGTTTAGGGATTTCTATAAAACATTATATTCCTCAGAAACAGATCCATCAGACAACAACACTGAGGAATTTCTCAGCTGCCTCAATCTTCCAAAGTTACAACAGGATCAGGAAATGGTTTTGGACGCACCCATTTCAGTAGGGGAACTACATGAAGCTTTAAAACACATGCCCAGCAATAAAGCTCCAGGACCAGACGCTTTTCCAGTTGAATATTATAAAGAATTTTGGTCTACACTAGCACCCACTTTTTATAAAATGGTTTCAGAAATTAAGGAAAAAGGCCAAATATCTCAAAACATGAATTTGGCTAGTATTACAGTAATACTAAAACCAGGAAAAGACCCCAAACTCCCATCTAGTTATCATCCAATATCACTAATGAACGTAGATCTTAAAATAATCAGTAAAGTGCTTGCTACAAGACTAGAAAAAATAACCCCACTTATCATACATCCTGATCAAACAGGATTTATCAAGGGACGACATTCCACCACTAATACGCGCAGACTAATAAATATAATTGATTAGGCCACCATACATAACCTGGAAACTACAATAATCTCTCTAGATGCTGAAAAAGCATTTGACAGGGTGAACTGGAAATTCTTATTTGCAACATTAAGAAAATTCGGGTTTGGCTCATCGTTTATCGACTGGATAAAGATACTGTATAGCAATCCAAATGCATGCGTCAGGACAAATGATCAAACTTCTCACAGCTTCAGTTTGCAGAGAGGCACCAGACAAGGCTGTCCACTCTCCCCCTCACTTTTTGCAATCTTTATTGAACCCCTAGCAGCTAGCATTAGACAAAACAAAGACATTAAAGGCATTAACTGTAGAAATATAGAGCATAAGACCAGTCTTTATGCTGATGATGTATTACTTTTCCTTCAAAATTCACAATCATCCATCTGTCAGACAATCACACTCATCAATAAATTCTCATCAATTTCTGAATATTCCATTAATTGGTCTAAAACCACCGTTCTACCCATCAACTGTTCCTTCCATAATACTCCTGACACTGCTTTACAGTCAGGAAATATTAGATACTTGGGAATAAACATCTCACCCAGACTGTCAGACCTTACAAAGCTAAATTATGTCCCTCTACTAAAAACAGTTGAGGACGATCTCACACGGTGGAAATCTTTACCCATATCACTAATGGGAAGAGTTGCCACTATAAAAATGATGATTCTACCTAAAATCAATTATCTGTTGTCAATGATCCCCATTAAACCTCCATCGACCTGGTTTAAATCGCTGGACTCTCATGTCACTAGATTTCTCTGGAAAGACAAACCACCACGGATTAGTCTAAAAACACTCCAGAAGACTAAAGATAGCGGTGGCTTAGACTTGCCTAATTTCCAAAAATACTTTATAAGCAACAGCAACTACAATACATCTCTAAATGGCTTAAACCTAGCTATCTAAATGAACCATGGCTTAATATAGAAGAAGCTTTGTGTGAGGATATGGCAATTTCAGACCTGCCATTTATCAGCACAGCTGTCAAACACCAAAAATGCTTTAAAAGCATTAATATCAGCTCCTCACTAATGGCCTGGTGGGAATTTCTTAAACTAACCAAGTCCTTGCTTATTCCATGCAAACTTACACCTATTTGGACCAATCCCGACATCCAGCAAAACCGGAAAATGATAAACTTTCCTCAGTGGAAGAATAAAGGAATAAAACTGTTAGAACATTTAATAGAAAACGGGAACTTTCTCCCTTTTGATATAATTACTTCACGATATGAAATCAGCAGCACAAAATTCTTAGAATACCACCAACTTAAATCTATTATAGGTAAGAAATAAACCCCTGATCAATTAAACTTGCAGCTACCTATCAGGGCTGCAGAATTCTGAAATCTCAATGCCCCGAAACTGTTATCCAAAATATATAGATTACTATCAAAGCTAGACGATTCCATATGTCTCCCAACTTCTAAATGGGAAGCAGACTTATCCAGTAACTTTGACCAAAATGAATAGTTACAAATCTGTTCAAATACATTTATAATGACTAAGAATTCAAACATGCAACTAATACAATTTAAAATTCTGCATAGAACTCATTATACAGGACACAGGATGTTCAGGATGGGTCTGTCTCAATCAAACATCTGTCCACACTGCACTGGCAACACAATTGACAGCTACTACCATGCTTTGTGGTCTTGCCCACCTGTCCAGGAATTCTGGTTTCAGGTATGTAAAGATCTGTCAAATTGCTTCAAATGTAACATCCCTACAAACCCCAAACCGGGCCTACTGGGTCACTTGGGTGAAATTAACATAGAATTTAATTCTGCAAACTTAATCCTCACCAGTTGATGTATCGCAAGGAAAACTATCCTTCTAAACTGGAAAAGCAAACAAAGTCTGTGTATCCAGCTGTTCAGAAATCTCTTATTAGATCACATCAGTATGGAGATGATGTCTGCCTCCTCAAGTGATCAGTCAGCTGAATTTCATTCCCTCTGGTCACCTGTGATCAGCTCCATCACTTAGTATGGGGGGAGAATGTGACCTTATTGCGCTCGGGGTTGGTGGCCGGTTGGGGGTCTCTGGAGGCTGTGGGTCTGTGGTGGGCTCCTGGGGGGGGCGGGGGGGGGGGGGGTTGTTGCATGGGCCCCACCTCCCGTGGGCTCACTTTCTGCGGGAGGAGCTGTAGGGGTCAGGTGCAATGCGAGCTGGGCAGGGGCAAGAGGCGGCGACCCTGGCGGTCTGATAATCGGCTGCAGAAACTGGCTCTAGGGACGTGGAACGTCACATCTCTGGCGGTGAAGAAGCTTATGCGTGAGGTTGAGCGGTTCCAGCTAGATATAGTTGGACTCACATTGACGCATGGCTTGGGCTCTGGAACCAGTACCCCCGAGATGGTCTGGACCTTCTTCCACTCTGGAGTTGTTCACAGTGAGAGGCGCTGAGCAGGTGAGGGCATTGTCATTAGCCCACGGCTTGGTGCCTGCACGTTGGGGTTTACCCTGGCAGATGAGAAGGTAGCTTCTGTCTGCCATCGGGCTGGGGGACAGGTCCTGACTGTTGTCTGTGCTTATGCACCGAACAGCAGTTCAGAGTACTCACCCTTTCTGGAGTCCTTGGAGGGAGTATTGGAATGTGCTCCCTCCCGGGACTTCCTTGTTCTGCTGGGGCACTTAAGTGCTCACGTGGGTAATGACAGTGACACCTGGAGGGAAGTGATTGAGAGGCATGCAAAGCACTTTACACTACTTGTCACATTCACCCATTCACACACAACACACACTCATTCAACACGCTCATACCCCGATAGGCACAACTTTCCAGTTGAAGGACAACTGCTCTTCCTCCTGAGCTACAGCCGCCGGTGAGGGTTGGATTCTGCCAGGGTTGCCCTTGAGGACAGATTCTGTTCATAAAAACCCAGGACATGCTGGAGGGATTATATCTCTCGTTTGGCCAGGGAATGCCTTGGGACCCCCACCGCAGACCTGGTAAATGTGGCTGGGGAGAGGTAAGTCTGGGGATTCTTTGCTTCGACTGCTGCCCCTGTGACCCGACCCCAGATAAGCGGCAAAAAATGGATGAACTGTTTGCACGTCCTTTTGAAAAATGTTAGACCCAGTTGTTGTGACTTAGAAGAATGATATAAGTGTTGATAATAATTCTGAATTCATGGTTTAATTCATAGAGGTTTAAGTTAAATGTTTAACAGAATTAATTTGATGATTTAATGGTAAAAAAAAAAAAAGAATCTGTTCCAGAGTGTGAGACTGTGAATGTGCTCAGATTATTACATCAATATGACAACTTCATTTCGCACAATGCATGTGGGTCAAGAACACTCTTTTTTTTTATGTTTTTGGTGCGAAAGAGTAAGAAATGACCAGAACAAGGTGAAGCTGAGTTGAAGATTTTCTCTGTAACTTGTGCACTCAGTGTTCACTAAAACAGATGGTCAACTGCAAGCCAGAGTCTCGTCTCATCCTTTTTTGATGCAGTTCACTTGCATTGCAAAAACAGCACTTTCTATCAGCAGCATTGCTTCATGTTTGATGGATCTGTTTGTGCTCAAACAATATATTTACATTTTCTCTGTTAACGTCCCATGTTGCATATTACTAGACCTACTGACTGGATGCAGACGCACTATGTTGCACATTACACAACACAACCCTCAATGTGCACCATTAGTAAATCAGTTTGTACTTTTTTTCTGCATGTGCAGTGGGTTTGCACACATTTTAGTGCACACATACCTTTAGTGGATGCAGCCGTAAGAGTTCAACTGTATGAATGACCCCACTGTGATTTTATTAAGTAGAATATTTAGCGTAGTGGGTGGGGGTGGGTGTCATCTGTGAATGGTATTACTACAAGTCAGCTCAGAACCTATTTGACCATCTTGACATAAAAAAGCAGTTTACAACACTTTTCTATCCTAAAAAAAGATTCATTAGAACTACATACAACATATTTATTGCACTGAAACTCACAAATGACAGAAATAACTGCACATTTACTTACAAATGTTTTAATTAAAACAAAAGTGTTGCAAGCGCGACGCCCCCTAGTGGCGCGAGGCCCTGTGCTAATATGGCTCCGCCCCTGCTGTGTGATCTCCAATCAGAAGTATGAATCAGCTCTGATAACAGGAGCATTCAAGGGACAAGAAACAAACTGCTTTTGAAGCTTTGGAACTTCACTGAAACTTGTACCAAGCATCAGGACAGTAACTGGAATGTGGTGAATGAGTCGGACGTGCCCAGTAGTCCCATCATCTGTCTGTTACATTAGTAATGCTATTGGTCAAAACATCCAGCAGAAACCATAAAAAGTTCAGAATCCACCTCAGAGTTCTGAACACAGTGGCGGAGATAAAATATAGTGTCCATTCTCAGAGGCGTTCCACCATTTTCAACCTCATCAGTCCACAAGTAGAAGTTCACCTGCAGAAACATTCAGACTGAAACTGCTGAAGAAACAGGTTCACTGTTCATGGAGCTTCTCCAGAAAATCCATCAGACTGATTGATTGACAGGACAGATGATCAGAGGAGATGAGTTTTTACCACCGTGATTTGGACCAGGACTGAAGTACGGGTAGAGTTTCTCAGTGAAGCAGCAGCCAGTAAAGGAGAAGATCAGAGCTGCAGCATCGACATCATAAAAGGAGACCAGACCCTCCTCATAATCCACAAACACCCCCACCTTCTCAGGACCAGACTGCAGATGGAGACGGACTGAAGGACCTGTCAGAGCTTTATACTCATTTCCATTTCTCAGCCAGATAGTCCAGAAACCATCCTGAGGTCTCAGTATGATGTTTCCCTTCCTGGTGATGGACTCTCTGGCGACTCCTAAAGTCCAGTCAGTTTTTCCTTTAACCTGAACCTCAAAGTAAAATCTGCCTGAAGAGAAACTCTGACGTCCTAAAACACAAACACAGTGAGAAAATCTCTCTGGATTATCTGGAAGATTCTTCTTCACATCACTGTGATAAACTTGTTTTCCATCAGCAGACAGGATGAGGTGAGGATGTGCTGTATCAGGATCCAGAGTAACGTCCACTGCATCCTGCTGGACCTTCAGCTCAAACATCTTCATCTGTTTCCTGAGTGTCTCCTCCAGCTGAGACACAGCTCTCACCACAGTCCCCTCATACGATGCTGGACGGACTTGGACCTCCGTCCAGTCCTTGGTGGGTGGAGCAGCGTTCAGGGAGGAGAAGCTTTGGAGGAGGTGGAGGTGGTCTTCAGAGCGCGAGAGCTGCTTCAGCTCAGAGCTCCTCTTCATCAGCTCAGAGATTTCCTGCTCCAGATCTTTGATGAAGTCTTCAGCCTGTTTCTCTGCAGCTTTCTGCTTGTCTTGGATCTCCTCTAGGAGCTCCTCCAGGCCTCTCTGAACAGACTCCATCAGAGCTGTGAAGACCTGAACACCTTCTGCTGTCTCTCTGTCTGCAGCATCTTTACTGATCTTCATCGACTCTTTGAGCTCCTGAATCTTCAGTCGTCTCTTCTGGATCATCAGCTGAACTTTAGCGTCTGTCTTCTCCAGCTCTGCCTTCTTTCCTTCATATTCTTCTCTCAGAGGAACAAACTCATGAGTCTTGTGGTCTAAAACAGAGCAGAGCAAGCAGACACATGTCTGGTCGGTCTTACAGAACAGCTCCAGAGGTTTATCGTGCTTCCTGCACATCCTGTCCTCCAGGTTCTCCATAGGCTCCACCAGCTGATGTCTCTTCAGACCTGAAGCCGTCAGATGAGGCTCCAGGTGAGTCTGACAGTAGGAGGTCAGACACACCAGGCAGGACTTCAGGGCCTTCAGTCTGGTTCCAGTGCAGACGTCACAGAGAACTTCTCCTGGTTTGGCAGCTTGTTGCTCTGAGCTGCTGCTGGCTTCCTGCTGAGCTTCATGTCTGAACTGATCCACCATCTCTCTGATGAAGGTGTTGACCTTCAGCTGAGGTCTGGTAGAAAAAGTGTCTTTACACAAAGGACACTTATACAGAACCTTATCTTCCCAGTAGTGAGTGATGCAGTTGTTGCAGAAGTTGTGTCCACATGGTGTGGTGACTGGATCGGTGAAGACCTCCAGACAGATGGAGCACAGAAACTGGTCCTCAGATCTTTGGTTGCTGCCAGCAGACATGTCTGACCTCTGAGGAGTCAGAAACACAACATTTAAACAGACATATAGTCGTTATTCGTCCTGAAGTTTCACCGTGACTGAGAGGAGTGAAACTTCCTGTTTAGCTGAAACTCTCTGTTTGGACTAAATGCTGCTTGTAGAAACACAGTAAACATGATCAGCTGTTCTCACCTGTATTTCAGTCCCTTGTTGAGTAAAAACAGATGAACTGGCTTCAATTTCCTTCAGAAACAAAGTGATTTGCTTGGACTGCAGCGGATCTGATCCGCTTTCACTTTCACTTCTGGGAACTGGCTGAACTTGTTTTCAGGACGACTCCACCTCTTATTGCACGCTTGCAAGATTTGTTTTTGTTCAGAAATGATTATGTTTGCAGTTGAATCAGAATGAAGTTGGAACTTTGTCTCTGGTGGTTTCCAGGGTTCTAATAAATTCATAGTTGATATCATGGTCCGAGTTCCGAGTTTCTGTGGTGTTTCAGTGTGTGTGTGTTCTGTGGGCCTTTCATTTAGTTTAAACCTTGTTGCTTTGTTTTGTTTACTGGTTCTTGCTTCTCCACACTGAGCTTTCATTTGACCTGTTTTTGCCTCCAGATGTCCTCAGTCACCTTTATCTTCTTTATAGATCTGTGTTTCCATCTGTGCCTTGTTGCTCATTATGCACCTGAATCTGTTCAGTCATGTGATGTCATCTAAACTTCTACAGAAACACTCAGTGGAAACAAGGTAGAAGCTGGAAGAAACTTTACTGCAGTGTCTATTATCGTTAATATTGGTAATTCTATGTCACTGCAGCAGCAGATTATCAGGTTCATCCGTCCATCCATGCATGCTCCTCTAGTGTAGGTGGTCTCACTAGCATGCTCAGTCAGCAGACACACCTGTTTGTGTGATAGGTGGATAAAATAAACTCAGGTGAGTTTTCAGACATCTGCTTCCTGTAAACACAGCAGATGTGCGACGCTGCCCTCTTGTGGCCGCTGTGCAGAACTACAGACCTGCAGCTGCTGCATGTCGGAGCTGAAGGATATTTCATCAGGCTGTCGGCGTCCAGCGACGTCTTTAACTTGAGTTAATGACAAATTCAGGTGCTGAAACCATGAATGGAAGCAGATGAAGCTGCATGGTTAACACGTAGATCCCTGTGAGGTTGACATGAAGCGGTTCTGCTGGTTTGTACGTTATCTTCAGATCATCAGTTCAGATCTTCTGAACCGACAGAGAAACCATCTGGTTGACTGACGTGGCGTTCAGGAACAAGTCGGTTCATGCAGAAGAGCTGACTTTGATTTTAATAATAACGTTTTTACAGACAAATAAAATGATTCCCAACATTTAAATCATTGGTAACAGCTGAATTAGAGTCATAAAGAAGCTCTGGGTTCATGTTATATGAAGCTGAAAGAGCCTGATCTTTGAAAAGAGCCACTGTTTTCTCCTCACTGCCTGCCTCAGAGGAGGGCCGAGCCCTTCTAACCCTGGAAGTGACCGTAGAGATGCTCATCCTGGTCTGGTCTAACACCTTCATCACTTCCGTTAGGGAACATTCAGTTACAAACCAGACTCGGACTGGTATGACACCAGGTTGGACCAGGTCCACCGTCTTCCTTCATGGCTGCTTGGTGACAGTTTCCGTCTCCTCCTCAGGTTCCCGAGATGCTGCATAACGACGCCGGCGACCACGGCTTCAGCCACTGGGGCTTCTTCCTCCTGCAGAACGCCGGCATCCTGCTGGGCTTCTCCATTATGCTGCTAATCGCTCTGTTTGAGCATAAAATCCGTTTGGACCTGGGATAACGGAGCGAGGCGTCCGGTCCCGAGCCCCGTGCATTCCAGCGTCTGGTGTTTTTGTTGTCAGCCTCCTAGTTTTAGTTCACGTTTCACATGGTTCAGACTGAAGGCGGAGGCGGCCAGCTGGTGGAACAAGTTAAGGCGTTCAGTGTTGATGGTCCAGATGCTGCTGCAGGAGCTCACAGACACGTTTTGCTTTTGGTTTAACCTTCATCAGACTGGTGAAGAGTCTTGAAGCTGCTGGATTTGTCCTTGCTTTAGTTTTCTGTATCTGTTGTGTTCAGACCGAATCAGTGTTCCAGTCACCAAGCTGAATTCCCAGAAATCTCCTCCATCAGCGGATGTGACCACGTATCAGCTTCCCTCCTGTTACATGATGTCAGATCATCTCGTTCTGAGTCCGTGAAGACCATCACTCATAACTCTGTTCATGTTGGGGTTGAAAAACATGAGGAAACATCAGGACGGTTCCTCCTCATCTACCAGAGCTCCAACGCTGGAAAAGCAAATCAGAGGAATAACATCTGGATTTATTCACGGTTTGAGCTCCAAGCAGAAGTGTGAGGACGTTCCTGAAGTTCTGACTCAGTTTTCTGTCTCTTTGTGCTGAAATATCTTGTCTGAGGTGCTGATAAGAGGTCAGCGGTGCAGCTGAGGCTGAGACCAGGTTCAGGTGTGTTCAGGTCCACCAGGTCATGCGGGAAGCCGCTACAGGGACACATGAGCGTCGCCAGCAGGTAACATCTGGGAGCTGCAGGGTGAATCGACGAGGAGCTGCTGGTGTTTGTGAAGGATGAAGATCATGTTGAGTTCAGGTCCAACCTGGACTGGACTCGGCTGATCCCAGGAATGTTGCTGGGAGAAGATGATTCCGACATCTGATCTCATTCATGTAGTTTTTATCATAAATGTCTGAAGAAAAAAGTGTTTAAATTATTTTCTATGAGCCGTTTCTGATTCCTGCAGGGTCTAAAACCTGGACTAAGTTCCTCCCAGCGGTTCTTGGTTTGGAGTTACGGTGGCAGCTGAAAGAAAACGGAGAAAGTCTGTCGGTCTGGTTCTGATCTTTGTGTTTGGGTTAAACGTGGACTCACAGCAGCAGAAGAAACGGATGTTTAGGTCAAACCACAGAGTAGTTGTCAAAGCCGGTGTTTATATTCCATGTATGATGTTCCAGCATGTGTAAATACTCTGATGTAAAACATGTTTCATTTCATTCACTGTGATGCTTGATGAGAGAAAACAGAAAAACATCGACGAGTGGAGGGTTTTAAATGTGAGAAAAGAAGGATTGTGTTATTTAATGAAGGAAACTGTAAAGGCTGGGTCAGGTTTTACTGCAGTCGGACGGATGAGACTCGACCAGTTTAGTGAAAGGTAAACTGGTCTGGTCCCAGCAGGAGGAGATGAAGCAGAACGTTTAGGTTCAACAACCCAAAACTCCTGACCTGAAGTTACCATTAGCGGCTTTAATGGAGCCTTTGCAGCTTCAGGTGGGACCATGGAGTCTGATGAAGACCTGCAGAAGCTTCCAGAAAGCCAACAGCTGATGTTTACCTGCAGAGTCCTTCAGGCAGCTTTCATGTCCACTCACTGTTCTGACATTCCTGAACCACAATAAACTCTCCGTCTCCACACAGTCACACCTTGTTTTCATGTTTTCTTACAAATATCAAACATAGTTATTTTATGCTTTTATTCTGAAACTTTTCTCAGTTGGATCCACGTGAAACGCTGATATTTAATGATGAAGATGTTCTCCTCCATGTTTCACCACCTTTCTGTGCTGGAAGAGTTTCAGTCCATGCAGGAACCTGGGAGCTGTGAGGTCTGGTCGTCGGACTAGTAGAGCCTCAGAGTTCAAATCAAATCAAATCAAATTCACTTTATTTATCCGTTAGGAACTTCATTTGCGGGTAGAGCACAACCATGACAAATAAATAAAAAGACATGTCCACACACACAACTCAACATGTCAGTTAATAAATAAGTTAAAAACAACAATTGACACCAATATGCCATACACAGTCATAAATATAACAGTCTGCAATAGCCATCAACCATTTAACAGACGGATCGAGGTGGGAAGGAAGGTGGAAGTGGCCCTCTTTGTTCTCAGAGGGAGAGACCTGTACCTGCGCCCTGAAGGTAACAGGGTGTAGTGAGAGTGCAGGGTGTGCGAGGGGTCAGTGGAGATCTGGGTGCCTTTTCTCAAGACTCTGGTGTTATAGATGGTACTGAGTGACTGCTGCTCCTGACCTATGATTTTACTACTGATTTTAACAATCTTATTGAGCATGTTGTGATGAGTGAGAGTGAGTAAACCAAACCAGGCAGTGATGTTGAATGTGAGAATGGATTCAATGAAACATTTATAGAAGGCAGTGAGAATGGACTGGTGAACCTGAAGTTTGCGGAGCTTACGGAGAAAGAAGAGGCGCTGTTGACATTTTGAAAAGATCTGTTCAGTGTTGAGTTGGAATGTGAGTTTATGGTCAATTATGGAGCCAAGATATTTGTATGAATGAACCTTTTCAATTATTTCATTGTTTACTGTGAGTGAGGAGGTGGAACACTGGTCATGGTGGAAATAAATGACCATTTCTTTGGTCTTGGATACATTTAGATCCAGACAGTTATCCTTACACCACAGTGAGAATGAGTCCAGTTCTGATTGCAGAAGTTTATCGGTATTTGTGGTGTCAATGATCACGGTGTCATCTGAGTACTTGATATATGTTATTCCTGGGGTTGAGCTCCTACAGTCATTTGTGTATAGTGTGAAGAGAAGTGGAGAGATGACTGAACCTTGAGGAGAACCGGTAGATATTGTCCTGGCAGTACTGAGGTGACCATTCACCCTGACCCTCTGATCCCTCCTGGAGAGAAAGGAGAGGACCCAGAGGATGAGGTGGGGATTGGCATCCATCCGGAGCAGCTTACGTCCCATGAGGTGTGGTTGCACGGTGTTAAATGCACTTGAGAAATCCACAAAAACCAACCTGACATGGGACTTGGGCTTCTCCAGGTGGGTGATGGCACCATGCAGCAAGGTGAGCACAGCATCATCTCAGTTCTCAGACTGAAGGTCCGTTTCCACCGAGCGCTTCGGTTCTGGATGGTTCGGTTCAGAGGTATCAGAAGCAGAGTCGTATGGCCACTGTGTATGCCTGGTTGAAACCAAATGGCTAGCATGGTGTTGTTCTGGTGCGACCACAACTAGCGTGACGCTACAAACTACAGCAGACAACAAAAGACTACTTGAGCTGGGAAGGTTTGTAGTTCCAGATCCGACTGGACTTCACTGCTGTTTGCAGGAACCTTTTTCCAACACCGACTGAACCGAGGACTGAACGGCAACGTTGTTTGTTTCCTGCTTGCTTTTCAAACAATCCACCAGCTGATGGATGTGATCATGTGACACCAGTAGCACCACCTTACCCAGACCATTCTCTGTGGATCTACAGCTGAAGAGTTCCACAAACGATGTGGTTTGGTTTTAATGGTCGGTTTTAAAATGGAAACAGACAAAATAGGCTGTACCAAACCGCTCAGTGGAAACGTGGCTTGAAAGGTCCATTCAGGCTTTACGTTGGCATTGCTTAAACATCCAGCAGAGGCCAGTAGACTTCAGAGTTCACCTCAGAGTTCTGACATCAGTTTCAGGAAATGGCGGAGGAGATCGTTATCATGCACATTCTCAGAAATGGACAGAAGTAGAGGCAGATGTTGCCAGAAGGCAACAAAGACCAGGATGTCCCAGCTGTGGTGAAGACCAGAGGAGACACGTTGTGCTGGTCTGAGCTTCATACAGGAAGGTTTATTCTTTGGCACGGGTCAGATATCCTAAAACAAGATTTCATGATACCGGACTAGTCTTTCATCACCTTCGGTCCCATTTACAACATAGCCTGTAATCAATGTGAACCCTTTTACTGCATGTTGTACAGAAGTTACAGAACATCACAATTTTCACGCAGTTTCCCTTTAAGCTGGGTAAGTAATGCTGGGGAGCTAGCAAGATGTGAAAGTGGTGCCCTGTCTTGGCTCCTCCCCCTCTGATTTTGCTTCTTGCGTGATATTTTATTCGCAGCTCAACGATTTTCTCTTTCTCGGCTGTTTAGCAGGAGGAGGCAAATAAACCGAACCGGGTCGGGAAAGCCTTCCTGCATTTTCTCAGCCATGTTTGCCTTCCGAGTTTCTTCTTCACTACTTTGTATTTTCATCCTAACACGCTGTTTATATGCAGGGTGTGGCTATCAGGTATGGGGGAGGGGGGAGGAGGGGAGCCGGGAGAACAAGCTTACGAAATATAAGAAATGAACAACTCCATTTGGGTCGGAACGTTTGGATTGGTCAGAGTTTTTACAGATTTACAGTAAACTGAGGGGTCTAACTATATTTCTTATTGTTCATGATTGCAGAATGTATAGACTACTATCAGGACGAGGAACCACTTCACCCAGAGGAACATGTCTCTGAGCAAGTTTACCGACTGTAGCTTTAAATCACTTATATTTGTTTCTAACGTAATCATGTTAACCTGGTTACCAACAAGATGTCGTTTCTGGTTTGGTATCAACCACAAACATACTTTTAACTTCAACAACACATCAGAAAATATCCTTTCTAATTAAAAACTTCCAGAAATAAGTTCAGTTAAAGTCCACTTGTTTCTCACCTACTTTGGGTTAGTTTACCACACAAACACCTCCATATGAGCCAAATCTTCTCATCTTAGCATTGGTTAAAAGGTTAGTTTATACAACTTTCTCACAAATCTCTGAATAAACTGCTTCATTTGAAAACAATTAAAAACTAAACTCCATAAACAGCTGTTTTAAACATCAAAGGCAACAATATACATGATTTTAATAAATATTTACCGACCTGTGGTGAACAGAGACAGACGTTGAGTTGCTGTTAGCTTCATACAGGAAGGTTCGTTGGAACTTCCTGCTGGTACTGCAAGCGCCCCCTGGTGGCTGGATGCAGAATAGCGCCGCATCGTCTGAGATTGCAGTTGTTTTATTCATGTTGAATCAAAGGAAAACTTATTGAAAAGTAGGACTAAAGTGGGCTTTTTCTTTTTTATATGTATATTAGTCTCACTTTGTAGAACAGGCCTCTGGTGACTTCTTACTGAGCATATTTTCAACTTCATCATCTTCATCTACAGAGACACACGGACTGAAACTGATGAAATTTCTTATCAGGAATTCCATACAGAATCCGGGACCAGGAGATGTGTTCCTATCTAGGATGTTTCATGGTTTGTGGACAAAAATGGCCCCTTTTCAGTGGATCTAATGAATCTCCAGAAATATTGTCAGAACTTCAAAAAGGAGCAGACAAGAGGAAAGCGGTTTCATCCCGATGTAGTTCCTGTACGTGTCCAGCAGATGGCAGCAGATCAGCGGCTGAAAAATTCCACAGGTGAGGCGTTTGTGATGACGGCAAAAAGAAAAACATGTTTCGCTGTGAGTTTTTGCTGAGTCAGCATGACATCCATCCAGGAAACGAAGCAGAGTTAGACCGATGGAGGTAGACGGTCTGTGTGACAGTGGCCTTGCCAGAAAATCTGCAAAGTGAACCAATAGAAAATAGGCCAGCCCAACTTTTTCTTGAAAAATATGTGATAACCTGGCAGAAGTAAGGCATTATGCTGGAATGACCCAGATGTAAAAAAAAAAAAAAAAAAAAAAAAAAAAGGGATATGCAAGGTGTTCTATTCTGAGACTCAATGCTGGATGAGCCATATGTTTTGATGATTGTTTCCTCATTCATCCCAACAATCCTCCCACGAGGGTGAACAATGCATTCTCTACATCGTCTTTTTTTTTCTTCTTCTTCTTTTTTGTCTTGTCCAGCATTTAAGCAAGCAGACTGATGTTCTGGATGCTGTGTTCTGCTGAGCAAATTTATTTTGCCAAGGGGAACTTTTATAGATGTAATGATCCCCTTGTATTTCTTGATTCTTATTTTATTTTTCTATTTGCTTTGGATAATAGTTTGTATTACACAGTTTATGCTGCTGGACCTGACCGGAAAGGACAGGAAAGGGGCAGAAAGAGAACAGAAAAGACAACATAAAAAACAAAAGAAAGAGATCAATGCATACACGTATATGCACATACACACCCACCTACATATATATGTATATACACTCGCACACACATTATATATGTATACATATATACATACATATATATATATATATATATATATATATATACATACATGCATACACACACACATACACACATATATACATACACACATATACATATATATATACATATATATAAATATATATATATATATATATATATATATATATATATATATATACATACATATATATATATATATATATATATATATATATATATATATATATATATATATATATATATATATATATACACATACATACATACATATGTACACACACATACCCACCCACACACATAAATATATACACCCACACAAGCCAACTCTAGATTCATGGTCCCTGTGGAGAACAAAACCATTGACAATCAGGAGGACCAGAAACTAGCAAGTTAAATCAGAAAAACAGAAAGAGAGGTACCTGCTGTTAATGAATAAACTTGCTGGATGACTCAGTGACTCTGACACATGCAGAACATTCATGCAGAACATTTAGAGTGGAACGTGTTCAGAGAAGAGTGATCATGCCAATGTGACCCCGCCCGCCTAGGGCTAGAGGCAGGCCAGGAGAACCCAGAGACCCGGGTAACCGACAGTCACCCCCAGGCACAGACCCCAACCCCCCCACTCCGGAGCCAGCCATGCATCCGCCCAGAAGGTGGTGAAGGAGGTCCCCAACCAGAGTCCCCCGCAGTCAGGGGGAACAGGCCCCAGCAGGCCCAGGCCGGCAAGGGCCGACCCCGCCAGGCACCGGCTACCCAGGGCAGACAGAGCGCAGGCCCCAGGGCCCCAAGAGCCCGAGAGCAGCCCCCCGCCCCCGCAGGCAGAGGGCACAGCCCACACCGACGGAGGACCAGGATCCCCAGACCGCCGCCTAGCGGCAGCCAGGTCACACCCCAGTGAG
Source organism: Telmatherina bonti (assembly GCF_933228915.1). Lineage (NCBI taxonomy): Eukaryota > Metazoa > Chordata > Actinopteri > Atheriniformes > Telmatherinidae > Telmatherina > Telmatherina bonti. The sequence goes on along the minus strand of NC_136625.1, from coordinate 6,378,407 downwards.
CCAGCTGCGCTCCCCGGGTACAGGACACCACCCCCCCCACCACCAAACCACACACACATATACATGCATACCCTCCCTCCCCCAACACGCACTCCCCTCTCAACCCCCATCCACACACCCCTCCGCAATCCACACACATCTCCCATCACATACACAACCCCACCCCACCTCTACTCACTCACCCATACCAAGTCACACAAACCCCAACCGACCCCGCCCCCACACACGCTCACATTCCGCCACCCCATCCCTCTACTTCTACCCAACCACCCACAGCCCCCCCTCCAAACTTCACCCTCACTCACACATCCCCACCCAGCCCACCCCACGGCGGCACAGGCGCCCTGAAACCCTGAGAGGTAAGTGAGAGAGGCGCAGGTAAGTGATGTGGCAGTGACGTTAATTTTGCGCGACGGCAGATTTAGTCAAGGCGCGTTAAAACAAATATTCATTCTACATCATCTTCCTGCCAATATAATCTTAAAACTGTTTCTGGATGCAAACAATTAAAAAGTCTTGTTTAAGGTAAACTCTGGAGCAAAGCGAGGAGGATCTCACCAGCTTGTCAGAGTTTATTGACGAGTGTTTCAACCGCATCGTCATGGGCAAGACAAGCCAAACATCTCCTCCGTCTGCGCCCAGATCTGCTTCAACCTCCAAGAGAAGCCGGAAAGAAGACTCGCCTGGAGCGACGTCCTCTAACGGGGATGACACCTCGGACATCCTGATGTCCATTGACAAAAATCTCGCCAGCTTCGACGCTCGTCTGGACCTGTTGGAAGTTCTCCACCGGGAGTTTCAGTCGCTGCGGGAGTCGATGGAATTCAGCCAAAAGCAGATGGAGTCTCTGGCCGCAGAGAACGCCAGCCTCAGGGAGACGGTGACTTCTCTCAACGAGGGAATGACTCGACTCACAGAGAAAAATAAAAAAATAAAGGATTGATCTCCAGGCGCGCAGCATGAGGGACAACCTGGTCTTCGCAGGAATCCCAGAGCAACAAGAAGAGGATCCAGAGCAAATAATCAGATCATTTATCCAAACCAAGCTGAAGCTACCCGAAGACGCGGTGAGGAACATCTCATTTCACAGAGTTCATCGCTTAGGTGGGAAAAGACCGGGCAGCCGCAGACCCAGACCGATTGTAGCCAAGTTCGTGAGCTACAAGTAGAAAGAGCAGGTGAGGGATCGAGGTCCGGAACTCCGCGGGACCGATTTTAGTGTAAATAATCAGTTTCCCAAAGAGATTCTGGAGAGACGCAGGGTCCTGTTTCCCATCCGGAAGAAGCTCAGAGACGAAGGATCCCGTGCAGTCATCGCGGTGGACAAATTGTTCGTCAATGGACAGCTTTACCGTGACAAAAATACCCCCCCCCCCGGCTCTACTAACCTCAGGTAATATCTATCACTCATACAGCTACTCATTGTTAAGTTTACATGTTAATCTGCTATAAGCACATTAATTATGGTCATCCAGAACTGTACATTTACTGCCAGTCTTTGTAAATTTGCTGTTGTTGTTGCTTTTGTTTTGTTTTGTTTTTGTTTTTTCGCCTTTTTTTCTCTTTTTTCCCTCCCTTTTAGGGCTTTGTTTTTGCTCTTTTGTTTGTGCTATTTCTTTCTTTTTATGTGTAGTTGTAGTTGTTTGCTTTTCTCACTCCTTTCCTTTCTAGCTGCTCTTTCATTCTATTATGCCATGCCAACAGTAATATGTAGGGTACACACGTACATCCACATGACACAGACACAAAATGTCATGCACACAACATACCTACAACACAGAGCACGTTTAATCACATCAACACTCACCCCCAACTCTCACACACAGTCAAAGCATGTGGACAGACATATAGGAACATTGTACACACAGATGAACTTATATACGCACACAATCTACACACAGCATGCATGCATTAATGTGGGCTTGCACACACACAAACACACACATACTTTTATAGAAACACTTCAGTAGCTTGAGCATGACCACCCTGAGGTTTGTTACGTGGAATATACGGGGAGCTGGTTCCAGGGAGAAGAGGTTGAAGGTGTTTAGCAGATTGAATGATCTACAGGCAGACATTGTCCTGCTACAGGAGACCATCCATCCATCTTCTGCCGCTTATCCGGGGTCGGGTCGCGGGGGCAGCAGCCTAAGCAGGGAAGCCCAGACTTCCCTCTCCCCAGCCACATTTGCCAACTCTGCGGGGGGGATCCCGAGGCGTTCCCAGGCCAGCCGAGAGATATAATCCCTCCAGCGTGTCCTGGGTCTTCCCGGGGTCTCCTCCCCGAGGGACGTGCCTGGAACACCTCACCAGGGAGGAGACTCATTTATTAAAAACAACAGCTAACGTACTCTCTACAGCACAGTTCCCTCACGTGTACTCGGCCTGCTTCAATTCTAGACAAAGAGGAGTAGCCATTCTGATAAACAGGAAAATTAATTTTACTGCTAATAATATAATTTTAGACCCAGATGGAAGATTCATAATAATGACATTATCTATCCAAAACATGAAGTTATGCATCGCAAATATTTATGGCCCAAACACTGATGACCCCTTCTTTTTTCATTCCTTTTTCTCCTTACTATATGATCACCTTGATAATACACTTATCATTGGGGGCGACCTCAACATGACCTGAAACTCTGGGATGGACAAGGGGGGCGGAGCAGGGAAACACAGGGTCTGGAAGTCAGCAAGAGTTGTGAAACAATATATGGAGGATTTTGGTCTTTGTGATGTCTGGCGCTCACAACACCTCACTGCTAGAGAGTACACTTACTTTTCATCTGTCCACCACTCATACTCCAGAATAGACGACTTCCTCACTAACAGCTCTATGATGAACAGTATCTCAGAAACTAAAATCCATTCCATCACTATCAGTGATCACGCACCAGTATCATTTACCCTAATTAATCAGAAAACTAAACCATCTTATAGCAAATAGAGATTTAATACATCATTACTTAAAGATCCTGATTTTATCAGTTACTTCAAACGGGAGTGGTCTTTGTATTTAGAAAACAATGACATACCAGGAACGTCAGCATGTGTTCTTTGGGAGGCAGGAAAAGCAGTAATGAGAGGGAAAATAATTTCATTTTCATCACATAAGAAAAAGAAGGAGAGTTCAAAAATATCTGAAATAGAGCTTAAAATAAAATGACTAGAAGATGCCTACAAGGCTTCTCCAGAAGAACAAGTTCTGAATCACATAAGAAAGGCTAAACTAGAGCTGAATGAAATAATTAACCAAAAAACCCAGTTTTTGCTACAAAGACTTCGCTTAGAGAACTTTGAACATAGCAACAAATCTGGAAGATTTCTCGCAAATCAATTAAAAGCAAACAAGGAGAAAACAACCATCTCCTCTGTTAAAGATTCAAGAGGAAATATCCTCCATGATCTTGATGGAATAAATGACACATTTAGGGATTTCTATAAAACATTATATTCCTCAGAAACAGATCCATCAGACAACAGCATTGAGGAATTTCTCAGCTACCTCAATCTTCCAAAGTTACAACAGGATCAGGAAATGGTTTTGGACGCACCCATTTCAGTAGGGGAACTACATGAAGCTTTAAAACACATGCCCAGCAATAAAGCTCCAGGACCAGACGCTTTTCCAGTTGAATATTATAAAGAATTCTGGTCTACACTAGCACCCACTTTTTATAAAATGGTTTCAGAAATTAAGGAAAAAGGCCAAATATCTCAAAACATGAATTTGGCTAGTATTACAGTAATACTAAAACCAGGAAAAGACCCCAAACTCCCATCTAGTTATCGTCCAATATCACTAATGAACGTAGATCTTAAAATAATCAGTAAAGTGCTTGCTACAAGACTAGAAAAAATAACCCCACTTATCATACATCCTGATCAAACAGGATTTATCAAGGGACGACATTCCACCACTAATACGCGTAGACTAATAAATATAATTGATTAGGCCACCATACATAACCTAGAAACTACAATAATCTCTCTAGATGCTGTAAAAGCATTTGACAGGGTGAACTGGAAATTCTTATTTGCAACATTAAAAAAAATTCGGGTTTGGCTCATCGTTTATTGACTGGATAAAGATACTGTATAGCAATCCAACTGCATGCGTCAGGACAAATGATCAAACTTCTCACAGCTTCAGTTTGCAGAGAGGCACCAGACAAGGCTGTCCACTCTCCCCCTCACTTTTTGCAATCTTTATTGAACCCTTAGCATCTAGCATTAGACAAAACAAAGACATTAAAGGCATTAACTGTAGAAATATAGAGCATAAGACCAGTCTTTATGCTGATGATGTATTACTTTTCCTTCAAAATTCACAATCATCCATCTGTCAGACAATCACACTCATCAATAAATTCTCATCAGTTTCTGAATATTCCATTAATTGGTCTAAAACCATCGTTCTACCCATCAACTGTTCCTTCCATAATACTCCTGACACTGCTTTACAGTCAGGAAATATTAGATACTTGGGAATAAACATCTCACCCAGACTGTCAGACCTTACAAAGCTAAATTATGTCCCTCTACTAAAAACAGTTGAGGACGATCTCACACGGTGGAAATCTTTACCCATATCACTAATGGGAAGAGTTGCCACTATAAAAATGATGATTCTACCTAAAATCAATTATCTGTTTTCAATGATCCCCATTAAACCTCCATCGACCTGGTTTAAATCGCTGGACTCTCATGTCACTAGATTTCTCTGGAAAGACAAACCACCACAGATTAGTCTAAAAACACTCCAGAAGACTAAAGATAGCAGTGGCTTAGACTTGCCTAATTTCCAAAAATACTTTAGAAAACTAGCTATCTAAATGAACCATGGCTTAATATAGAAGAAGCTATGTGTGAGGATGTGGCAATTTCAGACCTGCCATTTATCAGCACAGCTGTCAAACACCAAAAATGCTTTAAAAGCATTAATATCAGCTCCTCACTAATGGCCTGGTGGGAATTTCTTAAACTAACTAAGTCCTTGCTTATTCCATGCAAACTTACACCTATTTGGAACAATCCCGACATCCAGCAAAACCGGAAAATGATAAACTTCCCTCAGTGAAAGAATAAAGGAATAAAACAGTTAGAACATTTAATAGAAAACGGGAACTTTCTCCCTTTTGATATAATTACTTCACGATATGAAATCAGCAGCACAAAATTCTTAGAATACCACCAACTTAAATCTATTATAGGTAAGAAATACACCCCTGATCAATTAAACTTGCAGCTACCTATCAGGGCTGCAGAATCCTTAAATCTCAATGCCCCGAAACTGTTATCCAAAATATATAGATTACTATCAAAGCTAGATGATTCCATATGTCTCCCAACTTCTAAACGGGAAGCAGACTTATCCAGTAACTTTGACCAAAATGAATGGTCACAAATCTGTTCAAATACATTTACAATGACTAAGAATTCAAACATGCAACTAATACAATTTAAAGTTCTGCATAGAACTCATTGTACAGGACACAGGATGTTCAGGATGGGTCTGTCACAATCAAACATCTGTCCACACTGCACTGGCAACACGACTGACAGCTACTACCATGCTTTGTGGTCTTGCCCACCTGTCCAGGAATTCTGGTGTCAGGTATGTAAAGATCTGTCAAATTGCTTCAAATGTAACATCCCTACAAACCCCAAACTGGGCCTACTGGGTTACTTGGGTGAAATTAACATAGAATTTAATTCTGCAAACTTAATCCTCACCAGTTGATGTATCGCAAGGAAAACTATCCTTCTAAACTGGAAAAGCAAACAAAGTCTGTGTATCCAGCAGTTCAGAAATCTCTTATTAGATCACATCAGTGTCGAGATGATGTCTGCCTCCTCAAGAGATCAGTCAGCTGAATTTCATTCCCTCTGGTCCCCTGTGATCAGCTCCATCACTTAGTATGGGGGGAGAATGTGACCTTATTGCCCTCGGGGTTGGTGGCCGGTTGGGGGTCTCTGGAGGCTGTGGGTCTGTGGTGGGCTCCGGGCTGGATGGGGCAGCGGCTGGAGTTGCCACGCGGCGGCAGGGCGAGGTCGCTGGCGGGTGATGGGTTGGCGGGCTTGACTCTACATCGTCTTGCTTCATTTTGTTGTCGCCTTCTCACTACACAAACCTCAGCCATGTGCACAGTTACACACACAGACTGTTTGCAACTTTGTCAGTGACCCCATGAAGATGATGACCGTTGGCAGACGTGTTCCCTTGCCTAGATGCGGGTCACCGGGGTCCCACTCTGGAGCCAGGCCCGGGGGTGGGGCACAAGAGCGAGCGTCTATGGCTGGGCTTTTGCCCGTGCCCTGGTTGGGCTCAGTCTGAAAGGGTTGCATGGGCCCCACATCCCGTGGGCTCACTTTCTGCGGGAGGAGCTGTAGGGGTCAGGTGCAATGCGAGCTGGGCAGCGGCAAGAGGCGGCGACCCTGGCGGTCTGATAATCGGCTGCAGAAACTGGCTCTAGGGACGTGGAACGTCACATCTCTGGCGGTGAAGAAGCTTATGCGCGAGGTTGAGCGGTTCCATCTAGATATAGTTGGACTCACATTGACACATGGCTTGGGCTCTGGAACCAGTACCCCCGAGATGGTCTGGACCTTCTTCCACTCTGGAGTTGTTCACAGTGAGAGGCGCTGAGCAGGTGAGGGCATTGTCATTAGCCCACGGCTTGGTGCCTGCACATTGGGGTTTACCCTGGCAGATGAGAAGGTAGCTTCCGTCTGCCGTCGGGCTGGGGGACAGGTCCTGACTGTTGTCTGTGCTTATGCACCGAACAGCAGTTCAGAGTACCCACCCTTTCTGGGGTCCTTGGAGGGAGTGTTGGAATGTGCTCCCTCCCGGGACTTCCTTGTTCTTAAGTGCTCACGTGGGTAATGACAGTGACACCTGGAGGAGAGTGCCCCCCCCCCCCCCCCCCCCTATACGTGCCCACCCCTCCACCTTTGTACACCCACACACACCCCATCACATAGTCCACTCTACACACATACATACCCCTTAGCACCCTTCCATCCGGCCTCATACTCCTTATACACAAGAACACTACATCATACACACATCCATTGCATTGTGTCCCCCCTAACAAGCCCCTTCCCATACCCCAGCCATCCTCATCCGAGTCCCATTGCCCACCCACTTACCTGAATTATTTCCCCCTATACCCCCCCACCCAATAACACACACCTCTCTCACCTTCCATTTGCAACTTCACCCGTTCAGTCACAGTCACCCTCCTCTCTCATTCCCGACATGCCCCAAGTGCGACGCCCCAGGGGGACGGAGGGCAGACAGGCCCCAAGTAAGGCCCCCATGACCAACATCCACCACCCCCAGTGCCCCCCCCCCCCCCCCCCCCCCCCCCCCCCCCCCCATCCCCCACACATGCAGCCGACCGGCACCCCAACGCCCTCTCCCAGCCAAGCCAGCCAAGGCCCAGGTCTGTCGGCCAGATCTGCCCAGTGTTTGTTAAGGCTCTGGATGAAGAACACTCTTTTTTTTATGTTTTTGGTGCGAAAAAGTAAGAAATGAACAGAACAAGGTGAAGTTGAGTTGAAGATTTTCTCTGTAACTTGTGCACTCAGTGTTCACTAAAACAGATGGTCAACTGCAAGCCAGAGTCTTGTCTCATCCTTTTTCGATGCAGTTCACTTGCATTGCAAAAACAGCACTTTCTATCAGCAGCATTGCTTCATGTTTGATGGATCCGTTTGTGCTAAAACAATATATTCACATTTTCTCTGTTAACGTCCCATGTTGCATATTACTAGACCTACTGACTGGATGCAGACGCACTATGTTGCACATTACACAACACAACCCTCAATGTGCACCATTAGTAAATCAGTTTGTACTTTTTTCTGCATATGCAGTGTGTTTGCACACATTTTAGTGCACACATACCTTTAGTGGATGCAGCCGTAAGAGTTCAACTGTATGAATGACCCCACTGTGATTTTATTAAGTAGAATATTTAGCGTAGTGGGTGGGGGTGGGTGTCATCTGTGAATGGTATTATTACAAGTCAGCTCAGAACCTATTTTACCATCTTGACATAAAAAAGCAGTTTACAACACTTTTCTATCCTAAAAAAGATTCATTAGAACTACATACAACATATTTATTGCACTGAAACTCACAAATTACAGAAATAACTGCACATTTACTTACAAATGTTTTAATTAAAACAAAAGTGTTGCAGGCGCGACGCCCCCTAGTGGCGCGAGGCCCTGTGCTAATATGGCTCCGCCCTTGCTGTGTGATCTCCAATCAGAAGTATGAATCAGCTCTGATAACAGGAGCATTCAAGGGACAAGAAACTGCTTTTGAAGCTTTGGAACTTCATTGAAACCTGTACCAAGCATCAGGACAGTAACTGGAATGTGGTGTAGGAGTCGGACGTGCCCAGTAGTCCCATCATCTGTCTATTACATTAGTAATGCTATTGGTCAAAACATCCAGCAAAAACCATAAAAAGTTAAGAATCCACCTCAGAGTTCTGGACACAGTGGCGGAGATCAATATAGTGTCCATTCTCAGAGGTGTTCCACCATTTTCAACCTCATCAGTCCACAAGTAGAAGTTCACCTGCAGAAACATTCAGACTGAAACTGCTGAAGAAACAGATTCACTGTTCATGGAGCTTCTCTAGAAAATCCCTCAGACTGATTGATTGACAGGACAGATGATCAGAGGAGATGAGTTTTTACCACCATTGTTAGGATAAGGACTGAAGAATGGGTAGAGTTTCTCACTGAAGCAGCAGCCAGTAAAGGAGAAGATCAGAGCTGCAGCATCGACATCATAAAAGGAGACCAGACCCTCCTCATAATCCACAAACACCCCCACCTTCTCAGGACCAGACTGAAGATGTAGATGGACTGCATGAGAAGCATTAGCATCATACTTATTTCCATTTCTCAGCCAGATAGTCCAGAAACCATCCTGAGGGCTCAGTATGATGTTTCCCTTCCTGGTGACGGACTCTCTGGCGACTCCTAAAGTCCAGTCAGTTTTTCCTTTAACCTGAACCTCAAAGTAAAATCTGCCTGAAGAGAAACTCTGACGTCCTAAAACACAACAACAGTAAGAAAATCTCTCTGGATTATCTGGAAGATTCTTCCTCACATCACTGTCATAAACTTGTTTTCCATCATCAGACAGGACGAGGTCTGGATGTGCTGTATCAGGATCCAGAGTAACGTCCACTGCATCCTGCTGGACCTTCTTCAGCTCGGCCTCAAACATCATCTTCATCTGTTTCCTGAGTGTCTCCTCCAGCTGAGACACAGCTCTCACCACAGTCCCCTCATACAATGCTGGATGGACTCGGACCTCCGTCCAGTTCTTGGTGGGTGGAGCAGCGTTCAGGGAGCAGAAGCTTTGCAGGAGGTGGAGGTGGTCTTCAGAGAGCGAGAGCTGCTTCAGCTCAGAGCTCCTCTTCATCAGCTCAGAGATTTCCTGTTCCAGATCTTTGATGAAGTCTTCAGCCTGTTTCTCTGCAGCTTTCTGCTTGTCTTGGATCTCCTCTAGGAGCTCCTCCAGGCCTCTCTGAACAGACTCCATCAGAGCAGTGAAGACCTGAACACCTTCTGCTGTCTCTCTGTCTGCAGCATCTCTACTGATCTTCATCGACTCTTTGAGCTCCTGAATCTTCAGTCGTCTCTTCTGGATCATCAGCTGAACTTCAGCGTCTGTCTTCTCCAGCTCTGCCTTCTTTCCTTCATATTCTTCTCTCAGAGGAACAAACTCATGAGTCTTGTGGTCTAAAACAGGACAGAGCAAGCAGACACATGTCTGGTCGGTCTTACAGAACAGCTCCAGAGGTTTATCGTGCTTCCTGCACATCCTGTCCTCCAGGTTCTCCACAGGCTCCACCAGCTGATGTCTTTTCAGACCTGAAAGTGTCAGATGAGGCTCCAGGTGAGTCTGACAGTAGGAGGTCAGACACACCAGGCAGGACTTCAGGGCCTTCAGTCTGGTTCCAGTACAGACGTCGCAGGGAACTTCTCCTGGTTTGGCAGCTTGTTGCTCTGAGCTGCTGCTGGCTTCCTGCTGAGTTTCATGTCTGAACTGATCCACCATCTCTCTGATGAAGGTGTTGACCTTCAGCTGAGGTCTAAAACAAAAAGTGTCTTTACACAAAGGACACTTATACAGAACCTCATCATCCCAGTAGTGAGTGATACAGTTGTTGCAGAAGTTGTGTCCACATGGTGTGGTGACTGGATTGGTGAAGACCTCCAGACAGATGGAGCACCGAAACTGGTCCTCAGATCTCTGGTTGCTGCCAGCAAACATGTCTGACCTCTGAGGAGTCAGAAAAAAAAACATTTAAACAGACATATAGTCGTCCTGAAGTTTCACCATGACTGAGAGGAGTGAAACTTCCTGTTTAGCTGAAACTCTCTGTTTGGACTAAATGCTGCTTGTAGAAACACAGTAAACATGATCAGCTGTTCTCACCTGTATTTCAGTCCCTTGTTGAGTAAAAACAGATGAACTGGCTTCAATTTCCTTCAGCAACAAAGTGATTTGCTGGGACTGAAGCGGATCTGATCCGCTTTCACTTTCACTTCAGGGAACTGTCTGAACTTGTTTTCAGGACGACTCCACCTCTTATTGCACGCTTGCAAGATTTGTTTTTGTCTAACGTGTTCAGAAATGATTATGTTTGCAGTTGAATCAGAATGAAGTTGGAACTTTGTCTCTGGTGGTTTCCAGTGTTCTAATAAACTCATTACTGGATCTCATGGTCCGAGTTTCTGTGGTGTTTCAGTGTGTGTGTTTTCTGTGGGCTTTTCATTTAGTTTAAACCTTGTTTCTTTGTTTTGTTTACTGGTTCTTGATTCTCCACATTGAGCTTTCATTTTACCTGTTTTTGCCTCCAGATGTCCTCAGTCACCTTAATATTCTTTCTAGATCTGCGCTTCCATCTGTGCCTTGTTGCTCATTATGCACCTGAATCTGTTCAGTCATGTGATGTCATCTAAACTTCTGCAGAAACACTCAGTGGAAACAAGGTAGAAGCTGGAAGAAACTTTCCTGCAGTGTCTATCATAGTTAATATTGGTAAATCTGTGTCACTGCAGCAGCAGATTATCAGGTTCATCCGTCCATCCATGCATGCTCCTCTAGTGTAGGTGGTCTCACTAGCATGCTCAGTCAGCAGACACACCTGTTTGTGTGGCAGGTGGATAAAATAAACTCAGGTGAGTTTTCAGACATCTGCTTCCTGTAAACACAGCAGATGTGCGACGCTGCCCTCTTGTGGCCGCTGTGCAGAACCGCATCCTGTAAAACAGACCTGTAGCTGCAGCATGTCGGAGCTGAAGGATATTTCATCAGGCTGTCGGCGTCCAGCGACGTCTTTAACTTGAGTTAATGACAAATTCAGGTGCTGAAACCATGAATGGAAGCAGATGAAGCTGCATGGTTAACACGTAGATCCCTGTGAGGTGGACATGAAGCGGTTCTGCTGGTTTGTACGTTATCTTCAGATCATCAGTTCTGATCTTCTGAACCGACAGAGAAACCATCTGGTTGACTGATGTGGCGTTCAGGAACAAGTCAGTTCATGCAGAAGAGCTGACTTTGATTTTCATAATAACGTTTTTACCATCAAATAAAATGATTCCCAACATTTAAATCATTGGTAACAGCTGAATTAGAGTAATAAAGAAGCACTGGGTTCATGTTATATGAAGCTGAAAGAGCCTGATCTTTGAAAAGAGCCACTGTTTTCTCCTCACTGCCTGCCTCAGAGGAGGGCCGAGCCCTTCTAACCCTGGAAGTGACCGTAGAGATGCTGATAACAGGAGTGTTTACAAAATGCTCATCCTGGTCTGGTCTGGTCTAACACCTTCATCACTTCCGTTAGGGAACATCCAGTTACAAACCAGACTCGGACTGGTATGACACCAGGTTGGACCAGGTCCACCGTCTTCCTTCATGGCTGCTTGGTGACAGTTTCCGTCTCCTCCTCAGGTTCCCGAGATGCTGCATAACGACGCCGGCGACCACGGCTTCAGCCACTGGGGCTTCTTCCTCCTGCAGAACGCCGGCATCCTGCTGGGCTTCTCCATTATGCTGCTAATCGCTCTGTTTGAGCATAAAATCCGTTTGGACCTGGGATAACGGAGCGAGGCGTCCGGTCCCGAGCCCCGCCACCAGCATCTGGTGTTTTTGTTGTCAGCCTCTGAGACTGAAACTTAGTTTCGTGTTAAGAAGAATTCCATGCAGAATCCACAACCAGGAGATGTTAATCTATCCAAGATGTTTTCATGGTTTGTGGATGAAAACAGCCCTTTATCAGTTGATCTAATGAATCTACAATAAATGTGTTAGAACATCAAAAAGCAGCAGAAAAGAGGAAAGCTGTTTCAGCCTGATGTAGTTCCTGTGTGTGTCCAGCAGAGGGCAGCAAATAAACAGCTGAAAGACTCCACAGGTGATGCGTTTTGTGAAGATGACGGAGAGAAAAACATGTTTCGCTGTGAGTTTTTGCTGAGTCAGCATTACATTTGTACAGGAAGTGAAGCAGACTGATGGAGGTAGACGGTCAGTGGGAAAGTGACGTAGCCAGAAAATCTGCAAAGGGGGCTAACAGAAAATAGGCTGCGCCAACTTTTTCTTGGAAAATGTATAACTTGGCAGAAATAAGTCATGTAATGATAATATCTCATTCTGCCCACTGTTTATTTTCTTAAAAAAACATTGACAATAATAAAATGTTCTAACAACCCCATACTCTGCCACATAGTATCCAGTAATGTGTCTAATACTAACTGGTTAAGATAGAACAAATGAACAACTTCACTTTTAAGGTCTTTTATTCACCGCTTCAGAAACTGTAACAGGGCCTTTGCAGAAGGTTCAAGTCCCTGTGAGATATGATGGATGCACAACTGCACATGTATAACATTCACATGTGCACGGCTAAATCTTTTATAGATGCAGCCCAAAGAGTTCCACTGCACGCATGAACCAACTGTGTTTTTATCACATAGAATAAACAGCATAGTGGGGGGGGGGGGGGGGGGGTGGTCATCTGTGAATGGTGCTAATATAAGTCAGCTCAGAACCTATTTTACAATCTTGAGATTTTAAACAAGCAGTTTAGGACACTTTTCAATCCTAACTTGTTTATTTTCATCAGAACTACACACAACATATTCATTGCACTGACACAAAATACAGAAAAAACTGCATATTTACCAACTAATTCTCATTGATTAAAACAAAAGTGTTGCAAGTGCGAGACCCCTTCTTAGCACAAGGCCCTGTCCAAATATGGCTCCGTCCCTGCTGTTTGATCTCCAATCACTTTTGAAGCTTTGTAGCTTTATTGAAACCTGTAACAGATAGGATTTGGACAGCAACTGGAATCTGGTCTGTGAGAAGGACGTGCCCCACAGTCTCATCAGTGTCCTTTCCATGAGCATTGCTATTGGTCAATACATCCAGCAGAGGCCAGTAGAGAGTTCAAAGTTTATCTGTATTCTCTCAAACTGCTGACTAAACAGATTCACTCTTCATAGAGTTTCTCTACAAAACCCATCAGACTGATTGATTGACAGGACAGATGATCAGAGGAGATGAGTTTTGACCACCGTGATTTGGACCAGGACTGAAGTATGGGTAGAGTTTCTCAGTGAAGCAGCAGCCAGTAAAAGAGAAGATCAGAGCTGCAGCATCTACATCATAAAAGGAGACCAGACCCTCCTCATAATCCACAAACACCCCCACCTTCTCAGGACCAGACTGAAGATGGAGACGGACTGGAGAATCAGTATTCTGATTGTCATGTGAGGTTCTAATTATACATATGAACCTGATTTATCTACCAGGAAGCTTTAATAGACATGTGTTGGGCACTACCTGGCATAAATCAGGTTCATATGTATAATTAATAAAGACTGACGTGTAAAGGATCAGGGAGGGGCCAAAGGTTCAAGGAAGCAGATCCAGGTTTTCCACAGAGAACTGAGTGAACACAACAGTCTTTCTGACAGAATCAGGGTGCAGCTTATTCCAGAAATCCCTGGGTGGGCTTTATGCGTATAGTGTAGTTTTAATATGTTACTCATTTATTAAGTTATATTAAGATATATATTCTGCATAGTTAGAGTAGTTCAGTAAGCTTGCTTTAGTAGATTCATGCATTAAACTAACTGTTCTGCTCAAGGCCTGTTTCAGCTTTGACTGTTGTTATCTCCAAGCTAGCAGTTGTTTTGACTAGTGCTGCCAGGCAAGGGTTGTTTGTGTATGCTTAAAGAACACTGTAGCACTCTGAGCAGGGGCAGAGCTCTCGAGACCTCTCGCCCGCAACATCTGTACATGCCCAATAAATTGAACAGAAAACAGTTGACATATAGATTTATTTCTCGTCGGATAAATTCCACGACAATTTGGTGTCAGAAGTGGGATCCCATGTGTTTCTGCCGGGACCGGACTGAGGGGCAGGCTGCCGGAATCCAAACAGATTCATCTTCAAACCTCGAATAGGCCTTAAGAGTGACGAGGGCCACAGTCACCGGTTTTGGTCGATCACGAAGGGATCTCAACCCACGTGTGGATTTATCTGGTGAGAAGTAAATTTTTCCAAATTATAATTTGATTGAAAGTGGTTTTTGATATAATATTATAGACTGAGTGATTCTTAATACTAATCGAACTGAAACAGTTTTGTTTATAAAATTGTCGACTGTTTTCATAATAATTGTGGTTGTGCTCCTTTTCCCTAGGACTGACTTTGACAATAAATAAAAATAAAGCAAAAATAAAACAAAAACAGAGATATAGACTCTACGAGATCAGGTTCCAACAAGAAGCCCTGTGAGTAGTACTACGAGATCAGGTTCCAAAAACAAAGCCCTGTGAGTGCGAGAACAGGTTACTAAACGAAGCCCTGTGAGTAGAAATACGAGATCAGGTTCCAAAACGAAGCCCTGTGAGTAGAAATACGAGATCAGGTTCCAAAAAGAAGCCCTGTGAGTAGAAATACGAGATCAGGTTCCAAAAAGAAGCCCTGTGAGTGCGAGACCAGGTTACTAAACGAAGCCCTGTGAGTAGAAATACGAGATCAGGTTCCAAAAAGAAGCCCTGTGAGTAGAAATACGAGATCAGGTTCCAAAAAGAAGCCCTGTGAGTAGAAATACGAGATCAGGTTCCAAAACGAAGCCCTGTGAGTACGAGATCAGGTTCCAAAACGAAGCCCTGTGAGTACGAGATCAGGTTACTAAACGAAGCCCTGTGAGTAGACTTTTAAGACTGACATAACAGAAATATAAGACCAGGTGACGATGGGGACTATAGGGGGAAAGGAGGAGCAACCTAAACCAAATTTTATGAAGGTGTTTTTAAAGCAGCAATATGTAAGTAAACTATTTAACGTTCTGCTGTGAAGAATGTGGGTTTCCAGAAGGAAGCTTTATGAGCATGTATCAGATGAAAAAGTTGGAACAGAAAAAAAAAAAAAAAAAAAAAGAGAGAGAAAAAGCAAAAATACATTAAAGTGTGGGCTGGTTCACTCTCCATAAGAGGAATTAAAAAATAGAGGTCTGATCTGCTATTCTCTGGAGAGTTGTGTGGAAATATTGTAGGAGATTTTTGTTATTTTTGGTGACTCTTTTCATGGGTGAATTAAAACTGTGATTGGCTGGCTTGGTTGACGTCACAGGGCCATAGCGGCCATTCACACAGAAATCAGTGTGTGTGTAAGTTTGCTCATATGGTGGCAAGTCCCGTGAAGGATCTGCAAATGGTAAAGAACAAGAATATATATATATATATATATATATATATATATATATAGTAAAGATTGAAAATCAGATCACGGGCATTTCTCCAAAAGATGACAGTAAAGCCTGGTTCAGGCAGACTCTATTAGATGTGACAGAACGTGCCTGGATGGACCAGGAAAGAAAAGAGAGAATATTATCTTCCTCTAACAGTTTAGTGAAGAGGAGGTTAGAGATTAAATGACAAATATGTATTATTGCAGAGTTTAGCAAATTTTAAGAAATTTAGAAAGAACTGTTAGAAGCAGAGGACAAGTTCAGAGCACATCTAACATGTTTACATGATTTTACAAACAACTGATCAGTGCAAGTGTAGGAGATAAGGAGAAGCTTGGATGAGGAAGGCAGAGCAAAGGAAAGGAAAACATGAGAGAGCGTGGTGAGGAAGAAGAGTGTGTTCATTCAAGGCCTTATGCTCACTGAAGGGGATGATGTCATAGCAGTTTTAGTTGTAACAACACATTGGATGAAGTAAAGAATAAACCGAAAGATGAGGGACGTGATGTGTGGCGTTGGGAGCTGATTCTGTTGGGTTGGTGTGCATTGCGTGGACTGGATGGGCTTGGGCTTCTGTTTAATCCCTTCCAGACATTAAATGGTAACTTTTGTTTCTTTAAGATTACAGTTATTTTTATGTTTATTATGACTAAATAAATTGACGTTGACTGAAAATATACGAAGACTTTGGGCTGTGCTTGTTAAATACCCAGCTGAGAGAGATCTCAAGCTTTAAAACAGGAACGACACACCAACATCATCTTCATGTGTTAAAGCTGCGTTATCTTCTTGGCGAGGTCATGTTCAGCTTTCCCGGGGAAACACTGACTTATGGATCCACTGCCACTATAGAGTCACACAAATACAGTTATAATCCAAAGTCCAGGATTTTCACAGCACAGAACATGGTCCACATGATATGTTTGTAACAGTATTCAACAGAAGAACATTATAATTATGAGACTATAATCCCATGACTAAATGATTCAGATGCAGCCTCGGAGGCTCGTCTGCTGCACGGCGTCGACCACGGCAGCTCACCACCCCTTTAACCCTTGTCAGCATGCACCATGGTCTCCACAGGGACCCCAACATGTTAACATGCCCGAGGGGGATTCAGGGGGTGGACTGGGGAAAGGAAAGTTTTGGTCTGGATCACTGCAGAGTTCTGTTTGTCACACATGCTGTCGGTCAGGACACTGGAGCAGAAACGGTCCCTACAACATGCTGCAACACTCCACCTCCCTCCTGTGTCAGCTCTGAGTCCTGGAGCAGGACCTGATATGCAGATGTGACTGCAGGGACCCGGCCGCTGCTGATGGGGCCCGGGGATCCCAGAACCAGAGGGTCTGGCAGAGCCCTGCTGGTTGTGACTGTGAACAGTGTGGATATGGATTTTATGGGGGACATGTGGGCTTGGTTTTCACCTTAGACCTCTGGAGGTGATGGGTCCTCCTTGTCCTCAGACTGACTGTGGGATTTTCTGGAAGTAAAAGACTAATGGATGTGGCCGGCAGGCAGCACAAGTCCCACCCCAACTACAGAGTCAGATGATGTTTTCTGGAATAAGCTGCACCCTGATTCTTTCAGAAAGACTCAGTTCTCTGTGGAAAACCTGGATCTGCTTCCTTGAACCTTTGGCCCCTCCCTGATCCTTTACATGTCCGTCTTTATTAATTATACATATGAACCTGATTTATCTACCAGGAAGCTTTAATAGACATGTGTTGGGCACTTCCTGGCATAAATTTCTGCTTGTATGCTGATTGGTGGGCAGGGTGTGGTGACGGTAGTGGATCTGATTCCTGAGCAGACCGAGTGGTCCGAGCTGAATGATTATACACACCTACATATATTCCTGGCCTTGTATCCACATGACCAGGCCACACAATTAGGCCAAAGATCAAACATTTTCATTATTTCTGCTTAGCTTCATACCACTCTTATGAACATGCATACAAAGTTCTGCAGTCCTGCAGACTTTTGCAACTGAACAAGGTCCCAGTATTTTCTCTGCTCTGCTGCTGTGAAGCTAAACATCAGTTCTTACAGACAAAACAACTTCTGGCACGCTCTACATCTCTAGCTGTGCCTTATCACAAAACATTTATCTTCAGTGTCTCTGACAAAACATGCACCAGGCAGGCCGTTACGGTGGCAAACCTGTTTAAAGACAGCACACAGATGATCGCTGAGTATTCCCGGCTCGTGTACATTTCTAAATTTTCAGCCCAGACAACATAAGGCTGCATTAACTGTATGACAATAAATAAGGTGGTAATTTCCTGGCTTCAGTGTACGCCACTCAGGTGCAATATGACCAATCGAACAAAAATATTAGGAAAGGTTGGAATCCTCCATGTTTTTATTTGCTGACAGCCCGGTGTGTTAGTCCTGATCTGACTAAGTTAGTCCTATTAATTTCACATCAAGTGCTTTTATTTGATGAAGGGAAGCAACTCTTGTGAAGGCTGCCAGTAGAAAGCCCGTTCTCTGGCTCAACATGCTCAACAAACAAATATTTGTACCCTGTAGGTCTTCAAAATGCCATAAACGTGAGGCCGATCATCTGGGATAATATTGGTCTTTCCAAGGTTAAGCTAGTTATGCTAGACCGTTAGCCTTGGCCTTTTCTGATACACACATTTGTGTTAAGTCCAGTGGAGAAGTGTGTGTAACAGTGAGAAAAAAAAACGTTCTCAAGAAGGAGGTGTTGCTGTGTGTGTGGGTGAGTGTGTGCACGGGCACATATGTGTATGTGTGTGTGTGTGTGTGTGTGTGTGTGTGTGAGTCTTGTTGTAGTGGATGAAATCATCTTTAACATCAGTGTTGGATGTTTTATTCCCGATTTGACTGTCAATCGACAATCCCCGCTCCTGCCGATGACACGCACCATGACTGTGTGGCTGGACTGGCCATCCTCTGCACCCCCAGACCTGACCTCTCTGACCGACCTCGAGTTGACCCTGACATGATGGCTCCGCTCTCAGAACCCAGACCCAGGTGTGGGTTTTGGAGCTCTGTGGAAACACCATGGTTTCCTGACATCTGATGGTGACCCAGTTCGTCACCGTCGCCTTATTGACTCCCTTCTTTCTGCCATTTTGCTCCCCTGACAGGTTGCTGTATGCACATGTGCACTGACTCTTCTGACCCTCTCTCTACAGGTGACTCTCCTGCAGATGAAGGCTGCGTCTCTGACCCACCCTCCTTTTACAGCCTCTCACTTCCTCTTTTCTCTCACGGCCCACAGATGGAGAGATTTCCTCCTTGGTCTCTCTCAGGCCTTTTCAGGCCTCTTGGACCAAAGCACTTCCTCTCGTGCTGTTGTCCATGCGCATGCGTAAAAGGGGAGGACCAAATTGGTCCCCCCGTAGATTCTTTTTGCAGGTCCACCCGAATGGGCATGGGCCCCTCCGAGGCTCCCCCTCCTGGCACAACCCTGTGTGATAGTAATGTTTTAACATACTGTGCTGATCTCATGTGAACCTTTTCAGGCATTTGCTCTCAGGTTGCTGCAGACCTTCCTGAACCAGCGTCTAAGCAGCTCCGTTTACTTCAGCCTGGAGACTTTGTACTGATGAGGAGCTTCAGACGTCAGTGCTGGGACCACCCATTTCAGATTCTTCTGGCGACCCAGACAGATGACCGTGCTACTTGGCTGCCCGTAGTATCCAACTACCATATCATTGCTGCAGGGAGGTTCCTGCACCGACCGTGGCTCCCTGGCTTGCTGCTGATCTTTTTAAATGACTTCTCTGATTTTCTGGCTGAAATCATGCCTAAATATGACCACGTCCTTATTGTTGGGGATTTTAATATTCATGTATGTTGTCCTGATAAGCCAATGGCAAAGGACTTTTTAACCCTCATTGACTCTTTTAATCTTGTGCAGTCTGTGTCTGATCCCACACAAGAACGCGGACACACACTTGATCTTGTTTTATCTTTTGGTTTGCCTGTTTTTAACTTAGAGGTTTGTGACGCAGCATTTTCTGATCATATGCCTGTATTATTTGAGGTTGCTCTTGCCTGTAATACAGTTAAACCTCGCGCTGCTGCCAGACGCTGTCGCATCATTAACCCTTCCACTGCTGTTCAGTTCTCGGCCGTTTTCAGTCAGACTCACAACTGTGTCACTGAGTGTATGGACAACGATACGGAGGAGCTTAGCTCATGGTTTCATTCCACCTGCCGCTCTGTTTTAGACACCGTGGTTCCGTTAAAAACCAGGCAGTCTAGGACTAAATCTGAGCCCTGGCTGAATGACGCAACTCGTGCTGTCAGACGCGAGTGCCGTAGAGCTGAGCGGAAGTGGAAAAGGGACAAACTGCAGGTGTCATTTCAAATTTTAAGGGACTGCTGGCGTCATTATCAGACAACTGTGAAAGATGCTAAAAGGAAGCATTTCTCTGATATTATTATGTCTAACTGTCATAAGCCTCGTGTTTTGTTTAAAACCATTGACTCTGTTCTTAATGCCCCACAGACTGTCTGTCTCGAGTCCTCCCCTGCTGTGTGTGAAAATTTTCTTCACTTTTTCATTGATAAGGTTGCCTCCACTAGGGCTTTAATCTCACCCTCTGCCTATGACACTTCAGTCTCTGTGCCCTGCTCTGCTGTCTTCGACAGGTTTGAATCTGTGACTCTGTCCTTGTTACAGAAGACTGTTGGTCAGTTAAAGCCCTCAGGTTCTCCGAATGATGTGGTCCCTCCTCGGCTATTTAAAGAGGTTTTCCCCACTATAGGGTCCTCTGTTCTGACCCTTATCAATAGCAGTTTGTCCTCAGGTGTGGTCCCTGGAAATTTCAAACATGCAGTAGTGCAACCTTTGATTAAAAAAACAGGACTAGATACTACTGTTCTTGCAAATTACAGGCCTATCTCTAAATTGCCTTTTATCTCAAAAATCCTCGAGAAGATAGTTTGCAGCCAATTAATGGTTTTTCTGGAAGAGCACAAAATTCTTGAGGTCTTCCAATCTGGTTTTAAAACCTTGCACAGCACCGAATCAGCTCTTCTAAGAGTTTTTAATGATATCTTTTTAGCTACTGACTCCGGTGATTGTGTTATTCTTGTGCTTCTAGATTTAACTGCTGCATTTGACACAGTGGACCATGAACTTTTAATCTCTCGTCTGAAACAGTGGGTGGGTGTCAGGGGTGTAGCACTGGAGTGGTTCAGGTCATACTTGGCTGATCGAACTTTCTGTGTCAGCCTTGGTGACTCTGTGTCCTCCTCTGCTCGTCTCTCATGTGGGGTCCCACAGGGCTCAGTTTTAGGCCCTCTTCTCTTTTCTCTCTACTTGCTTCCACTTGGTTCCATACTTAGGAAGCATGGTATTTCTTTCCACTGTTACGCAGATGACAGTCAGATTTATGTCCCTCTCAAAAAGAAAGATGCATATTCTGTTAAACCACTACTCAGGTGTCTTGACGACATAAAGGCCTGGATGGCTATAAACTTTTTAAATTTTAATGAGAAAAAGACAGAGGTGATGGTTTTTGGTGGCACCACTGGGGCCCCCCTTGTAGATCTGGGTCCCTTGGCCCAGTTCATTAAGCCAACCATCACAAATCTTGGGGTTAAAGTGGATACTGATCTCAAGCTCGACTGTCAGATCAGTTCAGTCGTTAAATCGAGCTTCTTCCAGTTGAGGCAGCTGGCCAAAATTAAACCTATTCTTTCAAGGCAGCACTTCGAAACAGTAATCCACGCCTTTGTGACCACTAGGCTGGATTACTGTAATGCACTTTATGTGGGGGTTAGTGGGTCCTCCGTGGCCCGTCTTCAGATGGTGCAAAATGCTGCTGCACGTCTTTTAACTGGCACACGTAAACACGAGCACATTTCCCCCATTTTAGCCTCACTTCACTGGCTGCCCATACGTTTTAGGATCAGTTTTAAAATTCTTTTATTTACTTTTAAATCCCTCAATGGTCTTGCCCCGCCCTACCTTTCCGAGCTGCTGCAGCCTTATACACCCCCCCGCTCTCTCAGGTCAGCTGATCAACTGCTCCTGAGTGTACCTAAAACGAAGCGCAAGCTGAGAGGTGACCGTGCCTTTGCTGTGGCAGCTCCTAAACTATGGAATGATCTGCCTCTCCACATCAGACAGGCCTCCTCTCTGTCTGTTTTTAAATCTCATCTTAAAACCCATCTTTTCTCCTTGGCTTTTGACACCATGTGAGATGTTGAATGTACTATTATTTTTATTTTATTTTTATTATTTATTTATTTTTTTGTTTTGTTTTTGTTTATTGTTTTAATTGTATAGCTGTTTTATGTCTTATTCTTCTGTACAGCACTTTGGTCCACTGTGGTTGTTTTAAAGTGCTTTACAAATAAAGTTGGATTGGATTGGATTGATCCTGACACAGCAGAATAACGCACCACCCGACAGAGGGCAGAATAATCCCTGTGGTAACGTGGGTAGTGAGACAGTCTACTCTCACACCTGAAGACCAGCCGCCGTTCTCAAGCAATCTCAGTGTGGAGTGAAATTAGCGTCCACCTGCAACAGTAGCGTGCCAAGCTCCAACGCAAGCTCCGCCCACCTGGCATCATGGAGAGAGATCGACCCTGGCATCCATTTAGGGTTCATGTCTGATCATTAAAGAGCTCAATGTGTTGTTTGGTTATTTTAGCTATCATCATTGTGTTTCCTATTGTCTTCTTTAATCAATCTGCTTCACCCCCTGTTAACCGCTCTGCCACTCACTACAGTTCCTTCTCTGCCCCGCGGTCGCTGAGTGCCCAGAAGGGTTCTGAGGGCAACCTCCGGCGGTTAAAAGTTATGCCTATGCTGAATTGCATTCAGCTGCAGTTCCCCCTTCATCCGCTAGGGGCTGGCTCCAAAATAGAGCAAATCCCCATAGACTCCCATGTCCCATGTTCCCATGCGGGTCCTTTTTATTGACAGGTACCAATCTCTGGCTTCAAGGACGAAGGACATAGAACAACCACGGTTTTTAGCCGGTAATCAATGTGACTTAGCTTTAGCCCGTTTACCTCCGTTAGCTGGGTAGCTCCCGTTATCTCGGGGTTAGCTCGGTTAGCTTTTAGCTACAGAAACCTCAGAGTTCACTCGATGTCCGTCATCCGCCATGACGCTCACAGCCCCCCTCTCAGCTCCACCTCTTTGCCCATATTTGTGTTTTCCGGGCAAGATGACGCGCATGACGCTGCCAACATGGTGACGGTAGGAACCGCCCACTGAGCTTCAATTCAGCTCTTCAGAAACCTACGGGTCACGGAGACCCCGTCCATCTCTTTATACAGTCTGTGGTTCTAACAGGTAGACGCGCCGTCATGTATTTCCATGCTAGCACTCTGAGGAGCTCCTGTGCGGTCTACTCTGTCATTATGATACATGCGCCATGTGTGTGCTCTGGTTCTTTGGATGGCATGGTGATCGGTGGACCAGTTACCAGTGGTGTTTTTCTGATTCCACTTCTGCGTCTACTTGGGGGACCGTTTTTTCCTAAACTGGAACTGACTGGTCTCCTTCCTCCTACGTGGATAATAAGAATTGTCGCAGGTGGTCTTGTGTGTTGAAATTAGACCTGACTAAGGCTACTTTGGTGTTCACGTTTAACACTACCTCTGAACCCCTTTTGTCGCATCCTCCTCCTAGTCAATATCGGGGTGGTACTTTTAATAACTCCTGTTGTCATGTGAGCCCTCGCCGGGACCCGTTAGAAGATTTTCTCTTTGCAGTGATGTCGTGTCGTTGCCACGTAGCTTGGCTGAGTCCTATGTGGATTTCCCCGTTGTAGGTCTTTTCCCGGGTCCCAAGTCTGAACTTGAGAAGTAAGTGGATGATTGCTTTGAGATGATGACTGGCATGTCTGCTCAGAGTAATAATTGGATATTGCTGGCTGAGCAGGTAGAAGTGTTTGTTGGAGTTGCCTGTGTGGTCTGCCTGGGGCCCAGACCTGTGCTGCATGTAGTTACCCCTCCACCTGAGTTTGACTCGACCTGTATGATTGTTTACTCTCTTCTGAAAACCCTATCCCTTTCAGATATGTATTTCCTTGGATGTTCCTTTCCTTGTTACCTGCACACAGTCCCCTCCTCTCTGGTTCAGGTGTGACGAAGTGAGATTTTACTTGCTTCATGAGCTCCTCTCAGGGTTCTGGTTTTGTTGGGGTTTTGGTCCATGCTTGGTGTGACAGTGTTTATGCTGTTAATTTTTTGTGGCCTGCGCCGGCCTTTGGTGGTGGTACAGTGGTCTGGTTCTTAAGGGCATGCTGCCATCGAAGTGGGCTGGTATATATGCCCCTGTCACCCTTCTCTTGTCTACAGCTGTCTTCCTGGGTTTCCCATCTGCCCCCTTATCCGGTCACTTGGTCCAGGCACTCTGTTCATCCTGACGACTCAGCTGCTTCTGCCTACGTCAACGCTATTGGGGTTCCATTGCAGTACTTGCTGCCCTTTTTGTTCTGTGTTTGCTGTGTTGTCCCGTGTATCAGAGCCTTGTTGGTTGGGCTGATTGACTCTGCCTTGGGATGTCGCATTCCTCGGCTTGTTTATTACTCTCCCTGCTTCGGATTTCCCTCACTTTGATCCTTTTTCCTTCTTTTTGATATTGATGGCTTTTCTGATTCTGACTCTGACACGTGAGTGTTTTTCCTTTCAGGATGATTTTCTTCAACCCTGCCAGGAGTGACCATTCTGATGTTTTAGTTTCCTGCATCTCTTTGGGTAGTTAGTGTTATTTTATGGGTTTGTTTTGTTGCTTTGTTATGTTCATGAATTGTGTTTCTTTTGTGTTGATCCTGAAAGGATCAAAAGGGGGGAATGTGGTGGAATTATGCGTATAGTGTAGTTTTAATATGTTACTCATTTATTAAGTTATATTAAGATATATATTCTGCATAGTTAGAGTAGTTCAGTAAGCTTGCTTTAGTAGATTCATGCATTAAACTAACTGTTCTGCTCAAGGCCTGTTTCAGCTTTGACTGTTGTTATCTCCAAGCTAGCAGTTGTTTTGACTAGTGCTGCCAGGCAAGGGTTGTTTGTGTATGCTTAAAGAACACTGTAGCACTCTGAGCAGGGGCAGAGCTCTCGAGACCTCTCGCCCGCAACATCTGTAAATGCCCAATAAATTGAACAGAAAAAAGTTGATATATAGATTTCTTTCTCATCGGATAAATTCCACGACAGCCTCATACTCATTTCCATTTCTCAACCTTATGGTCCAGAAACCATCCTGAGGGCTCACTGTGGTCTTTCCCTTCCTGGTGATGGACACTGGCGACTCCTAAATCCCAGTCAGTTTTTCCTTTAACCTGAACCTCAAAGTAAAATCTGCCTGAAGAGAAACTCTGACGTCCTAAAACACAACAACAGTAAGAAAATCTCTCTGGATTATCTGGAAGATTCTTCCTCACATCACCACAATAAACTTGTTTTCCATCAGCAGACAGGACGAGGTCTGGATGTGCTGTTTCAGGATCCAGAGTAACATCCACTGCATCCTGCTGGACCTTCTTCAGCTCGGCCTCAAACATCATCTTCATCTGTTTCCTGAGTGTCTCCTCCAGCTGTGACACAGCTCTCACCACAGTCCCCTCATACGATGCTGGACGGACTCGGACCTCCGTCCAGTCCTTGGTGGGTGGAGCAGCTTTCAGGGAGGAGAAGCTTTGGAGGAGGTGGAGGTGGTCTTCAGAGAGCGAGAGCTGCTTCAGCTCAGAGCTCCTCTCCATCAGCTCAGAGATTTCCTGTTCCAGATCTTTGATGAAGTCTTCAGCCTGTTTCTCTGCAGCTTTCTGCTTGTCTTGGATCTCCTCTAGGAGCTCCTCCAGGCCTCTCTGAACAGACTCCATCAGAGCTGTGAAGACCTGAACACCTTCTGCTGTCTCTCTGTCTGCAGCATCTTTACTGATCTTCATCGACTCTTTGAGCTCCTGAATCTTCAGTCGTCTCTTCTGGATCATCAGCTGAACTTCAGCGTCTGTCTTCTCCAGCTCTGCCTTCTTTCCTTCATATTCTTCTCTCAGAGGAACAAACTCATGAGTCTTGTGGTCTAAAACAGGACAGAGCAAGCAGACACATGTCTGATCGGTCTTACAGAACAGCTCCAGATGTTTATTGTGCTTCCTGCACATCCTGTCCTCCAGGTTCTCCACAGGCTCCACCAGCTGATGTCTTTTCAGACCTGAAGCCGTCATATGAGGCTCCAGGTGAGTCTGACAGTAGGAGGTCAGACACACCAGACAGGACTTCAGGGCCTTCATTCTGATTCCAGTGCAGACATCACAGAGAACTTCAGCTGGTTTGGCAGCTTGTTGCTCTGAGCTTCTTCTGGCTTTTCTCATGTCTGAACTGATCAACCATCTCTCTGATGAAGGTGTTGACCTTCAGTTGAGGTCTGGTAGAAAGAGTGTCTTTACAGAAAGGACACTTATACAGAACCTTATCTTCCCAGTAGTGAGTGATACAGTTGTTGCAGAAGTTGTGTCCACATGGTGTGGTGACTGGATCGGTGAAGATCTCCAGACAGATGGAGC
This sequence comes from Telmatherina bonti, assembly GCF_933228915.1. Lineage (NCBI taxonomy): Eukaryota > Metazoa > Chordata > Actinopteri > Atheriniformes > Telmatherinidae > Telmatherina > Telmatherina bonti. The sequence continues at coordinate 6,352,080 of NC_136625.1, read as the reverse complement.
ACAGAAACTGGTCCTCAGATCTTTGGTTGCTGCCAGCAAACATGTCTGACCTCTGTGGAGTCAGAAAAACAACATTTAAACAGACATATAATCGTTATTCGTCCTGAAGTTTCACCGTGACTGAGTTTATCTGAGGAGTTTCAGGAAAGAGAGAAACTTCCTGTTTAGCTGAAATTTTCCGTTTGGACTAAACGTTGCTTGTAGAAACACAGTAAACATGATCAGCTGTTCTCACCTGTATTTCAGTCCCTTGTTTAAGAAAAACAAATGAACCGGCTTCAATTTCCTTTAGAAAGAAAGTAATTTGCTTTGATCACAGCTGTGATCTCACAAGCTTTCACTCTCATTTCTGGGAACTGGCTGAACTTGTTTTCAGGGCGGCTCCACCTCAGACTACAGAAGCTTTGTTGTTGTCCGTTGGGTTCAGAAATTATTACATTTGCAGTTGAAACAGGATGAAGTTGGAACTTTGTCTCTGGTGGTTTTCAGGGTTCTGATAGCATGCTCTGAGTTTTTGAATAAAATGAATGGTTTATTGTCACGTTTTTTTCTCCCTTGACAGCCTGGCTCTTCATGTACGGCCCTGGTGGATGTGATGAGTTATTGTGGCTCCTAAAAGCATCACATAGCCATGGAGTGGTACGTCTATTTGTACAGCAGGATTTAGGTTTTAAAGAAGAACACACCTTGTCTCAAACATGTCTGTATTTAGAAGCATGATCCTTTTGTTCCCATGGAAACAAACTGCTCAGTCAGTAGACACACCTGTTTGACACGCCTGTGTAACATGTGGACAAAACATCAACTCAGGTGAGTTTTTAAGTCATCTGCTTCCTGTAAACACAGATGTCCGACGCTGCACTCCTGTGGCCGCAGTGCGGTACTGCATCCTGTAAAACAGACCTGCAGCTGCTGCATGTCGAAGCTGAGGGAGGATATTTCATCAGGTTGTCAGCGACAGCGAGTTCTTTAGCTTGAGTTTGTGAGAAATTCAGGTGTTGTAACCATGAATGGATGCACACAAAGATGCACTTAGACATGAAGAGGTTCTGCTGGTTTAATCTGTGTGCATATTTTAGATGATCAGTTGGACTGATGCTCTGCTATCTGTGCAACTTGTCTCCTGAACTGACAGAGACTCCGGCTGTGTAGTGGAATTTATCCGATGAGAAATAAATCTATAAATCAACTGTTTTCTGTTCAATTTATTGACCATGTACAGATGTTGCGAGCAATAGGTCTCGAGAGCTCTCTCCCTGCTCAGGGTGTTACAACGATCCTTAGGCATACACAAATAACCTTTGCCTGGCAGCACTAGTCAAAACAACTGCCAGCTTGAAGATAACAACAGTCAAAGCTGAAACAGGCCTTGAACAGAACACTTAGTTTTATACATGAATCTACTAAAGTAAGCTTACTGAACTACTCTAACTATGCAGAATATACATCTCGTACTACATAAAAGAAACTTGATAAAGGAGTAACATATTAAAACCACACCATACTCATAATTCCACCACAGCAGCAAATACTGCAATGGAACCCCAATAGTGTTGGCGTAGGCAGAAGCAGCTGAGTCGTCAGGATGAACAGAGTGCCTGGACCGAGAGACTGGATAAGGGGGCAGATAGGAAACCCAGGAAGACAGCTGTAAGCAAGAGAAGGGTGACAGGGGCACATATACCAGTCCACTTTGATGGCAGCACGCCCCTAAGAACCAGACCACCGTACCACCACCAACGGCCGGCGCAGGCCACAGAAAATTAACAGCATGAACACCAGAACCCGGAGAGAAGCTCTGAAGCAAGTGAAATCTTGGTTTGTCACACTCGAACCAAACAGAGGAGGGGACTATGAGTGGGATGTGACAGGGAAAGGAACACCCCAGGAAATGCATACCTGAGAGGGTTAGGGTTATCAAAAGAGAGCAAATCAATCATACAGGCAAAGTCAAACTCAGGTGGAGGGGTGACTACACGCAGTACAGGTCTGGGCCCTAGGCAGACCTCACAAGCCACGCCAGTAGACACACCTACCCGTTCTGCTAACAACAACCAGTTATTGCTAATGCGGATTGCTAATGCACACCATGCCATTCAAAGAAACCGGAACAGACACATGGCGTCAATATCTTAAAAACAGAGGAGACCGCACAGGGGCTCCTCAGAGTACTAGCTGGGGAATAGAAGAAGGTGTGTCTACCAGTTAGAACCCTTCTGGGCATTCAGCGACCGCAGGGCAGAGATGGAGCTGTGCATTGGTCCAAGGAAGGCCTGAGAGAGACCAAGGAGGAAATCTCTCCATCTGTGGGCTGTGAGAGAAAAGAGGAAGTGAGAGGCTGTAAAAGGGGGGTGGGTCACCTGTAGAGACAGGGTCAGAAGAGTTTGTGCACATGTGAATACAGCAATCTGTCAAGGGAGCAAAATGGCAGAAAGAAGGGAGTCAATAACGCGATGGTGACAAACTGGTTCACATCTGTTTTTTTTACAAAATGAAACAATTCCCAATATTTAAATACTGTAGTTTGTAATAGCTAAAAGAGTCTAATTCAGAAGCTCTGGACACTGAAAGAATTAAAGGAGCCACTGTTTCCTCCTAACACAGTTAGATCTGAATAAAATCCTCAGAGGAAGTCCGAGCCTTTTTAACCCTGGAAGTGACGGTAGACATGCTGATATCGCAGCAACAGCTGGATGAAGGCAGAGCCACCCAGACAGGTTTACAAGATGCTCATCCTGGTCTGGTCTAACACCTTCATCAGTTTTGGTCAATTCCTGCTTGGCTGTTATGGTGACATCCTGTCACCATGAAAACCAGACTCGGACTCGTATCACATTTGGTGCGACCAGGTCCACTATCTTTCTTCATGGCTGCTCAGCGACAGTTTCCGTCTCCTCCTCAGGTTCCCAAGATGCTGCATAGCAACGCCGGCGACCACAGCTTCAGCCACTGGGGCTTTTTACTCCTCCAGAATGTCGGCATCCAGCTGGGGTTCTCTATCATGCTGATAGTCGCTCTGTTTGAGCATAAAATCCCGTTTGCACCCGGGATAACAGAGACGAGGTGTCCAGTCCCGCTCCCCATGCATTCCAGCATCTGGTGTTTTTGTCAGACTTCAGCCTCCTGGTTTAGTTCACGTTTCACATGGTTCAGACTGAAGACGAAGGAGGCGAGCTGGTGGGAACAAGTTAAGGTATTCACTGTTTATAGTTCAGATGCTGCTGCAGGAGCTCCGGTGGAGCTGAGATTCACAAAGACACTTTTTTCTTTTGGTTTAATCTCCATCAGGCTGGTGACGAGTAAATAAATTTTTATTTATATAGCGCCTTTCAAGGAAAAAAAAAATCACAAAGTGCTTCACAACAAAAAAAAGTCCCAAAGCTGCTGGATTTATCCTTGTTTTAGTTTTCTGTACCTGTTGTGTTGCAGTCCTTGGCATTAATATCAGGGGAAGAGAGCTTCTGACGGGTGCAGCTATTTATTGTTCACATCTGGGGATGTAGGAACATTCCGGACACCATTAGCATGGTATCATGAGCATCGTGAAAACTTGCTCCACTTGCCAAGGGGTGCAAGTTTCAACTTATAGACGTTTGCCTTAGCCCTTCTTCACACGAGGCACTGCTAGCTTGTTCAGCATATACACATGTTGGATACAGTATAACGGAAAAGAAGGAGATGAAGACTTTCTGCCGCCAAGACCAACCGGTTGAAAGTTATGCCGGTATTGTCACTTCCGGGGCACATAACGTCAATGACGTCAGTGGTGCACAAATAAATCAATAAATGAGTGGTCATTTATACTCCCACTTAATGACATGAACTCACTTGAACCTTGATTCGACAAACTAGGCCATCAGTCTCTTCGATGGTTTCAACCGCACGCATCAGCTGCCACTGGCACCTTGGAAGCACATTCTCCTTGATAACTGGGAAGTCGGTTCAAATGGTCAGAATGTTACTTTGCTCTGAGACTTGTGTTGTATGAGTTCCAAGGGACTTGACTTCTGGGTTGGCTACCAGCAGTTATGTTGAAGAACGTGGAAATTAAAGAGTTTTGGTCTCCCATACCAAACTGGGCCCAGATAGCCAGCTTGAGGAGGACATTTGTTGCACGAAGACCCTTAAAGTTATGGTCAGCTGGATTTTAAGCTGTATCCACGCAATGCCACTGAGCTGGATCTGTAGTCCCCCTTCTGAGGTAATCATGGTTGGCCACAAACACATGGAATCTCATTGCATCCCTGTTAATGTATGCCAAAACTACCTGAGAATCTGTTCATAAAAATTCTTTGTCAATCTGCATCTTGAGTTCAGCTTTTAAAATACCACTCGACTTTGCTGCAGTTACAGCTGCAGAGAGCTCCAGCCTATGGATACGCATTACCTTCACTGGTTCAACTCTGGCTTTGGCCATTAGAAGGCTGCAGTGGACCTTACCTCTTTACCTGAGATTCACCACAAGAAAAGTGGTGAAGTTCCACCCTCACTATGTTCCCAAAGTCTAGAGGGTAATAACATCTGGTATCTTGATCTCTTTTAGTGCTTTGAGCCCATCCTTCCAACTCTCCCACCTTGGGCTTAGGCTCTCAGAAAGTGTGTCATCCCAATCGATGCCCCTCAGGCAAAGCTCTTGCAGGGTGCTTTTGCCACACAGTACAAATTGGGGCTAAGAATGAGTTGGGGGCTGATCCTTTATGTCAATGCTAAAGCTATAGGTGTAATTTTCAAGTGAGGTTCACTGCTCATTGTTCTTTCCGAAGGAGCTACGCAAGACAGGACCCCCCTCTTGTTTGAGTTTAACTGTAGGCCAGAGGTTGTGCATAGCTTTTGTGCCTCAACAACCAGATCAGTAGCCTCTCTGACTGTTGGAAACAAATATGGTTCTCATAAATGAAGGTCTTCTTTTCATCCACAGTCTTTGCTGCAAAGGCTGGACATTTAGCAACACCGGGCTGAAAGGCTGAGATTTCTGATGTGCTTGGAGTGGGTGGTTTCATTTGAGTTCTGGTGTTGAGCGTCTTGGCTTTCTTAGGAAATCTCTCATCAGTAGTTTTGGTACTTAGCAGGAGAAGAGGTGGAATGAGGTTGCATGTTATTTTGGCGTCCTTTTGCAGGAACCAAGTGCAAGAAGCAAGCAATGGTTATTCTTCTAGTTTGTCTAACTCCTCCAATACAACACGGCTCCATCTGCGCACAATCCAATAAGGCAGTTTCTTCAGAATAGCCTTGACACAATCTTGTAGGAAATCTACTAACTCTCTTAATGCTGCAGGGTCATGTGCTGGTATTTTGGGCCATTTTGTCAACATTTTTCTGAAAGCTCTTTGGATAACAAATGAACCGCCATATATATCTTGTAAGATTTTCCAGGTTCCCTTATAAGCATCCTCTGAATTACGATAGAAGAACCTGTCCACATGCTTCACTTCCAAGATAACTCGTCAAGTACAACCATTTTTCACACATGGGGAGTGATTTTTGATTAATCAATGTGATTTAGAATATCTTCCAACCTGTAAACTTTAACGGGTTGCCAGTGAATACAGTTGGTTCAGGTACAGGCAGACATTCTGAAATAAATAAACTTGCAAGGTTGGGTGTAGGACTAATCCTTTCTTGATGCCTTGACACCTCGCACGGCCCATTTAAAGGTTTAAATTGCACAGCTTGTGGGGTTAATCAAGTTTGATTTTCTCTATTTGGGGGATGGTCTTGCACCTGTTGGTTTATAATGCCTACAAAACATGTCATGTTGAACATTACTCAAATTATATTAAATGTATTTTACACACAATCAATGTGAACCATTTTACTGTGTTTTATGTATAGAAAAGTTGCAGAACGTTACATTTTACATGCAGTTTCCTGAAATCTGTTTCTAATGCAACTGTATGTTCACCAACAAGATGTTATTTCTGGTTTGGCATCAACCACAAATGTTCTTTTAAGTTTGAAATCATAAAATATCATACAGCATAAAAAAACTTCCAGAAAGTGCCAAATAAACTGAGTTTAAAGTTAGTCCACTTGTTTCTTACCTATTTTGGGTTAGCTTACCACTCAAACTCAATGTGAGTCAAATCTGTTAGCTTTAGCATTGATTAACAAGGTTTCTAAAACTCTTGTCACAAATCTCCTACCAAACTGCCTCATTTACAAATAAGTACAAACTAAACTCTATAAACAACTATTTCAACCATTAAAGGGAACAATGCACATGATTTTAATGAATATTTACTGACCAGTGGTAACTAGAGACAGATGAGCTGCTGTTAGCTTCATACAGGAAGGTTCGTTGGAACTTCATGCTGCCGCTGGTGCGGTAAGTTCCCCCTGGTGGCTGAATGCAGAATAGTGCAGCGTCGTCTGAGATTGCAGTTGTTTTATTCATGTGGAATAAAAAAGAAAACTTAGTGAAAAGCAGGACTAAAGTGGTCTTTTACTGTTTTGTGTGTATATTACTCTTACTTTGTAGAACAGGCCTCTGGTAACTTCTTTGTGTTATGATGTGGTTTCGTTCGGTGCCTTAGTTTCTGGTTTCCTGTTTTATTTTGTAGCTTTTCCAGTTTAGTTCCCCTGGTTCTTGTTTAGCTTCACAGATTTCCTATTGATTTAGTTCACTTGGGTTCATTTAGTTAATTTGTTTCTCCTGTGTCTCATTTTGTTCCAGTGTATTTATACCCCTCTGTTTCAGTTTGTGGTTGTTGGTTCATTTTGTTAGTTTTGCCTTCACTTTGTCCTGGATTAAAGTTACGTCTGAATTCTGCATACTGGCTTCCCGACTCCTGCATTTGGGTCCACATCCCTACCGCCCCGTGACATAATGAACCAACCGCCCAGGACCCAGCAGGAGAGGAGGAAAAGACACTCCAGGCGCCTTAGGCAGAAACCACCAGAGACCATCAGATGTGGCGAACTGGTGGGTATTTTGGTTGGGCCTGGACCAGTTCCTGAGCTGGTGGAGAGGGAAGTCCGGTCGCGGTTCTGGGGAACCAGAGGGGCAATCAAGCCACCAGCTCCACGGCCCATGTCTCTAGTGTCGCCTCCCGCTTCCCAGCCCTAGTCTACGCCACCTGCGTCCCAGCCCTAGTCTACGCCGCCCACGCCAGCGGCCAGGTCTACGTCTTCGGCGCTGCAGGCTCCCACGCCAGCGCCCAGGTCCACGTCTTCGGCGCTGCAGGCTCCCACGCCAGCGCCCAGAACCCGTCCGGTGCTGCAGGCTCCCACGCCAGCGCCCAGAACCCGTCCGGCGCTGCAGGCTCCCACGCCAGCGCCCAGGTCCACGTCTTCGGCGCTGCAGACTCCCACGCCAGCACCCAGAACCCGTCCGGCGCTGCAGCCTCCCACGCCAGCGCCCAGAACCCGTCCAGGTCCCAGGTCGGGATGCTCCTCTTCTGTTCCGTGTTCCCGAGGAGGTCCCAGGTCGGGACACTCCTCCACTGTCCCGTGTTCCCGAGGGGGTCCAGGAGATGGACGCTCCTCCTCTGTCCCGTGTTCCCGAGGGGGTCCAGGAGATGGACGCTCCTCCTCTGTCCCGTGTTCCCGAGGGGGTCCAGGAGATGGACGCTCCTCCTCTGTCCCGTGTTCCCGAGGGGGTCCAGGAGATGGACGCTCCTCCTCTGTCCCATGTTCCCGAGGGGGTCCAGGAGATGGACGCTCCTCCTCTGTCCCAAATTCCCGAGGGGGTCCAGGAGATGGACGCTCCTCTGTCCCGTGTTCCCGAGGAGGTCCCAGGACAGGACGCTCCTCCTTCGACCCATGTTCCCGAGGAGGTCCCAGAACGGGACGCTCCTCCTTCTACCCATGTTCCCGAGGGGTTCCCAGGTCGGGACGCTCCTCCTTCGACCCAAGTTCCCGAGGGGTTCCCAGGTCAGGACGCTCCTCCTTCGACCCATGTTCCCGAGGGGTTCCCAGGTCGGGACGCTCCTCCTCCGACCCATGTTCCCGACGAGGAGGTCGCTCCTCCTCCACCGGCTCCAGCGCCCGCCGAGGAGGTCGCTCCTCCTCCACCGTCCCCAGGGTCCCCCGAGGAGGTCGCTCCTCAACCACTGTCCCCAGGGTCCGCCGAGGAGGTCGCTCCTCCTCCGTCTCCAGTGTCCGAGGAGGAGATCGCTCCTTCTCCTCCGTCTCCAGTGTCTGACGAGGGGGCTCCAGAGCCAGGCCTTCCCCCGTTGTCTCGGCCTCCCGGCCGCCCTCCAAAGCCAAGCCTGCCCCCGTCGTCTCGGCCTCCCGGCTGCCCTCCAGAGCCGGGCCCTTTGGACTCTTCCCCTGGCCCTGTCCCCCGGGAGTATGGCGTACAGGAGCTGTCCGGTCCCTGTACGACAGGTGTCAGAGCTTGGTTCGCATTGCCGGTAGTAAGTCCGATTCATTTCCAGTGAGGGTTGGACTCCGCCAAGGCTGTCCTTTATCATAGATTCTGTTCATAACTTATATGGACAGAATTTCTATGTGCAGCCGAGGTGTTGAGGGGATCCGGCTTGGTGGCCTCAGGATTGGGTCCCTGCTTTTTGCAGATGACGTGGTCCTGTTGGCTTCATCTGGTTGTAATCTCCAGCTCTCACTTGAGCGATTCGTGGCAGAGTGTGAAGCGACTGGGATGAGAATCAGCACCTCCAAATCTGAGACCACGGTCCTCAGCTGAAATAGGGTGGATTGCCCTCTCCGGGTTGGGAGTGAGGTCCTGCCTCAAGTGGAGGAGTTTAAATATCTTGGGGTCTTGTTCATGAGTAAGGGAAGGATGGAGCAAGAGATCGACAGACGGATCAGTGCGGCATCTGCAGTAATGCGCACTCTGCGCCGGTTTGTCGTGGTGAAGAAGGAGATGAGCCAAAAGGCAAAGTTCTCGATTTACCAGTCGATCTACGTTCCTACCCTCACCTGTGGTCATGAGCTGTGGGTTGTGACCAAAAGAACGAGATCTCATATACAGGCGGCTGAAATGAGTTTCTTCTGCAGGGTGGCCGGGCTCTCCCTTAGAGATAGGGTGAGGAGCTCGATCCTCCAGAAGGGCTACTCTGTATCAAGAGGACTCAGTGAAGGTGGCTTAAGCATCTGGTCAGGATGCCTCCTGGACCTCCCTGGTGAGGTGTTCCAGCCATGTCCCTGCGGGAGGAGACCCCGGGAACACCAAGGACACGCTTGAGGGATTATATCTCTCGGCTGGCCTGGGACCGCTTTGGGATCCCCCCGCAGAGCTGCCAAATGTGGTTGGGGAGAGGGGACTCTGGGCTTCCCTGCTTAAGCTTCTGCCCCCACAACCCGATCCCGGAAATAAAGATAGAAAATGGATGGAGTGTTTGCACGTCCTTTTGAAACATGTTGAATTTAGATGCAGTTGTTGTGACTTTGAAGACAGCTTAATTTGCTCAGATTCTTACATCAATATAAGAACTTCGTTACTTACAATGCATATGGGTCAAGAAGGCACTTTTATTTTTGTTTTTTGGTGCAGAAAAAGTAGAAATGAACAGAACAAGGTGAAGTTGAATTGAATATTTTCTCTCTAACCTGTGCACTCAGTGCTCACTAAAACAGACGTTCAACTGCAAACCTTGTCTTGTCTTGTCTCATCCTTTTTAGATGCAGTTCACTTGCATTGCAAAAACAGCAGTTTCTATCAGCAACATTGCTTCAGGTTTGATGGATCCGTTTGTGCTAAAACAATATATTTACATTTTATCTCTTAACGTCCTTTGTTGCATATTACTAGACCTACTGACTGGATGCAGACGCACTATGTTGCACATTACACAACACAACCCTCAATGTGCACCATTAGTAAATCAGTTTGTACTTTTTTTCTGCATTGCAGTGTGTTTGCACACATTTTAGTGCACACAAACCTTTAGTGGATGCAGCCGTAAGAGTTCAACTGTATGAATGACCCCACTGTGATTTTATTAAGTAGAATATTTAGCGTAGTGGGTGGGGGTGGGTGTCATCTGTGAATGGTATTACTACAAGTCAGCTCAGAACCTATTTTACCATCTTGACATAAAAAAGCAGTTTACAACACTTTTCTATCCTAAAAAAAGATTCATTAGAACTACATACAACATATTTATTGCACTGAAACTCACAAATTACAGAAATAACTGCACATTTACTTACAAATGTTTTATTTAAAACAAAAGTGTTGCAGGCGCGACGCCCCCTAGTGGCGCGAGGCCCTGTGCTAATATGGCTCCGCCCCTGCTGTGTGATCTCCAAAAAGAAGTATGAATCAGCTCTGATAACAGGAGCATTCAAGGGACAAGAAACAAACTGCTTTTGAAGCTTTGGAACTTCACTGAAACCTGTACCAAGCATCAGGACAGTAACTGGAATGTGGTGTAGGAGTCGGACGTGCCCAGTAGTCCCATCATCTGTCTGTTACATTAGTAATGCTATTGGTCAAAACATCCAGCAGAAACCATAAAAAGTTCAGAATCCACCTCAGAGTTCTGGACACAGTGGCGGAGATCAATATAGTGTCCATTCTCAGAGGTGTTCCACCATTTTCAACCTCATCAGTCCACAAGTAGAAGTTCACCTGCAGAAACATTCAGACTGAAACTGCTGAAGAAACAGGTTCACTGTTCATGGAGCTTCTCTAGAAAATCCATCAGACTGATTGACTGACAGGACAGATGATCAGAGGAGATGAGTTTTTACCACCATAATTAGGAGATGGACTGAAGTACGGGTAGAGTTTCTCAGTGAAGCAGCAGCCAGTAAAGGAGAAGATCAGAGCTGCAGCATCGACATCATAAAAGGAGACCAGACCCTCCTCATAATCCACAAACACCCCCACCTTCTCAGGACCAGACTGAAGATGTAGATGGACTGCATGAGAAGCATTAGCATCATACTTATTTCCATTTCTCAGCCAGATAGTCCAGAAACCATCCTGAGGGCTCAGTATGATGTTTCCCTTCCTGGTGACGGACTCTCTGGCGACTCCTAAATCCCAGTCAGTTTTTCCTTTAACCTGAACCTCAAAGTAAAATCTGCCTGAAGAGAAACTCTGACATCCTAAAACACAACAACAGTGAGAAAATCTCTCTGGATTATCTGGAAGATTCTTCTTCACATCACTGTGATAAACTTGTTTTCCATCAGCAGACAGGATGAGGTGAGGATGTGCTGTATCAGGATCCAGAGTCACGTCCACTGCATCCTGCTGGACCTTCTTCAGCTTAAACATCTTCATCTGTTTCCTGAGTGTCTCCTCCAGCTGAGACACAGCTCTCACCACAGTCCCCTCATACGATGCTGGATGGACTCGGACCTCCGTCCAGTCCTTGGTGGGTGGAGCAGCGTTCAGGGAGCAGAAGCTTTGCAGGAGGTGGAGGTGGTCTTCAGAGAGCGAGAGCTGCTTCAGCTCAGAGCTCCTCTTCATCAGCTCAGAGATTTCCTGTTCCAGATCTTTGATGAAGTCTTCAGCCTGTTTCTCTGCAGCTTTCTGCTTGTCTTGGATCTCCTCTAGGAGCTCCTCCAGGCCTCTCTGAACAGACTCCATCAGAGCAGTGAAGACCTGAACACCTTCTGCTGTCTCTCTGTCTGCAGCATCTTTACTGATCTTCATCGACTCTTTGAGCTCCTGAATCTTCAGTCGTCTCTTCTGGATCATCAGCTGAACTTCAGCTCTGAGCTGCTGCTGGCTTCCTGCTGAGCTTCATGTCTGAACTGATCAACCATCTCTCTGATGAAGGTGTTGACCTTCAGTTGAGGTCTGGTAGAAAAAGTGTCTTTACACAAAGGACACTTATACAGAACCTTATCTTCCCAGTAGTGAGTGATACAGTTGTTGCAGAAGTTGTGTCCACATGGTGTGGAGACTGGATCGGTGAAGACCTCCAGACATATGGAGCACAGAAACTGGTCCTCAGATCTCTGGTTGCTGCCAGCAGACATGTCTGACCTCTGAGGAGTCAGAAAAAACATTTAAACAGACATATAGTCGTCCTGAAGTTTCACCATGACTGAGAGGAGTGAAACTTCCTGTTTAGCTGAAACTCTCTGTTTGGACTAAATGCTGCTTGTGAAACACAGTAAACATGATCAGCTGTTCTCACCTGTATTTCAGTCCCTTCTTGAGTAAAAACAGATGAACTGGCTTCAATTTCCTTCAGAAACAAAGTGATTTGCTTCGACTGCAGCTGATCTCACAAGCTTTATCTTTGATTTCTGGGAACTGTCTGAACTTGTTTTCAGGACGACTCCAACTCTTATTGCACGCTTGCAAGATTTGTTTTTGTTCAGAAATTATGTTTGCAGATGAATCAGAATGAAGTTGGAACTTTGTCTCTGGTGGTTTTCAGGGTTCTAATAAATTCATAGTTGATATCATGGTCTGAGTTTTTGTGGTGTTTCAGTGTGTGTGTGTTCTGTGGGCCTTTCCTTTAGTTTTAGTATTGTTATCTGTGTTTCTTGTTTTGTTTACTGGTTCTTGCTTCCACACACTGAGCTAATTTTTTTCCCATTGTTACCCGTTTTTGCCTCCAGATGTCTCCAGTTACTTTTATGTTCTTTCCAGATCTGCGTTTCCATCTGTGCCTTGCTGCTCATTATGCATCTGCATTTTTTCAGTCATGTGATGTCATCTAAGCTTCTGCAGAAGCACTCAGTGGGAACAAGGTAGAAGCTGGAAGAAACTTTCCTGTGGTGTCTATTATAGTTAATATTGGTAATTCTGCAGCAGCAGATTATCAGGTTCATCTGTCCATCCATGCATGCTCCTCTAGTGTAGGTGTAAGTGGTTCCACCAGCATGCAGATGATCTGGTCCTTCCTTCTATTTTAGTTATATTCTAGTTTTTAATGGTTTGGAGGAAAAAATTAGTCTCTGCTGGAAATAATTCAATTGAACAGGAAGATTGTAGCTGGTAAATATGGACATTTCCTTATGAAAATGAAATAAATGGTTTATAGTTACTTTTCTTCTCCCCTCACAGCCGGGCTCTTTGTGCCTGTGGCCCTGGTGGACGTGCTGAGTCACCTCTAAACAAACAACAAAGCCACAGAGCACTGCAGCAGTGCGCTCATTTGTACATCAGGCTTTGGGTTTTAAAGTGGATCACATAACACGTCTCGTTTCAAATATGTTCAAACAACAAATTCATGAATGGATGCACATGAAGCTGCACGTAGACATGAAGTTCTGCTGGTTTAATCTGTGTTCCTTATCTTAAGATGATCAGAAGGACTGATGCTCTGCCTTGTCATGCAACTCGTCCTGTGAACTGACAGAGAAACCCTGCATGTGGTTGTGAAGAAAGAGGATTATGTTGAGTTCAGATCCAACATGGACTGGACTCGGCTGATTCCAGGAATGTTGCTGGGAGATGATTATCCAGACATCTGATCTCATTCATGTAGTTTTTATCATAAATGTCTGAAGATAAATGGGTCTACAGCTGAAGGGGTCCACAAATTATGTGGTTTGGTTTGCCTGTATGAGACAGTTTTTCATGGAAACATACAAAACAGCAAACCCGAGTGTACCAACCTGCTCAGTGGAAACGGAGCTTTAAGGTCCATTCATGCTCCCTTGTGTCCTTTATGTTGGCATGGCTAACACATCCAGTGGAGGTCAGTAAAATTCAGAGTTCTCCTTCATGTTCTGATGTCAGTTTCAGGAAACGGCCGAGGATGTCATAATAATGTTGTTGCTTCTCTTTTGGCTTGTCCCTCTGTAGGGTCGCCACAACAAACCATAACTTGGGTGAATTTGCACGTTTTATGCCAGATAGCCTTCCTGATGCAACCTTATGCATTTATCCGGGCTTGGGACCGGCCCTCAGAGAACGATTCCCCTCGGGGTTGCAGCTGCGTAGGGGAGCAGGACTTGAACAGTCGACTGTCAGATCATAAGATAAGCAGCTCTATAACCAGAGACACTGCTGCCCTAGGAGATCATGATAATGTACATTTACAAAAAAAAAAAAAGAAAAAAAAAAAGACATACGAAGAGGCAGATGTGTTTTAAAGGCAACTGAGATCAGGTCATCTCAGCTGGGATGAAGACCAGAGGACACACACACTGAACTGGTCTTAGCTTCATGCAGGAAGATTTATTCTTTGGCATGAATCAGATATGAAATGTTTCATGATACCCGACTCACCTTCCATGTAGGAACACTGGAATTTTCTCATGTTCCACTAACTTGTTTTAGCCAGATTATTTGAACACAATACATTTAAATTATGTAACTTATGTTCCCTTGGTTTTGAAATGCCAACCAAAATGTGTCATGTTGTACATTACTCAAATTATATAAAATATATTTCCCACACAATACAGGCAATACAAGGACGTTTTATGTACAGAATAGTTACAGAAAAATACTCTTAAATCATGTCTGTTTCTAAAGCAAACACATGTTCAAAATGTTATTTCTGGTTTCGTATCAACCACAAGTGGACAATCCATCAGAAAACTTCACATTTCCTGAAAACTACAATAAAGTAAAAAAAAAAAAAAGAAAAAAAAATCAGTTGTTAAAGGAGTCCACCTATTTCTTGCCTACTTTGAGTTAGTTAACCACTCAAGCTCCACATTAGCCAACTCTGCTAGCATTTGCATTGGTTAGCAGGCAATCTTAAAATGCTAATTTTTCAGAAATCTCACAAAAACCGCTTAGTTTACAAACAAGTCCAAACTAAACTCTAGAAAAGAACTATTTCAGTTACTGAAATCTACAATATATATGATTTTATGAATATTTACCAACCTGTGGCGAAGAACAGACACGTTGAGCAGCTGTTAGCGTCATACAGAAAGATTTATTCTTCCTGTGAAACTTTCTGGTACCGCAGTAAGCACCCCGTGGTGGCTGGATGTGGAATAGCACTGCATTGTCTGAGATTGTGGTCGTTTCATTCATGTCGAATAAAAAGAAAAACTTAAAGCCTTAGTCTAATTAACAGTCGGGAGGAAGCTGGAGTCTATCCCAGCAATAAACAGGCAAGAGGCAGGTACACCTGGACAGGTCTCAAGTCCATCACAGGGCAGAAAAACAGAATAAAAGAGGGGTTTCTGTGCAGTAAGATGCTTGTGGTCTCTAATTTATCAATCAATATTTTTGCTTTAATTTTACATTTACTTTGGCAAACTAAACATGTTTTTTCTGAATCAGCTCCTTTCAATCTGAAGATGAATTGATTTTATTATCATGGCAACTTGTCAACACATTGCAAAAGTGCCTAAAACACAACCAAGCGGAGCTCGCCCTGGTAGTGATACATCTGTACATCTGATGCAGGCGGAAAAAGATTTGGAATTTATGTATAACTGGCTGAATTGTGAATAAATATTGCAAACATGAAATAAAAAGGAGCTCCTAAAATTAACATTAAGTTACACAGTAATTTTTAATTGTGTAATTTTTCAATGCCTACCAAATAGTGGCCTTTCTGCTCTCTGCAGTTTTAGAAGCGATGGTCAGGCTGTGGGAGGTCCCGTTCGATCAGTAATGATTTTTAAATGCTGTCTGTGTATCTTACTACCATCCCACTTCGCTAAAAAACTACTTCCATAAGTTGTGAGGATCAACCCCAATGTCTAGTCAATCATGTACTGTAGGTGCAGGACCCTGAGCTGATCTGGGCAGGTGCCTTAAGCAAAGAGGAGTTTTGGCCCCAGCCAATGCTTCAAAATGTTTACCAAAACTAAAGCGACATAGCTCAGTTACACACATTTTGTAACTAATGTGGGTAACTGATGTGCAATCACTTCTGCTTCATTCCAAGTTCATTCATAAAAACCTTTAAGGTGTTTATAACTTCCTGAACTTAATACATGGTGGGGTGACCCTTACTACTCCCCAGTAGAGTATGAGAAATTATGTTAGAGCCCCTATGGTTTGAAAAATGACAGATAACGAAGTTTAAATTTTAAATACTTGCAGTAACAAACCCATACTGACTTCTTTTCATGATATAGAATGTGAATCCCGATTGAATTCTGCTTAATACAATAAGAAATTTACCTGTATCATATCTCAGAATATTTTCGCACTGCAGACCATTTTCTGCTTGAGGAAAATGAATTAAGCTACACCACCAGTAGTCTGCTTATTACTTACAAGTGTTGGGATCTGGATCCAAAGGGAGGTCCCTTTGGGTGTGGACCCCCAGCTTAGTCGCCTTGTGCCGGTGTCATCTTCTTAACTTTATTACCTTGTAGAAGACTATTAATCTGGATTCCCCATGCAGACCACAAGAATTACCTTTTCTTTGTACTTCAGATTTTTTTTTCTTTTTTTTGGTCCAAGTTAAAAAGCTATGCAATTACTGAGTTTCCAATACAAAGAGATATATAGGTCAATAAAATAAAAAAGTCAAAAAGGTAAAAATATAAATGAGGCCATAGTGCTACCCATTATTCCACCCCATAATGTTTGTGTAAAGTGTTTTAGCTAAAAGCATAGAAAAATTGCATAAAAGTTAAATTTGAACTTTCGAAATAATTATGTCTGAAATTGGGAAAAAGGTGAATCCAGGGAACTCCTACCAGCTTATCCACCTCTTTCAAAGATAAACATTAGATTAAGACAATTAAAATTAGTCTTAATCAGACTATTTTGACCAGACAATTCAGAGACTTTACACTTTCAGAAATAATACTAAGCTTTTGAATACATCATGGGGTATAACCTTACTCGGTAAAATAACTCACTCTTAGCTTCTGATTAGCTGTTTCCAACTTAAGAAAAAATGTTAATTTTAAATTCACTTAGCAAAAAAGTTACCACTTCAAACATCCTTCTTCCTGCTCTCGGAGAGGACGGACGCTTTTTCTCTCCCTCCCATTCCCACTCTGACCTCCTGCTTCTTTGGATTGTCAATCTATCTATTTGAGCCTCTTGCTCCAGTCTTGCCTGACCTGGCAGGCTGGTCATGGGTCTGGAGCTCATCCGTAGGTGGGAAACATCTTGGAGAAGCTGTTGCTCAGTTTTGGTGGAAACGGACCCCCTCCCTTTCTCAGGCCTGTGGAACTTGAACTGAACTTAGCTCTCAAGGCCACATTTACATCAGGTGGCACAGATGAACTGGGGAAAGTTAACAGACTCACTCACTGAATGCACACACTCACACACACTGTTACAGACACACTCTCCTATCTTTCACCGCCTTCTCTGGACCTTGCCCCTCCCTACACTCACAGACGGCAAGTTGGATGGGTGCACTGCTTTGGCTGCGACCTCACTTCGCTTCACCCCACCCACCCCCTCTCCCATTTTGTGTGTTGTTTATTGTCTGATACTTCTTTTTTTTCAACACCCACCCATCCTTCCTCATGTCATCTTTTCCTCATTTATAAGGTGGCACTGGTAAAACTGGCTTTGGGGCCTAAGCTTCAGTTCAGTTCTGTAAACTTGTCATAAATGTAAGTGTCTGCATGTCAAACCTTGGACAAGCTGGCTTGAACCTTGACTTTCCCCTCGGAGATGAATAAAGTATCTTTGATTTGATCTGCGATTTTTACAACGTCTCTTCCTGGAGGGGCTTGTGGTTTTAGCTACCTCATCCACCTGTGTTCAGATAAGGCGGGGAGTGGTTTTGCCTCACTTTAGGTCTGAGTAGAGACTGTGTCTTAAATGATGGATGGAACCTCCGTGACGTCACCCGTAGGTTTCTGAAGAGCTGAATAGAAGCTCGGTGGGCGGTTCCTACCATCACCATCTTGGCAGGGGCATGCATGTTATCTCACCCGGAAAATACAAATATGGGCAAAGAGGTGGAGCTGAGGGGAGGCTGTGAGCGTCATGGTGAATGATTGACATCGAACGATCTCTGAGCTGACTGTAGCTAAGAGCTAACCCGAAGATAAGCAGCTAATGGAGGTAAGTGGGCTAAGGCTAAGTCATGTTAAGCGGCTAAAAACTGCGGTTATTCTAAGTTCCTCCTTCTTGAAGCGGGAGATCAGGTACCTGTCAATCAAAAGGACATGCCCATAAATATGCCAAATTTCGAGATTACATTGCTATTAAATGGGCGAGTTAGAACAACATTCACACAGTTGTCATGAAGGTAAACCTGAC
Source organism: Telmatherina bonti (assembly GCF_933228915.1). NCBI lineage: Eukaryota > Metazoa > Chordata > Actinopteri > Atheriniformes > Telmatherinidae > Telmatherina > Telmatherina bonti. The sequence goes on along the minus strand of NC_136625.1, from coordinate 6,334,052 downwards.
TTATTAAATTGAAAATTGATTTTCGTACCCGGCTGTAAACCTGTTTATTTATGCTGTAAACATGTTTATTTCTGCAATAAAGTTGGTCATTTTTAACATGGGAGTCTATGGTGATTTTCTCTGTTGCCCCTGGTGGAGGATGGAGGAACTGCAGTTTAATGCACTTCCGCATAGGTTTCACTTAACCGCGGGAGGTTGCCGCTTAGGTCTGAGGCCGGTTTATGACCTCCCACTCATCCGACCTTTTCCATTGTCTTCTAGGAAGCATTGCCAAATAGGTGTCAGAGTTTGGACTCCTTGTGCTTTAGTTTCAGGTTTCCTATTTTATTTTGTAGTTTTTCCTGTTTGGTTCTCTTGGTTCTGGTTTAGCTTTATTGTTTTCCTGTTGATTTAGTTCACCTCGGTTGATTTAGTAGATTTGTTTCACCTGTGTCTTGTTGTGTTCAGTGTATTTATGCTCTCTGTTTCTGTTCGGTTTTTGCAGGATCAATGTGTTAGTTAGTCCTGAGTCCCTATGTTAAAATAAATCAGTCTAAAAACCTGCATCCCTGTGCCGTCATCCCTGCATTTGGGTCTACACCTTCACTCCCCACGTCACCGGCGTGACAATAGGAGCTATTTCCTCTTTCTATATTCATGTCTGCAATCTTGTCTTATAAGATTCCTGCAAACATTTTCACATCAGTTTTTTTTTACACGTCACAAAATAAGAATATAAAACTAAATAATTAGGATTATAAGAGTAGCAAGTAATGACATGATGAAATAGTAAATAAAAATGCAAAGTATGTGGCAAAATAGCAGAATAATAAGTTTTGAATAAAGATAGAGAAATTATGTAGGAGAAATTTTTTAATAAATAGTTGTTTTATTATATATATATATATATATATATATATATATATATATATATATATATATATAATGTATTATTACATATATTATTTTATTGATTCATTCCATTCTGACTTGCTATTTTGATTTTTTAAAAGTACAAACTCTTCTCACATAGATATTACCTCGAATTAGGTATTCTTTTCTGAGGATTTCATGCCGATTCGGAGGGTGTGCTGCAAGGAAGATTTTTCTGCATGTTTTTGGCTCTTTCGAGACTTGTTACGATAAGTCTTAATGGGTAATGTGAGATCGCTAGCTAACAAAACGGACGAGCTCGAGATGCTAACAAGGTCTCAGAAAGAATAGAGAGAGTGCAGTATTATGTGCTTCACCGAGACATGGCTGCACGAACACATCCCTGACTGTAATGTGTCTGTACCAGGCTTTAAAACGATCCATTCAGACCGCAGTAGACAACACAGTCGAAAGCTAAAGGGTGGTGGAATTGCAGTGCTGGTTAACCAGCGTTGGTGTCATCCTGGACATGTTACTGTCAAGAAGAAGATATGCACAAGGGACATCGAACTGTTAGCTGTGAGCTTCCGTTCATATTTACCCAGAGAGTGTACCTGTGTTATTCTGGTAGCAGTTTGTATAATATCTGGTACCGCACTAGACACAGCCCGTGACGTTAACAACTCCATCGTTGCTTGGCTACAAACACAGCATCCAAACTCATTAATGGCAATCTCCGGAGACTTCAACAACATCTCCCTCTCTGCAACTCTACCAACATTCCACCAGTTTGTCAGCTGCTCCACCAGGGAAAATAAGATCTTGGACTTATTTTATGCAAATATGAATAATGGACACAGTTGTCTCCAGTCTCAGCAGGTCTCCTTGGCCGGGAGTAGCAGTTCCTGTTGAGGCAGATGGCTGCCTGTCCATGAGCCGGGTTCTGCTGGAGGTTTCCTTCCTGTTAAAAGGGAGTTTTTCCTTCCCCCTGTTGCCAGTGTGCTTGCTCAGGATGGGAGATTGAGTTGGACCTCCAACTCAATCTGTTGGTTTCCTTATATAGGCTATTGTGAATTGGCTTTCATTATGTTTTCTTCTCTGTCTGTAAAGTGTCCTGAGATGGCATTGCCGTGATTTGATGCTATATAAAAAAAAAAGTTGAATTGAAGGGAATTGTTCTGCCCTGCCTCCTTTAGGAAGATCTGACCATAATCTGGTTCTTCTCACCTCCACCTACAAGCCCACCGTTCAGCAGCAACCAGTCATGACAAAGACTATCAAAATCTGGTCTGCTGAAGCTGAAGATGCTCTTAGAGGAGGCTTTGAGGCTACAGACTGGAACGTCCTCTGTGAACCTCATGGAGACGACATCAACGCCATGACTGAGTGTGTGAGAGATTACATAAACTTCTGTGTGGACAGCATCGTCCCAACAAGAACAGTGAGGCGCTTCCCCAATAACAAACCCTGGATCACCAGTGACCTGAAAAAGCTGCTGAACATCAAAAAGAAAGCCTTCAGGGATGGAGACAGGGAGTTATTGAGGGCAACACAAAAACAACTTAAAACCCAAACTAAGAAGTGCAAGGAGGATTACAGGAAGAAGTTAGAAAGTCAGCTCCAGCAGAATAACCTGAGGGATGTGTGGTCTGGAATGAAGAAGATCACCGGCTTCAAGTTAAAGGGGGACCAGCCTGATGGAGCTCTGGACAGAGCTAATGAGCTGAACATATTCTTCACCAGGTTCAGTTCACCCCCTACCTCCAGCCCAACAGACCACACACCCTCCATAAGCCCACTGCTTTCCTGTCACGCCTCCAATCTGTCACCCTGCAGCTCAGTCATGGACCAGAACACAGCTTCATCTCCCTCCACATCAGGAAATCCTGAGACCTCCACCGTTTGTCTCCTGCAATCAGGTTATGAAGCAACTTGAGAAACTGAACCAGAACAAGGCTGCAGGTCCAGATGGTGTCAGTCCCAGAGTTCTCAAGACCTGCTCAAAGCAACTATGTCCGATTCTCCAGCACCTTTTCAACACCAGTCTGAGACAAAATAGAGTCCCAGTGCTGTGGAAAACCTCCTGCCTTGTTCCAGTGCCTAAAAAACACAACCAGCTGAACCAAGTGACTACAGACCAGTTGCCCTGACATCTCACATCATGAAAGTCCTGGAGAGACTCTTACTGGCTCACCTCAACAAGCAAGTAAACACCTTTCAGGACCCATTACAGTTTGCATATCGTAATGGACTTGGGGTTGAAGATGCCATCATATACCTGCTCCAGAGAGCACACTCTCATCTGGACCATTCAGGCAGCACTCTGAGGGTCATGTTCTCTGATTTCTCAAGTGCTTTTAATACCATTTAGACTGATTTATTATGTGAGAAGCTCCATAAATTCCAGGTGGATACCTCCACAACCACCTGGATCTATGACTACCTCACAAACAGACCCCAGTTTGTGAGACTGAAAGGTTGTGTGTCTGAGATGGAGGTCAGCACCACTGGTGCACTACAAGGAACTGTACTCTGGCCATTCCTCTTCGCTCAGTACACCTCAGACTTCCAGTACAACTCCGAGTCCTGTCATCTGCAGAAATACTCTGATGACTCTGCAGTTGTGGAGTGTATCAGGGATGGACAAGAAGCAGAGTACAGAGAACTGGTCAGTCAGTTTGTTAAATGGTGCGGTGACAATCATCTCATATTAAATAGCAGCAAAACAAAAGAGATGATTGTTGACTTCAGGAGGAAGAAGAATAAACAAAGCACTGTTTCCATCCTGGGAGAGGAGGTGGAGGTGGTGGAGGAATACATGTATCTTGGAGTTCAGCTGGACAACAAACTGGACTGGAAATGCAACACTGACTACATCTACAAGAAAGGTCAGAGCAGACTGTACTTCTTAAGGAAGCTGAGATGGTTTAACGTCTGCACCAAGATGTTGCATATCTTCTATAAGTCTGTTGTGGAGAGTGCAGTCAGCTTTGCAGCATCTGCTGGGGTAGTAGCATCAGAACCAGAGACTTGAAGAGAATCAACAAACTGATCAAGAAAGCTGCTTCTGTGCTTGGAGTAACTCTGGAGCCGCTGGAGCTGATTGTCCAAAGAAGAATGCTGCACAAGCTGATTAAGATGATGGAGGATTCTTCACACCCTCTCCACAACACAGTGATGAAACAACAGTGTGTTCAGAGAGAGGCTTCTTCAGGTCCGATGTAAGACTGAAAGATACAGAAGATCAGTCCTGCCAGCAGCTATCAGCCTCCGGAACAAGACCTCCACTAGTTAATTATCTACTACAATACTGAATTTCCCTTTGGGGATGAATAAAGTTTTTTTTTTTTTCTTTCTCATTTAACAAATGTACAAGAGCCCCAGTGGTGAGTGATGCAGTTCTTGGAGAAGTTGTGTCCAACTGATTTGGTGACTGGAACTGTGACCCAAGAGCTTGCATTACATTCAAGATTTTTCAAATCTAATTGAGATAGAAGTCCATCAGCTGACTCTGGACTCTTCAGTAACACAGCTTTGGCCTTGACAAACTCTGCATTTGTCTGCAAGTGGATAGTGACAAACAAGGCACATATGGAAACAAAGATCTACAAAGGTCAAGGTAACTGAGGACATCTAGAGGCAAATATGGGTAACAAGGCAAAATGAAAGCTTGACATAGAGAAGAACTGGTGAATAAACCAGGAAGCACAGAAAACAAACAACATTCAAACTACATGAAAGTCCCACAGAACACACTCACACTGAAACAGCACAAAAACTCAGACCATGATGTCAACTATGAGTTTATTAGAACCCTTGAAACCACCTGAGAAAAAGTTCCAACTTCATCATGATTGTTTAATGATATACTAAATAAACTGCACTATCTCTACATTTTAAAACTCTTCTGATTCATCCTGTACATTGACCTTCAATAATCTATGAATATGACAGACAACATAAATACAATGCAGTAAGAGGTGGAGCTGTTTTGAAAACAAGGTCAGTCAGCCCCAGAAGTGAAAGTGAAAGCTTGTCTGATCAGCTGCTGTTGAAGCAAATCACTTTGTTTCTGAAGGAAATTGAAGCCAGTTCATCTGTTTTTACTCAACAAGGGACTGAAATACAGGTGAGAACAGCTGATCATCTTGACAGTGTTTCTACAAGCAGCATTTAGTCCGAACGGAGAGTTTCAGCTAAACAGGAAGTTTCACTCCTTCCTGAAACTCGTCAGATAAACTGTCATGGTAAAACTTCAAGCCGAATTACGACTAGATGTCTATTTAAATGTTGTGTTTCTGACTCTTCAGAGGTCAGACATGTCTGCTGGCAGCAACCAGAGATCTGAGGACCAGTTTCTGTGCTCCATCTGTCTGGAGGTCTTCACCGATCCAGTCACCACACCATGTGGACACAACTTCTGCAACAACTGTATCACACATCACTGGGATGATAAGATTCTGTATAAGTGTCCTTTGTGTAAAGACACTTTTTCTACCAGACCTCAGCTGAAGGTCAACACCTTCATCAGAGAGATGGTTGATCAGTTCAGACATGAAGCTCAGCAGGAAGCCAGCAGCAGCTCAGAGCAACAAGCTGCCAAACCAGGAGAAGTTCTCTGTGATGTCTGCACTGGAACCAGACTGAAGGCCCTGAAGTCCTGCCTGGTGTGTCTGACCTCCTACTGTCAGACTCACCTAGAGCCTCATCTGACACTTTCAGGTCTGAAAAGACATCAGCTGGTGGAGCCTGTGGAGAACCTGGAGGACAGGATGTGCAGGAAGCACGATAAACCTCTGGAGCTGTTCTGTAAGACCGACCAGACATGTGTCTGCTTGCTCTGCTCTGTTTTAGACCACAAGACTCATGAGTTTGTTCCTCTGAGAGAAGAATATGAAGGAAAGAAGGCAGAGCTGGAGAAGACAGACGCTGAAGTTCAGCTGATGATCCAGAAGAGACGACTGAAGATTCAGGAGCTCAAAGAGTCGATGAAGATCAGTAAAGATGCTGCAGACAGAGAGACAGCAGAAGGTGTTCAGGTCTTCACTGCTCTGATGGAGTCTGTTCAGAGAGGCCTGGAGGAGCTCCTAGAGGAGATCCAAGACAAGCAGAAAGCTGCAGAGAAACAGGCTGAAGACTTCATCAAAGATCTGGAACAGGAAATCTCTGAGCTGATGAAGAGGAGCTCTGAGCTGAAGCAGCTCTCGCGCTCTGAAGACCACCTCCACCTCCTGCAAAGCTTCTCCTCCCTGAACGCTGCTCCACCCACCAAGGACTGGACGGAGGTCCGAGTCCATCCAGCATCGTATGAGGGGACTGTGGTGAGAGCTGTGTCTCAGCTGGAGGAGACACTCAGGAAACAGATGAAGATGTTTAAGCTGAAGAAGGTCCAGCAGGATGCAGTGGACGTTACTCTGGATCCTGATACAGCACATCCAGAACTCGTCCTGTCTGATGATGGAAAACAAGTTTATGACAGTGATGTGAGGAAGAATCTTCCAGATAATCCAGAGAGATTTTCACTGTGTCCTGGTGTTTTAGGACATCAGAGTTTCTCTTCAGGCAGATTTTACTTTGAGGTTCAGGTTAAAGGAAAAACTGACTGGGATTTAGGAGTCGCCAGAGAGTCCATCACCAGGAAGGGAAACATCATACTGAGACCTCAGGATGGTTTCTGGACTATCTTGTTGCGAAATGGAAATGAGTACAAAGCTCTGACAGGTCCTTCAGTCCGTCTCCATCTGCAGTCTGGTCCTGAGAAGGTGGGGGTGTTTGTGGATTATAAGGAAGGTCTGGTCTCCTTTTATGATGTCGATGCTGCAGCTCTGATCTTCTCTTTTACTGGCTGCTGCTTCAGTGAGAAACTTTACCCATACTTCAGTCCTTGTCTTAATGATGGCGGTAAAAACTCATCTCCTCTGATCATCTGTCCTGTCAATCAGTGTGTTTGAGCCAGATTATTTCTGCATGACTGATTACACGTTTGAAATTGTCTGCAAATTTTTTACCCCCTTAATTAAAACTTTCAGACCAAACTAAAAAACTTTACTTTCGTTTGTTTTTATCAACCATACACATTGAATACAACCAGATTTTAACCCATAAGAACACAGTGAAACATATACGATCAGTGGTGCCGGTAACGCGTCACTCTACTATAGCCACGTTTTTCAGTAACGACTAATCTAACGCGTTACTATTTCTAAAACAGTCATCAAATTAAAGTTATTTATCCAAGTCACAGCGCGTTACTTTTTTTTTTTTTGTAATTTTCCTTAAAATATGTTTGCTTTCTTCTTGCGGTCTCGGGGAAGTACGTCACCTGGCAAGATATGTTAGCCCCTCATCTGCAGTGAGCCCCGGTTAGAGAGCGATGAACCAGGCAGAGGTTATGCTTCCACTGTGTTTAATGACACCTCAACTAGTTACAATTTAGAGAGCAGGCAACCAGGCTATCATACCTTGGTACAGGTCGGGTGAGCCTACACAGGTAGGTAGTGTAGCTACCTGGAGGGATATATTTGTATATAGGTATGGTTCTGAAATGATAAAAGGATGAATAAATGTGTTACAATTAGCATTGTTGACAAGAACATAAATACCATCAACAGACTCGCTCTTCTAGCCTCACTTAGCTTAGCAGCTTTAGCATAAGCCCAAACATCTAAACTTTGACACACATGTCTAAACAATAGTAAATAACACACTGCGACTGGGATAATGACTAAGAATAGAACTAGTAAAGGCATTCAACTTAACATGACAGTTATGCAACTTACTGTAGCTCAAGCACGCACACAATGTATCTGTGTTGCCTGCTCCACATGGAATGACAATCACACTTACAAGATGGCAGAAAAAGGACCTCTAAGGACCCGTAACAGATTTAGCTGTCCTTCGTAATGCCTGACTCAAACGGTACAACACTGCCCTCTAGAGGGAATTCTGGGGAAATTCACAACATCACCTATGCAACGTTTTTAACCTGACAAGCACGCCAAGCATACGTAAACAACAATGGAGGATGGAGGGAGATACGCGTTTTCTAGCTGGAAATATAGTCACCATTTTGAGTTTGTATCAGCTAAAGATGACAAGATTAAGGTTCATTGCACACTCTGTGTTGGCGAGAAAGTGCTATCTAGCTTCAAAAACATCACGCCAAACTTGAAGAAACATTTGGAATCGCAGCACGACAGTCAACCTTCGAGAGAAAGTTCCACTAGGTGGTGCGAAGCATGGAGCCACGAGTAATGCAGGAGCCCCCCCACCACCCAAACAACGAAAGCTGGATTTCAGTGCAAAACCAGTAAGTGGTGGAGAGTTGAAGAAATTGGTCGGACAGGATGTTATAGAAGAAATGCTGCCCTTAAACACAGTCGACTCGTCTTCGTTTTGTGCCATAATTAACAAGATTCCTACTACTATCAATGCTGAGCTGTCTCACAGAACATCATTTTCTTCTTACCTGGAGAAGGACTGTGCAGAAATGGAGAGACATCTGAAGGCCGCGCCGGGGGAAGTTGACTTTGTGTCAACTACCGCAGATATTTGGACTGCTAACAACAGAAGCTATATGCGAGTAACGCTTCATTGACTCAGTAGATCCACATTAGAGCGCAACAAAGCAGCAATAACATGTAGGAGAATTCGCGGTAGACACACATATGATGTCATTGGTGCAAAAATCGAACACATTCACTCATCATATGGACTACTGAACAAAGTAGTTGCCACAGTGACTGATAATGGATCCAATTTTGTCAAGGCGTTTTAAGTTTATCAGCCTGTCACAGAGTCCGATGAGGAGGAGGAGAGGGGAGAGGAAGAGCCCACCCCCACAGATGATGATGACGTCACTTGTTTAGATGTCAGAAATTCTTTCAGCTGAGAATGAAAGTGATGGCCCACTGTCTCTTCCCCTGCACCACAGGTGTGCTTCACACACCATCAACATCATTTCCACAAGTGATGTGGTAAAATATTTAACCACCACTGCAGAGAGCAAGGCTGTGTATAGGAGCAGCACAACAAAATGCACAGCGCTTTGGACCAAAGCAAGTAGATCTACCCTTGCATCAGAAATAGTGGCAGAAGTCAGAAAAAAAAAGCTCCTGATACCAACATCCACAAGGTGGAATTCCTTTTTTGATGCTGTAAAGAGAATTTCAGAAATCCCCATGAGTGAGCTGAATACTCTGTGCACCAAGCTGGGAGTTAAGTGCTTTAAAGACAAAGAGTACCAGTTCCTGCATGAGTACTGCACGGCCTTGAAACCTCTGACTGCAGCACTGGACTTTTTACAAGGTGACTGTCCTTATGGGACTTTACTACCAGTACTTGAAGTTCTGATGCAGAAGACCCTGGCTATGAAAGGATCCCTCTCCAGGGTGACTGCGGGCCTTCCAGGTACCGTCGTGCAGGTAGGTTTTATTTTTAAGATAGTTAAAGTTTTTGCATCACACAAAATATAAACATTGAACAAAATTTTCTTTATCACTGTAAAAGAAAAAAAGATTAAACAAATGCAAATCTTAGTAAGCCACCTAAAAAAATTAGATCCATAAAATTCCACATTAGGCAATGCTAAAGTATTTCAATAACATAATGCACATCGGCCTTACGCGCATAAACATATCAGTTCTGTTTTTTAGGCTATCCAGACTTGTTTTGCCAGCGTGCTGGACGACAAAGATGCTCTTCTCGCAGCTGCCAGTTGTCCAAAATTCAAACTCCAATGGTTGAGAGATGCAGACAGGAGGGACCGGGAAAAAGAGCTTCCGATAGCAGAGTGTCACAAAACTGCAGCACAGAACCCCGTTAGTGTGCCCACCACTTCTCCCAGCCAAAGTGAGATGGACTTCACTTTTGAGGCAGAACCTGAGTAGAACGCCTAATCTGCTGAAAAGGAAGTAATGGACTACCTGAGGTCAGCCTATGACGTTCAGATTCCGCATCAGTATTCAAGCATAAAGAACATTTACTTAAAAGTATAATGCCCCAACCCCATCAAGTGCTCCTGTGGAGCAGCTTTTCAGTCTGGGCGGTTTGATGCTCACACCGAGAAGAAATAGATTTTCTGACAACAGGTTAGACAAAGCTTCTGTTGATGAGATGCAATCATTAGTTCACCCGTCCCACTCCACTATTTCACTCTTAATTTGTGCTTACATAAGATTAGTCCAAAGTAACAAAAGTAGACACAGAGCTGAAATATGATGTTATGCATTGTTTAGTTTTGTTAAGCCATTCCTTGCTGCTGTAATGCTATGAACATCAGTTTGTGTTCATAAAACATGTTCAAAACAATTTAATAATTACATTTATTAACAATGTAGACTATGAATGGTAAGTTTTGCCATATGTCAGGTCAAAAGAGTATTATGTTAAGTGAAGTCAAGAAAGACTATTTTTAGGTTTTGTTTTTTTTATGAAAACATTTATTTTTTTCAGTAGATTGTTTTTAAGTTCAACTTAAAATGTCATAACTGGAGGCACATGTTGACGTTAAAAATAAAGTCAGTATTGGGAAAACAGGTTGTCATTTTTATGTTGAGTTGGTGGGGGTGTTGTTGGCAGCTGCTGAAAGTCACTAATAAAGTAGCTTATCTAACTCAGTTACTTTTAAAGTAATCAGTCAAGTAACTAAGTTACTTTTGAAAGAACTAATCAGTAATCACATTACTTTTTCGAGGTCACTGTATACTACGATACATCCAGTTTCTGAGACATTTGGCATCACTTTATGGCAAAAACTTTGCTCAAAACCTTGTTAAACATTCTTGTTTTTGGCCTCTTAATGAACACCAGCAAGCAAAAGATTACACAATAACTTCTGACATCAGCTGGTGATTATGATAAATGTCCTTGAAAAATGTTACACACACACGCATTCCAGCTAGCATCAGGTGTGATTTCACTTGAACTGTGTTGCAGTTTCATTTGTCCTGAAACTTCTACAGAAAGACTCAGTAGAAACTATGTAGAACCTGGAAGAAACTTTTGTCAAATATTCTTTAAGTAATTATGCTAATGCAATGCAACATTTCTAAAGCAGATTATCACTTTCATCCCTCCATTCTCCTCCTGTGTATATAAGCAGGTAGGTCAGCAGGTAGGGATGGCTGGATGGACAGGTCACGGGGGAAGCACCATAAGCAGCAAGACCCAGAGTCCGCAATACTGCAGATGCTGCACCGAACCGCTGTCAATCTCACGCTGCATCCTTCCCTTACTTGTATACAAGACCTCTAGATATTTAAACTCCTCCACTTGAGGCAGGACCTGACTCCTGACCCGGAGAGGGCAATCCACCCTATTCCGGCTGAGGACCATGGTCTCAGATTTGGAGGTGCTGATTCTCATCCCAGCCGCTTCACAGTCGGCTGCAAATCGCTCAAGTGAGAGCTGGAGATCACGACCAGATGAAGCCAAAAGGACCACATTATCCGCAAAAAGCAGAGACCCAATCCTGAGGTCACCAAACCGGATCCCCTCAACACCTCGGCTGCGCCTAGAGATTTTGTCCATAAAAGTTTTAAACAGAATTGGTGATGTGACTGCTCTATATGAGAGACAGGTTTTGGGAGTCCTGACTTAAAAACAAAAACAAAATGTCAGGTAGTGGATGTTAGGACCCCTGTTTTATAAGCAGCAGCTTTTTAAGGGTGTTCCTTTTTTACAGTGCAGCACGTTAGTAGCTACTTTTAGGTTGCACATGTGTAGTTGTGAAATAAAATAAAATGAAATTGAAACTGACAAAAATAACCCTGTAAACAGCTAATTGCTCATGCAAAAGTCTATTTGGAAATATACTTAATTCCTAAGTATGTGTCTGGTTTCTTCACATTTTAAAATCTGAACTAATTAATTCCTCTTTCATGTAAACCCTCATTCCGCTCTAAGTTGTTTTGTTGTTCTGCGCATGCTCGTTACCCTGTCCCATGCAAATATTTTGTGCGTTGTTTTGCATCCAGTCTTTGGTAGTCTATCTTCCTTCCCCATCTCATTTGCTGAAAAACAGTGAAGTTGTATGCTCGTGTCGAGCTGGTGATTCAAAATTCTAATCAAAATAGCGGCAAAATTGGTACTTAGTGTGTAGTTTTCCAATTTACAACCGAAAGTCAAGAAGCACAAAGTGAACTTTATTTCCGGTAGACACCAATACGTCACATGTGCCCTCTGTCCAATCAGAACCCTTACCAACCGGCCACTCTAACGCGGAAATAAGAAGGACATGTTTCATGTAAACTTCTTCGGAATTATTAGTTCCATGTAAACTCGGAGGAGAATACTGTTAATTCAGAATTATTTAATTTGGAATTATTAATTCTGAGTTTTAAAAAAATTATGTAACCGTATCCATTGTTATGCTTCCGTTCCTGGTCAAGGACTCTCTGGCAACTCCTAAATCCCAGTCAGTTTTTCTTTAACCTGAATTTGAAAAGTGAAATGTGCCAGAAGAGGAACTCTGATTTCCTAAAATACAGCAACAGTAAATAAATCTCTGGATTATCTGGAAGAATCTTCACATCCTCATCATGACCTTGTTTTCCATCATCAAACAGGACAAGTTCTGGATATGCTATATGGCGGATGAACTGATCAACCTTCTCCCTCAATAAGGTGTTGACTTTCAGCTGGGGTCTGGTAGAAAAAGTGTTTTTATACAAAGGACATGGGTACAGAACCTTATCATCCCAGTGCTGGGGGATGCAGTTCTTGCCAAAGTTGTGTCCACATGGTGCGGTGACTGAGGTACAGGAAGTGGGTTTTTTTTTTCCACATTGAATGATCCTTTACTTCAACAACAAATCTCAAACACTTGAAACTTAAACTCTATCAGGTTGTCACAGTGAAAAACTGAAGAATGAAACTGAAGTATGGCGAGTAATACTCCCATGCCATGAAACAGGAAGTACCTGTAACCAAGCCATAAAACCTTTGTTCTTCACCAGACTTATGGCTGATGACAGTCATGCTGTTACCTGAGACATAAAGAAACATGTTGAATAATATGGATGGATAGTGCACCCAAGATTGTTTCAATCGACTATCCCCACCAACTCAATTGACTGACATGCATTAAATTTGGTACACAAGGGCCACTTGTCAAGACCTACAAATAAATTTTAATGTCTGGACATGAAAAACAATTGATATAACTCCCACATAATATAACATATCTGCAACAAGTTTCATACATATGATGCTAGTTCAATCCTGAACATGTGTGCTTCTCAATCACTGGAGTGCAATTTAGCTCCACTCACAAAGGGAAGTGACTCGTTTTAAAGCCCAAATGACCTCATGTGCAGTCTAGCTGTATGTGAGGGTGAGAGAAGCACGGGACGGAGATCCCTAGGGAAAGCGGTGGCAATAGGCCGAGAAGCACCATGGATGACAGGGCCTTCATTGCTGCTTGCAGCTTGAATTGTATACTGTTTTATATCTGCTTGTATTCTATACTTTGTGTTGCTGCCTTATCTTGAACTGGCAGAACATTCTTGTAAATTAGATTTTCTATCTCAATAGATTATTTTCCTGGTTGGAAAAACTATTACTTATAGATTACTACATTACATTCAAGACTTTTTCAAATCAAAATCATCCAGAAGCCCAGAAGGAAGATGAAGGTAACTGAGGACATCTACAGGAAAAAAACAGGTAACAAGGAAAAATGAAAGCTCAGTGTAGAGAAGCAAGAACTAGTGAACAAATCAGGAAGCACAGATAAAGAAGATTTAAACTTAATGAAAGGACCATAGAACACACACACTCCCCAAAAACTCAGACGTTGATGTCAACTATGAGTTTATTGGAACCCTGGAAACCACAAGACAAAGTTTAAACTTCATCCTGATTCAACCCCAAATATAACCATTTCTGAAAACAACAGACAAAAATAAAGCTTGTGCAATAAGAGGTGGAGTCGTCCTGAAAACAAGTTAAGTTGGTTCCGTAAAATCAAAGTGAAAGCAGATCAGTTGCAGTCAAAGCAAATCACTTTGTTTCTGAAGGAAATTGAAGCCAGTTCATCTGTTTTTACTCAACAAGGGACTGAAATACAGGTGAGAACAGCTGATCATGTTTACTGTGTTTCTACAAGCAGCATTTAGTCCAAACGGAGAGTTACAGCTAAACAGGAAGTTTCTCTCTTTCCTGAAACTGGTCAGAAAAACTGTCATGGTGAAACTTCAAGCCGAATCACAACTATATGTCTGTTTAAATGTTGTGTTTCTGACTCCTCAGAGGTCAGACATGTCTGCTGGCAGCAACCAGAGATCTGAGGACCAGTTTCTGTGCTCCATCTGTCTGGAGGTCTTCACCGATCCAGTCACCCCACCATGTGGACACAACTTCTGCAACAACTGTATCACTCACTACTGGGAAGATAAGGTTCTGTATAAGTGTCCTTTGTGTAAAGACACTTTTTCTACCAGACCTCAGCTGAAGGTCAACACCTTCATCAGAGAGATGGTTGATCAGTTCAGACATGAAGCTCAGCAGGAAGCCAGCAGCAGCTCAGAGCAACAAGCTGCCAAACCAGGAGAAGTTCCCTGTGACGTCTGTACTGGAACCAGACTGAAGGCCCTGAAGTCCTGCCTGGTGTGTCTGACCTCCTACTGTCAGACTCACCTGGAGCCTCATCTGACACTTTCAGGTCTGAAGAGACATCAGCTGGTGGAGCCTGTGGAGAACCTGGAGGACAGGATGTGCAGGAAGCACGATAAACCTCTGGAGCTGTTCTGTAAGACCGACCAGACATGTGTCTGCTTGCTCTGCTCTGTTTTAGACCACAAGACTCATGAGTTTGTTCCTCTGAGAGAAGAATATGAAGAAAAGAAGGCAGAGCTGGAGAAGACAGACGCTGAAGTTCAGCTGATGATCCAGAAGAGACGACTGAAGATTCAGGAGCTCAAAGAGTCGATGAAGATCAGTAAAGATGCTGCAGACAGAGAGACAGCAGAAGGTGTTCAGGTCTTCACTGCTCTGATGGAGTCTGTTCAGAGAGGCCTGGAGGAGCTCCTAGAGGAGATCCAAGACAAGCAGAAAGCTGCAGAGAAACAGGCTGAAGACTTCATCAAAGATCTGGAGCAGGAAATCTCTGAGCTGATGAAGAGGAGCTCTGAGCTGAAGCAGCTCTCGCGCTCTGAAGACCACCTCCACCTCCTCCAAAGCTTCTCCTCCCTGAACGCTGCTCCACCCACCAAGGACTGGACGGAGGTCCGAGTCCGTCCAGCATGGTATGAGGGGACTGTGGTGAGAGCTGTGTCTCAGCTGGAGGAGACACTCAGGAAGAAGATGAAGATGTTTGAGCTGAAGGTCCAGCAGGATGCAGTGGACGTGACTCTGGATCCTGATACAGCACATCCAGACCTCGTCCTGTCTGATGATGGAAAACAAGTTTACTGTGGTGATGTGAGTAAGAATCTTCCAGATAATCCAGAGAGATTTTCTCACTGTGTTAATGTTTTAGGACGTCAGAGTTTCTCTTCAGGCAGATTTTACTTTGAGGTTCAGGTTAAAGGAAAAACTGACTGGGATTTAGGAGTCGCCAGAGAGTCCATCACCAGGAAGGGAAAGACCATACTGAGACCTCAGGATGGTTTCTGGACTATCTGGCTGAGAAATGGAAATGAGTACAAAGCAGCTGCTGATACTCCAGTCCGTCTCCATCTTCAGTCTGGTCCTGAGAAGGTGGGGGTGTTTGTGGATTATAAGGAAGGTCTGGTCTCCTTTTATGATGTCGATGCTGCAGCTCTGATCTTCTCTTTTACTGGCTGCTGCTTCAGTGAGAAACTCTACCCATTCTTCAGTCCTTGTCTTAATGATGGCGGTAAAAACTCATCTCCTCTGATCATCTGTCCTGTCAATCAGTGTGTTTGAGCCAGATTATTTCTGCATGACTGATTACACGTTTGAAATTGTCTGCAAATTTTTTACCCCCTTAATTAAAACTTTCAGACCAAACTAAAAAACTTTACTTTCGTTTGTTTTTATCAACCATACACATTGAATACAACCAGATTTTGGCCTCTTGTTGCCATGGTTACAGAGTTTTAGGACGATAAAACTGTAAAGATTTAAAACAACGTCATCTAGTACTTTGTATTCAGATCCTGTTTAACCTACAAAAAGCACAACAACGTGGCAGACCTCCGTGTCATGTTTGTGTCACTGTTTGTTTTTTATGTATTTGGTCTGTTGAAGCAAAACCTGGAAGAACATTGATACTGTGAGCAGAGGTTACATATGCCAGATAACTTGCGGTTAGCATGCAACATGTCTTTGTGTTTTGTTTATGACGGTGCGGGGTACACCTGGGTGTGTTGTTAAAGTTTTAATGCCAACCATTGGGTGGTGGTGGGGGTGGGAGATTGACTTAGAGGTCAGCAAATAATTTAAACTTAAGTTATTTTTGAGTAATTTGGCCTTGAACCTGAGCTCAAGCAGCTACTTTTCTTATCGTCTATGGGTCAATGGGTTGCACTAAAAAGCCAAGCTGGACACTTCTCATATGCAGCGGTTTAACAGACAATATTTGGCCCTCTGATTTCTCATGCAAGGAAAGTGTTTTGAATGCCTTTTTTTCATGTGTGTGTCATCAACAAATGTACATAAATAAAGCTGAGATTTACCATTTGTGCAATGGCTGATTTCACTTTTGGGAGATTAAATCATATCAGACCAGATCCTGATCAAGATTTCCAAATCTGTAGTGAAATATTCTCCACAAGAAGAATTGCGCAAAAACTAAGTATTCCAATAAAAAAAAAAAAATGCTAGTGGAAACATCAACATTTTAAAAAAAGGTTTCAATTATTGCTAAAAAGTTTTTACACTCATGAGGTGGTTTTTCAGACGATATTTAAAAAAAAAAAAAATTCTGCAAAATTGTAATGGCAACACTTTTTTCTGCATTCACGTGTCGCTGTGCGTGACCAGTTCATTTCTGGTAAAGATGGTGCGGTGTGGAACAACAGCAAATTTCAGAATTTTTAGAAAAATTAAGGGAGAAAGGTTCAAAAAGCTGAAGCAAATTTTCTGCAGCAAGTAAAAAAAACCCAAAATAACATTTTTTGGCTACTTTGCATAAGCCGCAAATCTCTTAAAATCTCATCAGGTTCAGGAGATTTTACGAGAACTGAGGCTTACGCGCTAAACAGTGTTCAATGGAAACACCTACAAATTGCAATTGTTGTCAAAACTTTACCCGAGGTGTTTTGCTTTGTCACTACCTTTGATCCAGAAAAAATATAAAAACATGACAACTTCATACTAAACTATACAGAATTTTCTACACAAGACAAGTTATATAAAACAGTGTTCATGTCTGAACTGGATCATCATACACGTACAAAGTTAGAAAGAAAGTCAGTCAGTCTGCTGGCTGCTGACATCATGTCAGAAGAAGCGGAGAATACTGCAAGCTGGAAGGTGGCAAAGGTTGGTGTTCAGTGGAGATGAAAATGACTACAAAGTTTGGAAGGTAAAATTCCTCTGCCATTGACGCATCACAGGCCTAAAAGATATTATACTTTCAACCACTGAACCCAATGCCAACAAAAAAATGCAGAATGCTACACAGAACTTCAATTCCTCTACAATGAAAGCTTATCCCTGGTAATGCAGGATGCCGCAAACGATGGTAGAAAAGCCCTGCAGATTCTACGGGACCACTACACCAGCCAGGGTAAACCCATAATTATTGCCCTGTATACCAAACTCACATCCCTGCAAAAGAGACTAGATTAACCAGTAATCGACTACATTTTACAGGCTGAGAAAGCCATGACTGCCTTGAGAAATCCAAAACAAGTGATCAGAGACAGACTCATTATTGCCATGATATTAAAAGGGACTTTCAGAAACCTACAAACCTGTCACTATTCATACAACTCAAAGCATAGAGGACATAATGTACAGTTTAAGAGTAACCTGCAAAGCAATGAAGAGATGGAGAAATTTGAAAATAAACCAAAAACAGACAATATAATGAAAATTGACCTTACATCAGGTCATGTTATGGATGTGGCACAGACTTTACCAGCAAACAAGATGAATGATAGATTAATGGTGGACTGTGGAGCTACTTCATATTTTGACATGACATTTGATCCAAGAAAGCACTTCTTGGAACTCGCTGATCCAGGACCAACAATGTGGCTCTTAAAAGAGAAGACACCACCATCAATCTACAGGACACACGAGGAAATTGGACCACTGTCACACTGAAGGATGCTCTATTCATCCCATCCTACCCCCAGAGCATATTTTCTGTGAAGGCGGCTACATCACATGGAGCTCAGGTGGTCTTTAAGAAAGGACACAACAAACTCATCCATAAAGATGGGACTGTTTTTGCCATTGAAGAATACAACAGTGTCTACTACTTGACAACGGTAAACAATGATAATTCATTCACTGATATAACATCTTGTGACAAACATTACATGTGATGTAAAGATGTGGCAAGAGATATTAGGACATTGTACTGTCAGTGATGTGTTAAAACTACCAGAAGTATTGGAGGGGATGAAAATCACAGGAGATACTAGAATGTAATGTGTGCACTGAGGGAAAATTCACCAACACCAGAAACAGAAAATGTGACGCAAAAGCAAATGAACCTCTGGAATTGGTGCATACAGATTTGTCAGGTCCCATTTAGCCAACTAACCAAAGTGGACATGAGTATGCTATATCATTCATAGAAAATTTTTCAGGGGCGGTGTTAGTTTATTTCCTAAAAACACAAAAGTGAAGCCACCATAGCAACAGAAAAGTTTTTAGCAGACTGTGCACCTTATGGCAGTATCAAGTGCATTAGATCAGATAATGGCACTGAATTAACAAGCAACGCCTTACAGACACTTCTCAGAGAAAATGGGATAAAACATGAAACATCTACACCATATTCCCCTCACCAGAATGGGACAGCTGAGAGACTATGGAGAACCCTACTGAAATGGATAGATGCATGTTGTTGGAAAAGGGACTACCAAAATCACGCTGGCCTTATGCTTTTCAAAACGCTGCTCCCACTCAAAATAGGTGCTACAATAACAGAATCAGGACTATGCTGTATCAGATGTTAACTGGCAAAAGACCAGATCTTTCAAAACTCTGGAATTTTGGACCTGAGTGCTATGCTTACATACATGATCACAAGAAACTCAACCCCAGGTATGAAAAAGCAGTATTTGTAAGTGATAGCAAATATGGCCCAGCTTACCTGGTTTATAATAACCACGCAGGAAAAGAGTCAAGCCACAGGCTTGTAAAGTTTATCAAAAAGAGACCAGTTGAATAGGCTGAACAACAAACACAGACTGTAGAGTACAACACAGAAAGAGACATGTACAACTTACAAAAAGCCTAGAGAGCAGAAGGAAAGTATTCCTGAAGGGGAACTAGCTTAAAACTGTGAGGGAAATGGAGATGAACTAAAAGGTGATACAAAAGAAACAGCTGAGACTGAACAACAAAGTCAGTGCGATCGCTATCCAAAAAGAGAAACAAATCCAAAATATTTGGATCCCAGTAATCAAACTGTAAGGATGAACCAAATGTAACCTCTGAGTGTTACTTCTTGTTACAGGGCAGCATGCGGGATTCCCCAAACCCATAAAGAGGCTCTATGTAACCACAGGCATCCAGGTGGGGGAAAGCTATAGTTGAAGAAATGAACTCCCTCAAAGAAAATGAGACATTTGAACTGACTACATTACCTGAAGGTAGAACTACTGTGGGTGGAAAATGAGTTTATGCATATGATGGCCAGACCAATGGCCACACATGTAAAGGCCGTAACAACAAGAGCACCATCACATTTTCAGTTATTTAGTTTTCTTTATATTTAAACTTGGTTGAAATGCTTTAGTTTCTTTTGTTAGCGCGCACATTAAGGAGCAACTGTGTTTTCAACTGTTTGTGGTTGAATGGTCAAATGGTCCAAATGACACTGTTTGTGTCAAATGGTCTGGCCCCTCCTTACCTCTGTGAGCTCCTCCACTTGCACACTCCTGTCCGGTGCCTCAGGTCAGCTGACCTACTGCTCCTGGACGTGCTGAGGTCCAAACGGAAGCTCAGGGGGGGACAGAGCTTTTTCTGTTTCTGGTCCAAAATTGTGGAATGAGCTTCCCCTCCACATTAGACAAGCCTCCTCCCTGTCCATTTTTACAACTCATCTTAAAACCCATTTTTATTCCTTGGCTTTAACCCAACGTAAGACAGCTTCCGGTCAGTGTGCCTTATTTTTATTATTGGTTTTTACTTCCTATTTATTTAGTTTGTTATATTGTTTTAATTCCATATTCCTTGTATGACCTCTTGTTTTTATGTTATTTATTTGCATTTGAACCGTTTTATTCTGTTTTTATTTTTGCAGATTGTGTACAGCACTTTGTTTCAACTCTGGTTGTTTTAAAGGGCTTTATAAATAAAGTTGAGTTGAGTTGTGTTTTGGTTAAACCATATGTTTTTTATTGGTGCTGATGGGATTAGCTTGGGCACTGGGTGGCAGGAGTGTGCACAGGAGGGAAGCCGGTGAGCAGGAAGTGCCGCAGGGCTTTGGGAAGACCTCATCTTCAGAGGGGGAGATCATAAGTTTAATTTAGTTTCTTTAAATGTTTGTAATATTCATTTTTTCACTTTTGAGTAGTTTGGGTTTTCTTTTGTTCATTGTTTTGTTATGAATAATTAAACTAACTGTTAAGTTCTGTTTCTTTGTCTAGTTTGTTAGAATGTTTATTATGTGTTACCCCATATGGTTTGTAAACTGGTCTGATCAGCCAGTATTTAAGTTCCCCTTTGTTTCTTGTTTGTTAGGTCAGTTAGTTTTTTGTTGTTGATTCTGTTACCTAATCTGTTAGTTTAGTTATTTCTGGACTTTGATTTAGGTTTTTGCTTAGCTGATCTTTTTAAAGGCCTAATTAATTTATGTCATTTGGGCAAATAAAACCCTTTTCTTTTGAAGCCACCTGTGTTCCTCTTCCTTTTTAAGTGTGGTCCCTCACCATGCAGTAAAAGAAAACTACCAAGAAAAAATGTTTCAAGCCAAATTTGTGGCAAAAGGGTACAGGCAAATAGAAGGAATAGACTACCACAAATCGTTTGCACCAACAGCAAACATTACATCTGTGTGTGCCCTTATGCAGATACCAGCGTGGAATGATTTTGTTGTATACCAAATGGATGTCAAAATGGCATACTTACTTGCACCCATAGTGGAAGAGATATTCATGGATCAACCTGAAGGTTTTGAGCAAACTGGGTCAGAAAGAAGTTAATATGTAAGTTAAAGAAATCTCTGCGTGGTTAAAACAATCCGGTCAAAACTGGTACCAACTCTTCAAAAGATTAACTTGAGCAAAATGGTTTCGAGAGAAACCTCTCTGATCACTGTGTGTACAAGAAATGTTTTGAGAGAGAAACTGCTCTTGTCTTTATTTGGGTAGATGATTTAATAATCGCTGCCAGCAGCCTTCAACTACTCAATGCATTCAAAGAGACTATGAGGTGTCATGTTCACATCATGTCAGAAGAAGCAGAGAATACTATAAGCACAACATCAACTCACCAGCTACATCAGTCGGAACTTTGGATGAGGGAGACAGGCGGCTGTACGGAGGATGGAGATAAACCTGACATGGAAACACAACAGCTTCAGCAAAAGCCCACTGTGTTTGATATAACAAATAAAACTCTTCCTCTAGTGTATTTTTACTTTAAATAAGAAAATAAATCTGCCAGTGGAGCAACTGGAAATTGTTTCTGAACTTTTTAAACTCCACGAATTTCTCTAAAAACAAGTCAACTGTTGTGTGACGCATCTTAGTTAATGAGTTAACTCAACATTAAAATTTATACAGAGATATTTTTTCCTCATCTGATAATAGTCTCTCTGCTATGCCTGAGAAGGTGGACTGTCCCTGCACTGTTCATCTAGCTGCGGGGGACATTTAATTTCATTTATGAACACATTAATGTGAAAAGATGGTATATTTGTCTTGTGCACCAATAATTAGCGCAAACCACAGATCTCAGTTTATAATTCCTGAACACAAATACATATCAAGCGAGCTTGCAAGTTAGCAAACTGACTTTAGTCAGCTAAATGTTTAAGTTGTTTTGGAAGGGAAGACATTTCTGCCGGAAAAAAATTCCCCTTAAATAAAAGTTTATACTCTGTATTCTACAACACAAATACTGTATCTTTAGCAGTAAGCTAACAGCTAACTAAGCCATCAGTTAAGAGAGGAATTGTTAACTAGCTAGCTAATTAGCTTTACTCCACCAGCTTGATCTAAATGTCTTTAGGCTTTTTCATAGCTTGCGGAAACTTACCTGCATTTTGCAGTTATTTTTCACTTCTTTCTCTCTTTGTCCCTGACCCTGAAGGACAACTCATCTCATGAAGTTTAGTTCTTCCACCTCCTCTTTGGAGGACACACACTACTCATGTCTCCAACCATGCACTTGTCTCAAAAAAGCTATGAAAACAAGTAATAGAGTTTTGTCTGCATCCTGCAGGATCTCTCTTTTATTTTAGGAGCACATTCACATCAGCCTTTTTGATATGAATCAGAGTTTATTTGCTCGGAAAGTCTGCTTCATTTGGGGAGCTGTGAATGCGCCAAACAAATTCTGATTCGGACCAAAGAAGCGGACTACCGTCTAGCCTGGCGCGTGAGACTGGAGTGCTCTATATATTCAACACAGAGCGACTCAGTCTGGAGTCTCTCCCCTTCACCGAGATTAGCATTGTTCTGAAACAAACCGGTGACTCTGATTGGTTGATCTGAGGAGTCTATTGCCTCTTGCCTTGGGTCACCACATATTCTTCAAAACATTCAAGATGGCGCACGGACAAAGCGGGAGTTTGTTTCTTTTGCCATAGTTTCTGTTTTACGATTACGTTCAAGAAGCAACGCCAATTGCCAATAACCTGAAGAAGCCTCAGGTTTTTACAGCAAAAACAACAGGTAATTTATGTCTTCTGTGCTGCACACCATGTTTATTTTCTTCTGTTGCGTTTGCTGTACTGAACACTTCTGGACATTGTAGGCTGCCACTTTACTGACGTCACATCCACCATTTTTCTAATTGGTTTACTCCGCGCGCATTAGTCCCGCTCATGAAATCTGTTGATGCGAGTGAGTCGCCAGACTCTACGCTGGTACAGTGAGAGAGTTTGGTTTATCATTTTACCATTTGGTTTATGCTCACTGCTCATTAGTAAATTAATCCAGTTGGTCAAAGACAGTTTGTTTGTAATTGTTTTTTAACTCAGTTTGACTCAAAAGGGATGTCACATTCCACTTAACCATAATTTAGCATATTTTATTTATTCAGAATATGTTCAGTCTCAGTTGTCTGAGTGAATTCAGCCTTTTGTTTCATGGGATCAATAAATGTGATCATTTTCATGACTCATGACTCATTTTCAGTCTGGATTATCAATAGTTTGTTGTCTTTGTTTATTAAACCTCCAGATGCCACTCGGCTTCCTCTGTTGTTCTGCATTTCAGGCTTGTCCACACGTTACATCTGCTATTTTCTGCTTTATATGTTTTCACGAGAAAAAGTGACTTAATGATCAGTCAGATATTGATCTTTGCAAAGCAGCAGAGATGTTCTGCTAAGCTGAAGTTTCTCACCATCATGGATGACTGTTGATGTAGGTGACCTTAAAGTTTGTAGGTCAGCTGCAGGTTAAACAGCAGATAGCAAAGTAAAGTAAAACTATAATTAAAATGAAACTGTTTAAACTTTACTGTTTAATAATGAGAAATATTTCCAATCTACAAAATGAAATGATTAAATGTTTGCATAACAAAACTTAGTGTCAGACTTTCCAAAGGGCTTATTCTACTGAGTAAAAATCATGACAGAAAAATATTAATTTAATACTCAGACTTGATTTTGTAACAAAATTTGATGCTTTTCAGCTTCTGTAGTCCTGTCATGTTTAGTTGTGGTTTCCTGTTTTGTCAGGTTTTTTTTCGGTCCCTTGTGCATCATTTCCTGTGGATTCACTCGTCTGACTGGTTTGGTTTTTCTCATTCATGTTAACTGTTCCTTACTCGCTGTTTTTATATGTCTTGGTTGCAGTTACTGTTTTCCAGTTCATTTAGTTTTCCTGTTAGTAGTCCTTTCGAAAGGTTTTTCTGCAGCATTTCTTGTCATCGTTTCTGATGTTGCCTCTTCCGGGATGCCCACAGAAATTTTCTTTAGGGGTGGCCATAGGGTGGCTAGGGAAAACATGTGGGTGGCCAGGAGTTATTAAGTTAATGATGCATAACTACAAAATCTGATGTTGTATGTGATGAAAAACCTAAATCTGGCCAGTCTGAACCTATGTTAAAGAGGAGCCTACTGATCAGAAGTATTTATTTAAAAAAAAATAAGACCAAATGAAATTATTTAATTATCTGCCACTGTGTAGACAAGACTGATCCAGTATCAAAGCATTGGTAATGTAGGTGGGGGAACAAATTTGGCTAGGGGGCTACCCCCAGGGAAAACATTGGAACATTATCGGATTGAACATTATAGATTAAAATGCATTTATCTGATGCAAATAATTTGCTCCTCATTATACAAAGTCAAAAGCTGACTTTTAACTTAAGTGGTCTTTCAGGATTTAAATGCTTTATTTGAGGAGGATCAGAGTTGTGGAGAATATAGGAGAGAAGGAGAGAGAGAGAGACAGAGGGGGAAGAGCTGCAACATTTAATAATTTCACTTTTAAAACGTCATCCTCACCTGGTAGACCATGGGCAGGTTCTAAAGGTGTTGAAGGCCTAAAGTGGTCTGAATCCTCAGACTCTGAGTCCGCTACTGTAAAAGATAGGTGTAAATAAATCAATGACTGACTGATCATCACATAGAACAAAAAGAGCATGCTGTTAGAATAAGATGATTTATCTTCTGAGTGTTACTACAGTCCCCGATTATAACATCAGGATATAATATGTAAACTATTTCTCAGCAACAGCACTCAGAGCCCTCTCCTGTTGAATGGATACAGGTAAGAAATATATTTAACATGAGGAGAAGTTCTTGTCAACATGGCATCACACTCAACATTAAAATACAGATAAAGCCGGAGAAATAAACAATTAACAGTTATGGAAGAAACACAACCGGTAATATCACGCTCCAAAAAAGGGTCTAGGATTTTATCAACTCTGGGATATTGATATGAATAAATCAATCTAGTACAACTGACATCCCTAAAAGTCAGGGAATTGGCTTGATTTAAGTTACCTTTAGTAGACTCTCTTTTTGGCTGCCTATCCTTGTGCTCATCTTCTGAAACTTTGACTCTTAGCAAAGTATGACAAAATCCTTGGACCGTTTTCTCTTCATTGTCTCCAAATTAACATAACGTTGGCACACAGTGATAACTTAAATCATGACGCTATTAAACCAACTTCTGTATAATGTTAGCTGTCTGGCTGGGCAGTGGCATTCAGCCAGCTAATGTGAGCTAGCATTAGACAAGTTCGCAAACTTGTTAAAAACATTCTCTATCTAACTCAGATACAGCTGATATCACCATTATCTAGCTAACCTGAGCAAACGTTAATTTGTGAATGGCTTGATTTAATGAACAGTGGCTAACATTAGCTTGGTTTCCAAGCTAATGGCATAAAACCATTTAACTGAAATGATTATTTTATCATATACTTACAACTCTCGTTTGCCTCCGTCCTATTACCGCAATGGCAACATCACTCTTTGATCTTAGCGCTTTGGTGTCATCATATGGTAGGACCCTACATGAGGTGCCCTCTGCGCTACTGATTAGAATACACTTTTATGTCTGTTTTTATTCGCTTTTGAAATATTTGGACAGACAAATATAAACAAACTATGCCGTGCCGAGTTAACAGTGAAAAATACAACATTTGCAGATAAGGCCAGTGGGGTGGCCAGCTTTTTTGTTCAGCGTGGCACTGGCCACTCTTTGCCACAACCTGGGGGAATTCTTGCTCTTCATTTAATTTTAGCATAATTATGTGCACCTCTCCTTTTATTATGTATTATTTTATTAATTTTTTAATAGAGGCTCAGTGGAAACAGAGCTTCAAGTCCATTCATTCTGCCTTTGACTTCCATGTATCCTTTACATTGGACAGATGAAAACTCTTCTGGTCACATAAATATCATTAATAATTAAATATGTTGGTCAAATACAAAGTCAACCTTATAGACTCAACTTGTGATTTGTAATCAGTTACTGATGTGGCGTATTGATCCGTGCAGGCATGGACCAGCATGGCGATCCCAAACGCACCAGCAGGTCTGCAACAGAACCACAGTGCTGATAGGATCCAGTCCAGACCGGAAAGTTAAACGCACTGCAAACCTCAACTAGAAAAGCAGCCAGGTCAGATCTGATGTTCTGGTCCTAGATCCATCTTATATGGATCCACGATCAGATGCCTGATCCATTGATGATGAATCCACAGCGTCTTGGCTACATCGTGGTGTTTGCTGCATGTTTGTTCTCATGCAGTGATGAAAATTTGTTCCTGTTCTGGATGGTAAACTGAACCCGCCACCTTCTTGGTGGACGTAATATTGGAAAGAAGAATGGAACAAAACTTCCTCCAATATTCACACTGAATCTAGTAATACCAGACTGAAGACTTGACGGTCTGTTTCTGGAGAAAACTTATTGTGCCTTTTCAGTGGGGCGATGACGTCTGAATTAGATGGGGGTTGAGGATTGATGATAGTGGAAGCTTGTTACAGCTGGTCTGTGATTCTGAAGTTCGGATTCATCCCCAACAGGAGATGAGATGTGTGAAACCATCAGAATCTGCAGGAATATTTCAGCAATGTTTGTATGAAAATGATGTAATGTGTCTGAGCGGCTGGAAGTTCAGACATCAAGATGTTTAAGTTTCAACAGATTATTTCTTACTGAATATGTTGTTTTAGTTAACATGAAATGAAACTGATAACACATTTTTCCTCCTTCTTCTCATCTCTGCTGGTTTTACTATGAACAACCTTCCTTCCAGGCAGCAACGCGTTGGACAAACTGCATCTGAAACAGCCTCATGAGCATGTGCACACGCTCTTTTCCCCATATAAAACACACAACTGTGGGAAGAAAACAGTTCTTTTTACAACCATTAAAGAGATTTGTGGCCTCTGCAGGTCTTCTCGTCTGACCCTTGACGTCTCATTGAACTCATGTTTACAGGACAGTCTGGATTCGGGCGTTGTGACATTAACTTTTGCTAAATTGGGAGTAAAGTGGAGATGACCACGTCAGGATGTCACCAATAAATGCAGTCTTGCGTTTTAGTCAGCAGAACGTCAATATTTTCATCAGTTCCTCAATATCCAGGAGTTTCTTCCTCTTTCCATCAGCTTTGTGACATTTAGATGATCTTTCTCTTATTGGAGTTCAAGTTTATGACTCGCTGCAGAAGAATTACTGAGAACTAATTATCTTATTCCATTATCTGGTAATGTTACTTTAACTTGAATCCTTCCCAGTTGAGCGAGAGTTCAGCTCCGTGAATGATTACAGAAACATGCAACTGTCGATCCTCAGAACATTTACGTCCAGCAATCTAAAGACCAAAGGTGGAAAATTCCATGTCAGTCATGACAGAATGACCATTAAAAGGTTTCACATACCTGTAACAGTTCAGTGCTGTAAAATCCCAGGTTGATGGCAGGAATGTTGCCAGGACGAGTGAAGTAAGGGGACAGTCTTCAGCCGTCCGGGGGGAGTTCTGCAGATGCAACAACATGCAAGCAGGTCGGCTTCATCCGGCCTACGCCTCGACTGCCGCGCGTCGCACACGAGCTGGGTTGCTATGGCGACCGAGACCAGAGCCAGACACTGCAGCCACATCGCAGATCATCACAAATACGACATGTTTATGATGACACGTTTATGCCACAACTAAACTTTCATGACAAAGAGGTGATTCTTGGGTTTTTAGGCGTCCAGACAAACTTTCACAGGGGTCCCTTCAACCAGCGTTTATTACCGTTTTATTCTATTACACTGATAACAAAACAATGTGTTGTTCGTTACATTCTGTTTAAAGGCGTTGTTAAAACAATACTGCAAATTTTAAATGTTCTGCTTCTACTGACTTCTATTTTATTTACTGTTTTCATTTAAAGCATGAGCTGAAACCTGCGTTATGAGCATGACAGCGAACACGCGGCATGCAGGCGTAGAAGAAAGATGAACACTACTTACACTTCCATCTGTCTTTTGTAGATCCCAGGTATAAAACTGATGATTTATTTTCATTTTGCTTTTGTATAAACCTGCTCTTTGTTGACATCAGACGCAGCGCTCCTGGCGGCCGGACCGAGAGGTGGAAACTTCTGGAAATGCAAACTCCACGTCGTCACTGCTCTGTCTTTATTCATCGTTTGGTCCTTTCTAGCTCAGGAATCTTCTGGAAACATCAGACATAAAACACGTGAGAATTTTTGCGGCGTTACATGCATGATTCCTTGTTTCCTTAAAGTGCGCTGCGTGTTTTGGTTCTTCTCGTTTCTCTGCAGCAGAAACTGCTGGTTTTCATTCGTTACCTGGTTCAGACGAACCTTCAGAACCGAAAGACTCATCGTTACGAATCTGGAAGTCTGCGAAACCAAAACACAGTCGGGTTACTGACTCGCAGCACCGCTAGCAGCTGAACACCAGCGTTACTACCGCGGATGATTAACGTCTTGTTGCACCAAATATCAATCGATTGGAAATTTTTATGCCTGTCTTTTTATGATGAAGGAATTCTGTAAAAATAAGATTTTTTTAGTTTCTCTGAAAATTGGACAAATATCTCATCAATAAATATTTATTTTGCATTAATTAATTAAATAATTTTATGTTATTTATTGTAACCCTTAAATAATACAAAGACATTCGGGTTGAACCTGACTGGAAAAACTATCTGCAAAAAAAACAATTTTTCTTTGTGTGAAAACGGTTTTAGTTCAGGAACTTCAGGAGAAGACTGCATGCCGTACATGCACCTTTCATCGTGCCCACGTTTAATTCCAGAGCAACACATGCAGTTCGCTGCGTTATTGTGCCATCAGGTCACTGATGTCACTTTGCTGTTCGCTTCAGACTCTCCTCTGCAGCTCCTCCACTTCATGAGTAAAGATCAGGAGGAGTTTCTGTCTCAGAGAAGCCATAAAAACAGAAGGAGCAGAGCTGTGTCTGCATCCTGCAGGATCTTTCCTCTACTGTAAGTACGTCTATTTGGTTTATCAGCAGTTTTTATGATGTTTGAGAATAAGTCGATGATTTTAGAGGGAAAGCTGAGAGGAAATGTATCATTTTTATAATCAGGATAAATATGTTCTGCATATATGAGTTAAATTGTTTTCTGCTGGTGGGAACCAGTGATACCAGTATGTCAGTAAACATGGGAACAGTTGCTTAATTTTGATCTGATGAAACCAAACTAAATGTGGCAAAAATTCGCTTTGAGCAATCTGTAGACCGAGTCAGATTCAGCTGCTTGTTTTTAACCTTTCACCAGCAGGGTGCCGATTCTGGTCCCGACCCTGGTCCCGATTCTAGTCCCGACCCTGGTCCCGATTCTAGTCCCGATTCTAGTCCCGACCCTGGTCCCGATTCTAGTCCCGATTCTAGTTCCGACCCTGGTCCCGATTCTGGTCCCGACCCTGGTCCCGATTCTGGTCCCGATTCTGGTCCCGATTCTAGTCCCGATTCTAGTCCCGATTCTAGTCCCGACCCTGGTCCCGATTCTAGTCCCGATTCTAGTCCCAACCCTGGTCCCGATTCTAGTCCCGACTCTGTTCCCGATTCTAGTCCCGATTCTAGTCCCGACCCTGGTCCCGATTCTAGTCCCGACCCTGGTCCCGATTCTAGTCCCGATTCTAGTCCCGACCCTGGTCCCGATTCTGGTCCCGACCCTGGTCCCGACTCTGGTCCCGACTCTGGTCCCGACTCTGGTCCCGACTCTGGTCCCGACTCTGGTCCCGATTCTAGTCCCGATTCTAGTCCCGACCCTGGTCCCGATTCTAGTCCCGACCCTGGTCCCGATTCTAGTCCCGACCCTGGTCCCGATTCTAGTCCCGATTCTAGTCCCGATTCTAGTCCCGACCCTGGTCCCGATTCTAGTCCCGATTCTAGTCCCGACCCTGGTCCCGATTCTAGTCCCGACTCTGTTCCCGATTCTAGTCCCGATTCTAGTCCCGACCCTGGTCCCGATTCTAGTCCCGACCCTGGTCCCGATTCTAGTCCCGACCCTGACACACAAAGCTGAAATGTACAATTCCATGCTATCAGTGTCAATATTAGTTTTGTAAGTCACTCTGGACCCACTGCTGCTTCTTATGTATGTTTTCATAAAGCTGCGCAGACCAGCTCTGTTCACACTTGGCTCAAGCTAGAAAACACAAATTTACTAACCTGCAAATGAACTGGCTCACCTGTAAGTGGGAATTGACAAGCCAACAAGTTCTTTAAAATACTTGCTATGACATTTTTTTCACATGAACATCTCATTTAAACTGAATATTAAGTGTTTTAACTTAGATTTTTACAGCAACAGCAAGGTAAACAGTGGTGTACTGGTGAAACCATAAACTTTCAGATTACGTCTTTCATTCTTGAATCTATATTGAATCAGCATCTTTTGGTAGGAGTAGCTAATTGCAGAGGCAGAGATGGTAAAAGCAGTAATGGAAGAATTAATGGAAGAGATATTTGTGTTACTGCTCGAAATTGATTTTTGTCTTCATTACTTACAAAGTTATTGCTCCAGTAGGTTTAAGAGGGGCTACGGTGTACAGGTGGAGGAGGAAAGGTTATAAAGACTGTGCTTTTTCCACAGGTGGATTAGGTTCCCTTAAACATATCCTTCATAAACTAGGGCTTAACGTGACTTATTTTGATTTATATCATAGTCAGTGATCATTCTATTGTCGTACATACGCACAGATAGTTCACTGCTATATCACTCCGTTACAGGGCGTCACCATAGCAACGTATTAATCAACTGATTCAGATCAGCTGCTTTTGACAGGGGAACAAGAGAAACGTCCTGTAGGTTGATAGCGGTTGTTTGGCATAAAAAGTACGTGGAGGTCAACATGAAATACTTCCTAAACTTGGCATATTTAGCAAGTATTGTAAAAAAAAGAGAAAAATTTGTTATAAAATGTTTACTGTGTGGTACCATGATGGTATAAATGGATTAAACAACTCTGATCTGTGCATTAGACAGTTATAATGCACTTCATGGACAAACACTGTTCTGCAGCATATCATGCATTATCAAATCAAATCAAATCAAATTGATACTTTATTCATCCCCGAGGGGAAATTCAGAGTTCAAGCCAGCTCGTCCAAGGTCAGACATACAGACATGTAACATTCATGACAAAAGAGCAATACAGAACCAAGCTTAACCATGCAGCTAGTTAACCACCAGCTAGTTAACCACCAGCGCTGCCTTACAATAGATAAGAACAGAGATACAATAGGATCATAGGGGGTCGACCTATGTCGACCAAAATTTGCGAGACACCAGGAAACTGCACACACCAAACAGCAGAAACCCAGTTATCATAAATCCAATCTAACCATCCAATGCACATATTGCAGTTGTTTAATCCTCATTTAAAATCTTAAAAAGCGATAAATCCAGTACTTTTAACATGGCACAGTGCTTTATTGTTACTACTGATCTGTTGCAGGTATGACGCTGTGGGACAGCGACATTCTGGAAGATAAGATCGGAGAAAGAGCGCAGAGCTGCAACGACTTTGAGATAGTTTGCTTTGAATCAATCGCAGACAAAACCTCAACTCTAAATGTTGAGGCATCCCTAAAAGCAAGTTTCTTAAGTGGACTGGTAGATGTGGAAGGATCCGCTAAATACCTGCATGATGACAAAAAATCCAAAAATCAAGCCAGGGTGACGCTGAAATACGAAGCGACCACAAAGTTCCAGGAACTGTCGATGGATCATCTGGGCAGAGGCAACGTGAAGTATCCGTATGTGTTTGATCAGGGAATAGCAACGCACGTTGTCACCGGCATTCTGTATGGAGCAAAAGCCTTCTTTGTGTTTGACCGTGACGTGTCCGACAATGAAAGCCATCAGGACATTGAAGGGTACCTTAAAGTGATGATTAATAAGACTCCCAGTGTTGGGATTGAAGGTTCAGGTTCTGTGAAACTTGAGGACAAAGATATTAAAAAAGTTGAAAAATTCTCCTGCAAATTCCACGGAGACTTTCTACCAATAAAATGTCCAACAAGCTATAAGGAGGCAGTGGAGGTCTACCAGAATCTCCCCACGCTCTTGGGAGAAAATGGCGTACCGATGCAGGTCTGGCTATTGCCGCTGACAAATTTAGATTCTAAAGCTGCAAAACTAGTGCACGAGATAAGCGCGACATTTGTAGAAGAAGCAGAGACAGTCATGGAGGACCTGAAAGAGGTAGAAATTAGATGCAATGATGCCCAGCATCACGCAGCAATTTCCAGAAGTTGGCAAAAAGCTGAAAAGCTTTAAAGAAATGTGCGGCGAGTTCAAGGTGGAATTCCAGCGAAGCCTGGCGCAGATACTTCCAACGATCCGGGGAGGAGGGGAAGAGGAGGCGGCGCTCGGAAAGATCCTGGAGAAGAGAATCGCATGACCTTTCAACAACACCAGCCTGAACCGGTGGCTGGACAGTAAGGAGAGAGAAATCCACATCGTCTTGTCGTTCGCCAAAATGTAAAGCTGCAAAGGTCATCATATCTCCAAATCAGCTGTTCAAGGAAGTTCTGAGTGTAGAGCATGCTGTGTGTTTCATCCTCACCTCGCTGGAAAGCGATGAACCGTACCTCGCAGCTTAATCAAAGTACCTGAAAGCAGCGGGATCCGACCAGGACGACCCTCAGGATGCAAACGCTCAGGAGGTGGAGGAGGAACAATGGTTCGCCTCAAAGGAACTTGGAAAAGAAATGAGGACAAAAGCGAGGCTCTTCAGTGATTTTTGCAGAAGCAAACAAGGAGAACGAGAACCTGAAGTTCCTGGCAGCCGGTTTAAAGGACAAGACACACAAAGGTTCGACCATCTACCTTTACAAAGACGGCTTCACCGTCAGCGAGAACTTCGAGCCTCCTTTCAAGCCTGAATCTCTGACAGTAGGAGACATAGAGCACAACAGTGTGACTGCAGATTTCTCCTCCCAGGTTTGGAGCAGACAACATCACCTCCTACTCCGTAGAGTTCTGTGTCAGAGGACAAGATGGATGGAAACAGACGACAGCACCGACATCTGGAGACGTCACAGTGAGCGACCTGAAGCCGAACACAGAGTATGTGTTCCGATGCAGAGCAGTGACCTCGCTGGGTGTCGGACTGGCTCGGGACATCACCCTTCTTCTGGATTAATGCAGGTAAACGCTCCTATAAAGATCATTTTGGCTGTTTATTACTGACTTACAAATCCCAAAATCCTTCATTGATCATATGGAGAATGTGTTTTATAATATTATTATTAATATTATTCCAAGCTAGGTTTCGACGTGACGCTGCCGGTGTGGCAGAGCGAGACTGCAGACGACACGCCGCCTTCAGAAAGCATCACTTCCTTTCCGTTCAGACACCAGATGAAACTGCAGCCTGTTAAATCACATGGAATCAAGCTGGTTTGATGATTTATTCTTTCTGTTTTATGCTAATGCTGCATTTCCCTCAGCTAAATGCGAAGAAGAGCCTTCTCCATAAAACAAACACACACACTCAATTAGCAACAGTCTCATGAAAAATGTCCTTTTGTAAAACCTTGAATCATAACTCAGAAGAAAAATGAAGCTTCAGCGTCAATGGTTGATCAGAAAGATGTTTTTCAGGTGGTTTTGTTCTAACCAGAACAAAACCACCTGCTGGAACTCAGATTAGCATGCTAGCTAACAGGACACACACTGTAAAATGCAGACGTTTAATCTGAACTGTTGTTATTTTTCATAAACGACTGAATTTACCATCCGTTTACCCAAGAGGTTTCTAGTTAGTGATTTTGATTGATCAGAATGGTGTATATTATTGTCACAATGCATTTTAGCTGTAATCGTGATCATCTTTTAACTTCCAAAACCTTCATTTTCGGTCTACAGCTGATCATTTTCAGGCCCAAACGCAGCCTGGAAGAGGCAGAGATGCCAAGCAAACAATTCTATAACAAACTTTAATGCTGCATTGTAAAAAGAAGGGATTGTAACGATGCTCGGAGCATTTTCTCTCCATTGTTCTGCTTTAAACGCGTACGCAGAAGGAAGGAGGAAGTCAAGTTCATTCATTCATTCATTCATTCATTTTCCGAACCGCTTATTCCAATTCAGGGTGGCGGGGAAGCTGGAACCTATCCCAGCCGGCTTTGGGCGACAGGCAGGGTACACCCTGGACAGCTCGCCAGTCCATCGCAGGGCCACACAGAGAGACAAACAACCACACTCACACTCATTCCTAGGGGCAATTCAGAGTGACCAATTAACCTATCAGGCATGTCTTTGGATGGTGGGAGGAAGCCGGAGTACCCGGAGAGAACCCACGCATACACGGGGAGAACATGCAAACTCCACACAGAAATGCCACTGACCAAACCAGCCAAGGATTGAACCAGCAACCTTCTTGCTGTGAGGCCACAGTGCTAACCACTGCGCCACCGTGCACCGTGAAGTCAAGTTTTCTTGGGTTAATATCACACCAAAGCTGTTCTGTTCATGTTTTCTTTTTATTTTATTTTTTTTAAATCAAAACTGCTGATTTATCCTTCAAGCATTGTATAATCAAGCAGCTTTTCATCTTTCTGTTTTCATTCATATATTCATGAGTGTTGCTCTGCTGATAAATATAGATTTGCTTGGAATTTGCCCCAAATATCTCAAACAAATGTTATGATCTAAATATAATCCAGTTGATTTCTTTTCAACATAGAAATCATCTGATGTGACTTCATCTGGTCACTGTTTTCTTGACTGATTAAACCCATAAATTAGCTTCCATAAATATCACACTGTGTTTTTGTTTGTTTCTGTTGCTGACACGTCTTTAATAAAGTCTTGTGATCTGATCATCATTTCTCAGCAATTTCTTTCCCCTGTAGTCACATCACACAAGTTTACATTTCCCAAATTAATATTTCATTCATTTTTACAGTTTTTGTCATGAAATAATATACAAATAATTAAAAATACTTTCCCCAAGGCGCATTGTCAATCCCAACACTGTTGGGATCTTTGGTGGGAATATTATTTATTCCATCATAATTCCTTTCTGTGTGCCAGTAAAGCATCACTACTCAGTCTAACAATCTCCTTATAAAATATGTTTACATCACTAGAATGGATTAAACCAGTCCTGGTCCTCGAGTACCAGAGTTCCTGCAGGTTTTCCTAGTGTCCCTGCTGCAACACACCTGACTCAGACAAGCTCCGCACATGTCTGCTAAATACACACCGGTCTGAATCAGGTGTCTTGCAGCTGGAATGCTTGGAAATCTTGCAGGACACCCGTCCTCGAGGACCTGGACTGACGATCCCTGCCTTAAATCCAGAGAACAAATTTCCCAAATGGGATCAATAAAGGGAATAAATAAATATGCATATCATTAAAAACTAAACAGCTGACTGATAAATCCCATCTAATGTCTTTTTAAACATCTATTAATGTCATTTTTATTGTAAAGTCATTTTATTTATTATTTTATTAATTATTTACACTGACTGATCCTGTCATTATATTTGTTGCTTGTTTAAGAGGAACTGTGGGAATTTCTGTGGCTCTGCTTCATGATTAAACTTCAGTAATGTGATTAAAACATTATGATGGATCAGATGACATAAATATAAACTTTCATCATAAATATTTTATAACGTGACCCTGCATTTTATGATTTATTTTCTCTGCTGGCTTCATGAAAACAGTGGCACGTGACCCAGAGGAGCGCCAGGAAAACAGCGGGAAAGCGGTTGAAATTGCGCAATCATCAGGTCACGTGTCCTTCAGGCGTTGCAGTTAATTAGCATTAGCAATTAGCTCAACTTTACCTCACCTGTCCAGCCGGAACGCGGGAACTTCCGCGTAGCTTTTAGGCTCTTTTCCTTCCTTCAGTCAGAACCAACGATGTTCGACTTTCACCCTAGCCCTGCTTCGTCTTTGGTCCGCCTGAAATGGAGAAACGTGAAGCGTGGAATCCATTCCCACGCAGAGCTCCGCGTCACGTGACATCAGCCAGCCGATGCTATTGGCTTAGAGGCCTTGAGCATCGTAACCACGTGTAAATATTTATTTTAGACCATTAAAATGTATCAAATTTATTTTTCCCCCCAGTAAAATTAATATTTTTATTCTGCGCCTCTCGAGACATTCTGTTGATATATATTTTTTATATAATTAATAGTTTTGATGAAAAAGTTGCAGCTATGACCATAAAAAATGTTTTTCAATCAAACTGAATGATTGAATGTTTTAATAAAAATGTTTTAATAAAACATGTTTTAGTTTAGTTTTGTTTTGTTTCAAAAGTCTGGATTAGGTTTTAAATTTCTAATCATTTTATGCACAAAATTAACTGAAGCGATGTTTTAAACTGGTTACTTTAAAACATTTATATTAAAACTTCTGACATGAAAACAAGTGCAGGTTTAAACCTTTACAAGTAAAAACAGATAAATTGCTTTTTATTCACACAGAAGTGGTTCAGTATTTGGAGGGAATCTCAACTGAAGTTTCTATTTAATAAAATCTAACATTTATAAAATAAAAAAAGAAGGATGAAAGTTTTCTTGATTTTTTTAGTTAAAAGGTAAAAAGTCCTCAGGATGAAAGTCGAGCTGTGAGCAGGGGAAACAATTTGACTGTGAATTTCAGTCATCAGGTGTGTTTTCCTGCTGGAAGAGGCAAAAAGCATCCATAAAGGTCTCAGATCTTCTAGTGGGAGGGATGAAGTGGTGTTTCAAGAGGAAAAAAAAGCCATTTGACAATTTATTTATTAATATGACAGTTTATTTTATTATTCAACTGTAATTTCTGTGATGACTTAAAAGCAGAAGGAGATAAAATGACATCTGATCAGCATCTGAGCAGTCTTGTCACCTAGCATACAGAGATTCCTCCTCATTCTCTGAATCTTTTGTGATAAAGAGCATTTTTCTGAAACGTTTACATGTTCCAGTTGGTTTCATAGTGGTTAAGCTCTGTCCATCTTTCCACATGACTGCCTCTGAAACGCTGCTTTTCTACCCTGTCATGTGACTGGCGTGTTCCCCTGAAGAGCTGCCAAATGCTCCTCCACATGTTACTTTTCCAGCTTGTTCTTGCTGCATCAGATTCACAATCAACTCATATTTTCCATGGAATGATAAAATGTCTCAGTTTCATCATCTGGCATGTTGTTTATGACCTACTGGGAATAATATTTCAGGTCAGGTACTTCTGAAGTACTCAGACAAACAACTATGTTGAAAGTAAAGAAATCCTCTTTCTTCCTGTGTGACCGTCAGCAAGTCGATTGGCTCATTAGATATTTGCTAGGGACGCGGACGTGATGGAGGACAGTGAATCTTAGGAAGGATTAACGTCAGTAAACAGCGACACCTGCTGGATAATCTGTATGAGAACGTGATCCTGAACACATGCCGATGATTTGATCAGATTTCAGAACATCTGTAAAACATCTGTTTTACTGGTGAAGCTGCTGGTTTTACTTCATGTTTGTAGTTTTTATCTGAACGTTTTGCTGCTAATTTCTGTCTTTCAGTCACGATGGTTCTGTGAAACCCTGGTTTTTACCGACCAACCACCTTCCAGTCTCTTCCTGTTGGACTCAGTTTGGGTTTTGGGGGTTTTTTCTGTTTGAAATCGACACCTGATGCTTCTTTAAACGTGGAAATGAGTGTGTTTCCCCTCCTTCCTGCTGTTTCTCCTCCTCCACTAATGAATAAATATTTGTTGCTTCCTCAGAGGATTTTAAGACAGGAGCAGCAGAAACGGCCTCAGGGGACGGCTGCTTTCCTACTGTAAGTACATGAAATCTCTTCATTTCTACTCAATTTATTTTTCTGCTCAGGAAGAAAAAACAGCTGAAATGTGATGAAAACTAAAAGTTTCCTAGAATGAATTTTTGTTTTTTTCTTTGACCAACACAAGTTAAAAACATTCCTTTTAATAAAACATCTGCAGACATTTATCTGCGTTTTTTCCTGCACCAGTAAACTTTAAACGTACAGATTCCTTCATCCAACCACGTTCATCCTGAGGTTTTATCTGTTTGGAGGTTTGCAGAAGCTTTCGTGTCTCTGCTGGCAGCAGATTTCTGACACAAACAGAAAACTTCAGTTTTCTGCAGTCGTTTCTCCCGTCGGTCCGTTTTGTGCCAAAGCTGCTGGTGAGACGGCTAAGTTCAGCTTCCTGTTCGGTTTCAACCCCCGTCAGAATGATTCATGTCAAATGTGACCGACGTGGCCCCGAGAGGCACATGAGGAAACCAGGATGTCTTTAAGATTCGTTCACGCTTTTTTATTTCCTGTTTTATGATGTGGAATTATTTAGAAAAATATTTAAGAAGAAGAAAGAAAAAAGTTCCTGTCGGGACATCATTACATCCGTTATGTAAAACATACAAATTACAGCTCTTCACTTTCTATCCATCCATCCATCCATCCATCCATCTGTCATCCATCCATCCATCTGTAATCCATCCATCCATCCATCCATCCATCCATCCATCAATCCATCTGTAATCCATCCATCCATCATCCATCAATCCATCTGTAATCCATCCATCCATCCATCATCCATCCATCCATCCATCCATCTGTAATCCATCCATCCATCCATCCATCCATCCATCAATCCATCTGTAATCCATCCATCCATCCATCCATCAATCCATCTGTAATCCATCCATCCATCCGTCATCTATCATCCATCCATCCATCTGTAATCCATCCATCCATCCATCCATCCATCCATCCATCCATCAATCCATCTGTAATCCATCCATCCATCCATCCATCCGTCCATCCATCCATCCATCATCCATCCATCCATCTGTAATCCATCCATCCATCCATCCATCTAACCATCCATCATCCATCCGTCCATCCATCCATCTGTAATCCATCCATCTGTCCAAACATCCATCCATCCATCCATCTGTAATCCATCCATCCATCCATCCATCTGTCCAAACATCCATCCATCCGTCATCCATCATCCATCCATCCATCCATCCATCCATCCATCCATCTGTAATCCATCCATCCATCCAACCATCCATCCATCATCCATCCATCCATCCATCCATCCATCCATCCGTCCATATGTCCATATGTCCAACCATCCATCCGTCATCCATCCATCCATCCAACCATCTGTAATCCATCCATCCATCCATCCATCCATCCGTCCGTCATCCATCCAACCATCCATCATCCATCCATCCATCCATCCGTCCATCTGTCCAACCATCCATCCATCATCCATCCATCCATCCATCTGTAATCCATCCATCCATCCATCCATCCATCCAACCATCCATCATCCATCCATCCATCCATCCATCCATCCATCCGTCCATCATCCATTCATCCATTTATCCGTCCATCCATCCATCCATCCGTCATCCATCCATCCATCCATCCGTCCGTCCGTCATCCATCCATCCAACCATCCATAATCCATCCATCCATCCATCCAGCCGTCCATCATCCATTCATCCATTTATCCATCCATCCATCCATCCAACCATCCATCCATCCGTCATCCATACATCCATCCATCCATCTATCCATCCATCCATCCATCCATCCATCTGTCCAAACATCCATCCGTTCATCAATCCATCCATCAAATAAATTAAATAAAATCTAAACAGAACCAAACTTTTGAATCTTTTCCATGTAAATTTAAAAGAAAAGTGGAAAATGAGTCCAGAACTGCATTTAACGTGTTCTGATCCGTCTCCTTCCTTCCAGACTGAACGATGGAGTCAAAAAGCAGCAACACGGTGATGGTGGCGGCTCTCGGTCGACATTTCACTCTTGGAAAGCTGTACAACTGTCGCCAAGACTCCCTCATCCCCAGTAAGGATTAGTCAAATATGTTGAGGTGTAAATTCTTGTTTATGTGTTTGAGAATCATACATTGTCATGACCCAGCATGGACGGCCGCAGGATGAGTCAATGCAAAATACTCTCAATTAGTAAAGAAATGTGTTTATAAATGTAATAAGATAAGATATGACTCAACACACACAGAGTAACACCAAAAAATTAGGCTGAACTTGGAATATTTTTCACATCTTGGAGCCTGAAGTAAGAGTTTCAGGACCAGATCATCAGTTATGTGTCCTCACAGATGTCTTGTTGGGGAGACGGTTGCATTTGCATGACCACTCATCATATGGTTCTTGTAGTTTTTACTTCCTGCAGGTGCTCCTGATGATTGTCTGCTGTGTTTTCTTGCAAAGTTTCTTTCTTTCCAGGTGCAACAGCTGTTTTTTTTTCTGTTTTGTTGATTGCATTGGTTTGTGGTTGTTTTTCAACTTTTTCATCTGCCTTTCCTCCATTTTTCTCTCCATCTTCTTCCTTCTGTCTTTTCTACAGTGCAGTTTCAGAGTTTTGAGTAAAACTAGCAGGAAACATTTTGTTTTAATTACTAAAATAAAATATGAAAATAAGATTTCAGCTTCGATAGGAGACGTACATCCAAACAGCTCCTCTTGCAAAGAAAAATTTCTTTGTCACATTTCAACAGCCAGACCACCGTTCTTCTGTCCTGATGCTGGACGGTGTTACAAAACAAAGTATTCTACTTCCTGTCTGACAGTAAACTTGTTCTGCTGAAAACACACCAGTTGGACGTCTTTCTGACTGATGACACCACTGAAAAACCTTTTTTGTGACTTGTTTGAACTAAGTTAGAAAAGCAGAATGGTAGGAATTTTACATATGAGCCAGCAAAATGTGCTGCATTTGGTGGTAATTATTAAAATCCGCTTGGCACGGTAGAATATTGGACTGGAAAAGTAGGTCAGATGATAGTCAGACTCCTCGCGACCCTGAATTGGATGAAGCGGTTAGGAACATGAATGAATGAATTACTTATTTATTCATCGTTCGTTCCTGCTTTTGAATTAGAACATTTTCCTCTGTTTTGTTTCAAGCCTCTGAAATGATGGCGGATCGTTTGTGGTAACTTTACCGTCTTTAAGTTCTCTGAATCAGTTTCAAAGTGGGATTAATCTTCACACTCCTGAAAAGTCTAAATATGTCATGATCACTTGGAAGGGGTTAAAATATGACAGTTTTTTTCTTCCTCTCATGTCATAAATGATGGTTTTTGGTTTCATAACACGCTGCTTTCAACTCAGACTGTTGGTT
Source organism: Telmatherina bonti (assembly GCF_933228915.1). Classification (NCBI taxonomy): domain Eukaryota; kingdom Metazoa; phylum Chordata; class Actinopteri; order Atheriniformes; family Telmatherinidae; genus Telmatherina; species Telmatherina bonti. Next base: position 6,292,782 of record NC_136625.1, on the reverse strand, counting down.
CAGATGCTTTTCAAAGCAATTGGGAAGCAGCTTGTCCTCCTCACTTCATTGTCTTCATTGCAGGTATGACACTGTGGGGCCGCGATGATCTGGAAAACCATGTGGTCACTAAAAACAAGAGCTACAATGACATTCAGATATTTTCATCTGAGTCCATTTCACAGAAAACTTCGTCTCTAAGCATCGGCCTGTCCCTGAAAGCAAGTTTTCTGTTTGGGCTGGTTCACATTTCTGGATCAGCTAAATACCTGCACAATACTAAGAAGTCCAGGATGCAAGCCCGAGTAACTCTGAAGTATGAAGGGACCACAGAGTTCAAGGAACTGTCGATGGAACATCTGGGAAGGGTCAATGTGAAGTATCCCGAGGTTTTTTAGCAGGGAATTGCAACGCATGGTGACGGGAATCCTCTATGGAGCCCAGGCCTTCTTTGTGTTTGGCTGCGATGTGACTGAAGATGAAAGCCGACAAGAATTTGAAAATAACTTCTTCGGGATCCTGAAGAAAATCTCAAACCTTATATTAAAGGGCGGCGGCCTCGTGAACACGACGAGTAAAGACATGCAGCTAGTTGAGAAGTTCTCCTGCAAATACCAAGGAGACTTTTTCCTTAAAAAGACTCCAACGTGTTTCCAGGACGTAGTGGAGGTCTATCAGAACCTGCCGACAATGCTGCAAGAAAGTGCCATTCCACTGAAGGTCTGGATGGCCTCGTTGGCGAGTTTAGATGCTTCGGCTGCTAAGCTGGTGCGTGAGATCAGCACAGCTTTCATAGAGGAAGCTCAGAGTGTTGTGGAGTCCTTCGCTGAGCTGGAGATGAGGTGCAACGATACTCTTAGAAACATGACACAGTTCTCAGAGATCAGCAAGAAGCTCAAAAACTTCAAGAAAATGTGTTCAGAGTTCAAGCAGAACCTTCAACAAACCCTTGCAAAGAAACTCCCGTTAATCCGAGGAGGAGAAGAAGAGGAGTCTGTGCTCGTAGATGTCCTGAAGAAGATGAAGTCGTCTCCTTTTAACAGCAAAGCCCTGAACGAGTGGCTGGACCGTGAAGACAGAGAAGTTGCCACGGTGACGTTTTTCTCCAGCTTGATGAAAAACATGCGAAGCGTCCCGTCGCAGGTTGACCTGCACAAGGAAGTTCTGAGTGTAGAACATGCTGTTTGTTTCGTCTTCACCTCGGTGGGAAGCGAAGAACCCTTTCTCTCAGCGCTGTCACATTACGTCAAAGTAAAAACCAGCAAAGGCAACTTTCACAAGCTTCACGCTCCTCTTACAGCCACGGACCAGTGGTATGCCTCAGAGGAAGTCCAGGAGGACACGAGGAAAAGAGTCAAGCTCTTCAGTGATTTTGCAGAAGCAAACAAGGAGAACAAGAACCTGAAGTTCCTGGCAGCAGGTTTAAAGGACGAGACACACAAAGGTTCGACCATCTACCTTTACAAAGACGGCTTCACCGTCAGCGAGAACTTCGAGCCTCCTTCCAAGCCTGAATCTCTGACAGTAGGAGACATAGAGCACAACAGTGTGACTCTGCAGATTTCTCCTCCCAGGTTTGGAGCAGACAACATCACCTCCTACTCCGTAGAGTTCTGTGTCAGAGGACAAGATGGATGGAAACAGACGACAGCACCGACATCTGGAGACGTCACAGTGAGCGACCTGAAGCCGAACACAGAGTATGTGTTCCGATGCAGAGCGGTGACCTCGCTGGGTGTCGGACCGGCCGCCGACGTCACCGTGATGATTCAGCAACCACAAAGGTATCGCTTTACATCTGCCTTTCCCAAACTGGGGGTCCCGACTCTTCAAGGGCTTTTAGGGACAGGGGTTGCCAGATCATCACATAAACACTCCTTCCAAAGTCCCGGTTGTTAAACTTTCCAGTAAAATTCACAGAAAATGTAAAATGTTGCTGCAACACTGATAAAATATCATGAATGAAGGACTTTTAGGTAAAATTTCAAAAGAAAACAGTGGTTAGAATCCAACAACACAAAATATTGACGTGTCAGTAAGTTCACCTGCTCTGTGACTGGCAACCTGTCCAGGTGAACCCACGGCTCGCCTGATTGGCTCCAGCTTCCCCGCGACTCCCGATGGGACTGTTTAGATACAAGTTGTCATGGAAACGGAACATTTAGTGGTCGATTGTTGGTTCAGACTCTTCTTCTGGGGTTGTTTGTGGTTGATCATCTTGTCAGAGAACAACCGGTTGTGTCATAAATCTGCAAGCAATCAAAAGTTTAGAGAATGTTGAATTAATTTCACCTTTAAAGGTTTTACTGTAGTTCTGGTACTTTCTGCCATCATATGACAAGACGAAGGCTTTCCCTCCCCGTGTACACACAGAGATGTCTGCATGTGTGTGTATCAGTGTGTGTGTGAGAGGCAGAAAGCAGATTAGATATAAATAATTCATAAGAATCTTTTTGTGAATGTGTAACTTTAAACTGAAGGAAGAAAATTTTGACTTTTGTTTCTCATTTGCAGCCTGCAGGAGGTTCAGCTTCGTTGCGTTACCAGCGGAGCAGGAGAAAGAAGAAGAACCAGACCATCGTCATCCTCATCATCCAGCAGATGGAACAAATTTTCCATAAATTATAGATGACAAAGTCTGATTTATCGTGTCACAGAAAGTCTTTTTTATTTCATGATGAAACAGTTTTATTTTATAAAATGTTTTTTTTATTTTTGTGGACATTTTTAACTTATTTTTTTTTAGATTACAAATAATCTAAAAATGATTTTTTTCCTGTTTTAAACAACTTTACTTTATCAGAACAATGATTTTAAAGACTTGATGTAATAATAAAATGCAGTGTAACTGGAAATTGTTTTTTATCTGTAAATAAAAACTTTAAAAAAGTATGAAAGGTGTTTTCCATAAAAATCCAAATCATATTAAACAGTAACTGGATTCCATGTTTTTAGCTTACATTGAAATGTTTTTGCTGTGCAGCTTGTTTGGAAGATAAACTATGAATAATTTAAAATAATTTTCATTGTCAGTGAAAACGAAGGGCTGAAAAGACCTGAGAGGAAGTTAAACTAGAAAAGCACTCAGAGAGCAAACCTCCGCCAAGCGCCACCGTTCTCCCCATATTATAATTATTTGTTCTCTTCCTTTGATGACAATTCCAAAGACCCCTTATCATATTCTGGATCACAGTATCAGGAATGATTCCTTTACCTGGGTCAGTCTTCCATATATTTTACAACCTGTTGGAAGCTTGTCCTGGATTTTGTTCCGAAGTTCTCCCACCATTTTTGTTTGGGTTACGTATACAAAGTGTTTGCATGACAGAGTTTGTATAGAACTGCTGGACCAGACCGGAGGGAAAAGAAAAAGGATAGAAAGAAAACAGAAAGAAGAAAGAAAAAAAAACATCAATAATAATCATAAAAAGAAAAGCAGAAGACAGCGGACAGAGTATAGGCATGTACACACACACCTAAACACACATAAGCCAAGCACAGATTCTAGGTCCCCCAGTGAGACGACAAACCCAACAACTGTCAGGAGCACCAGAAACTAACCAGTTAAATCAGAAAGAAAACCAGCCATTGTTAGTGAATAAACCTGCAGGCGACTCAGTGACTGTGTCACATGCAGAACATACAGAGTGGAACGTGTTCAGAGAAGACTGATCATGCCAATGTGACCCCGCCCACACAAAGGCGAGAGGTGGGCCAGGAGAACCCCGAGACCCAAGCAGCTGGCAGCCACCCCCAAGCACAGACCCCAACCGCCAGCTGCCCGGGTCCAGCCATGCACCCACCCAGGAGGGGGAGAAGGGGGGTCCCAGTCAGAGTCCCCAAACAGATAAATGTATAAAAACTGGTAAAAACATAACATCCATGGCAGAGGTAAGAAAGAGAATAAACGGTTTCACGATGCTCTGCATGATGCCTTCAGGTGCTGCTCTGACTCCAGTAAGTTCCATTTAAACCTCTGGAGCATCTCCTAACAGCTGACCCGCCGTGTAAAACCCAAACTGGTGTCTCAAACTTTAGAAAAAAACAACAAACTTTATTCAGATTTTTTTTTTTTTTTTTTTCAAAGCGAACAGAAATATTATTTTGATTGAATCCAGGACTGAGAGGAGCTCCGGACACTCAGAGCTCCTCATATTTACATGTTCATCCTGATTAGCTGTTTGTCTCCGAGTCATCTGCCAATCAGTCGCTTCTCAGGCAGCGAGGAATCATTTCCACATATCTGCTGATCCGTTAAACTCTGCAGGTTTAGTTTCTTCCTGTTTGAACTGTTGTGATGTTTGGAGTTTTTACTTTTATCACATCGCTGTTCGCTTTACAAACCAACACAGGAACAAATCTGGTTTCTTTTTACCTTTTTTTATCTTGATCCACATCAGCAATAAAACATTTTAATAGCTGATGTCCTTCATGTGTCACCATATTTGTTTTATTCCTTCACCCCCACAGGAGCTTCTGCATTAAACTCTGCTGTACAGCATGAAAAGCAGGAACATTATTAACACACATGTGGCTTGATGATGATATTCTGACACCTGGACATTTTATATGTCAGTTTTACGGAGACGCTACGGCGTAAAAACGGTACTTTCAACACAGATTGTTTTCCTGCAAAACAAGGAAAAACAGACTTATTCAAATCCAAGAGTTTCTTTGAAACCATTAAACATGAAGTATTCCTGAAAAATTCTTCCAGTAAAGATTTAAAGTGTTAAAATTTGGTTGTTTTTTTTTACAGATTTTATCAGCTGAGCAGCAAACAGCAGCAACAGGATCAAACTTTTCCTGCTTCACATAAACCAGCTGCAAGTTTAAAGCTTTAACAAGGAAAACGGTCTTCATTTAGAAATAAATGTATTATTTAATGCCTGAGCAGAGGAACGAAGCTCAAAATGTCCCAACCTGCTGCACTTTGGACACCAGCAGCTGCTGAAGTCCGACGCCATCGTGCAGAAGCATCATAACAACACACTAAGGAGCCTTTAAACTTGTACTTGCATGAAGGAAACACTTATTTTGCTTCCCATGGACAGTTTTAGAGAATGTCTTCATTCTAGGAGCAGGTTTTATCAGATGATGGTGCATCTTACAGTTTACATCCCAGAAGGACAGAAAGTCAGTGAAACAGCGTCGCTGTGAGCAGAAGCAGCAACACGCTGCTGGACGTCTGCACGTCATTATAGGTCAGCAGAAAACAGGAAGTAGTTTCCACCTCTTCTTCTGCTGAAGGCACGTCTCCGACATGTCCTCCTGTGTCGTCCTGGTGGACAGAACTCCTGCAGGAACCTGGAAACAGAGAAGTCTGCAGGGCCTGGTGGTCCGCCTCCTTCGGGCCAACTGGAGACCAGAGCAGCTGGTTTCATCTTTTAGTCCCAGTTTCTCCGTCAGGAAAAAGCTGACGTTTTGATTGATGTGCTGCTTTCAATACCAGATGCAGTTTCAGTTTCTGGTGCTCTCAGTTCGGTGATGATGCTCAGTGCCTCCTCAGGCTGCTCAGTCAGAACCAGCCTGTAGTTCTGGATGTCACCGGTGGCTTTCTGTGGGAAAGCAAAGACTTGGTTCAGTGGCTGAATGACAACTGGATCCTTGTCAGACTGCGAGAAAAATGTTTTTAGGTTCTGAGATTTAACACATTATGTCTGGAAACACACAAAAAGCTTCATTTTAGCAAAAAAAAAAAACCAAACAAACAAAAACCAAAGATGGCCAGCAGAGGGAGCTAGAGCGCCACTGCTGATGCTTCTGGCATGAAAACCAGCCGACTGACACTGAACTCATCATCTCTAAAAGTCTGCATGAAAGGCGGTCTAACCAGAGACTGTGGCAGCGGCTCTTTATGGAAAAACCCCTTCCAGGAGTCTGAACGGCAGTGGACCAGGGACCAGAACAAAGCAAACAGGAAACCCAGCATGACGATGGTGGTCACGATCACGGTGGTGGGCATCTTCCAGTCTGCAAGTCTCTCCAGACCTGAGAGAGAAATCACACTGTTAGTCCGCCAGATTCACAAAGACACTCTCAGGCCTCATTACTGAGGTGAAAGCTGGATCCTAAATTCCTGAAAGAGTTGGAATAATGAGGACATGCCAGAAACACTGATGACGAAACTGATTGTAGTGACTTGTGAACTACATGAACTAATATTTATTCTCAGTAAAACACAGAAACCATCCATCCATCCATTCATCCACCTATCCATCATCCATCCATCCAGCCATCCATCCATCCTTCCATCCATCCATCCATCCATCCACCTACCTATCCATCATCCATCCATCCAGCCATCCATCCATCCTTCCATCCATCCATCCATCCATCCACCTACCTATCCATCATCCATCCATCCATCATCCATCCATCCATCATCCATCCATCCAGCCATCCATCCATCCATCATCCATCCATCCAGCCATCCATCCATCCTTCCATCCATCCATCCATCCATTCATCCACCTATCCATCATCCATCCATCCAGCCATCCATCCATCCTTCCATCCATCCATCCATCCATCCATCCATCCACCTACCTATCCATCATCCATCCATCCAGCCATCCATCCATCCTTCCATCCATCCATCCATCCATCCATCCACCTACCTATCCATCATCCATCCATCCATCATCCATCCATCCAGCCATCCATCCATCCATCATCCATCCATCCATCCAGCCATCCATCCATCCTTCCATCCATCCATCCATCCATCCATCCATCCATCCACCTATCCATCATCCATCCATCCATCCATCCATCCATCCATCCATCCATCCATCCACCTATGCATCATCCATCATTCCTTGCTTCCATCCATCCATCCATCCTTCCATCCATCCATCCATTCATCCACCTATCCATCATCCATCCATCCATCCATCCATCCATCATTCCTTCCTTCCATCCATCCATCCATCAATCAATCCATCCTTCCATCCATCCATCCATTCATCCACCTATCCATCATCCATCCATCCATCCATCCATCCATCCTTCCTTCCTTCCTTCCTTCCTTCCATCCTTCCTTCCTTCCATCCATCCATTCATCCACCTATCCATCATCCATCCATCCATCCATCCTTCCTTCCTTCCTTCCTTCCTTCCTTCCTTCCTTCCATCCTTCCATCATCCACCTACCCATGATTCATCCATCCATCCATCCATCCATCCATCCTTCTATCCATCCATCCATCCATCCTTCGATCCATCCATCCATCCATTCATCTACCTATCCATCATCCATCCATCCATCTATCTATCCATCCTTCCTTCCTTCCATCCATCATCCACCTACCCATTATTCATCCATCCATCCATCCATCCATCCATCCATCCTTCCTTCCTTCCTTCCTTCCTTCCTTCCTTCCTTCCTTCCTTCCTTCCTTCCTTCATTCATTCATTCATTCATTCATTCATTCATTCATTCATTCATCCATCCATCCTTCTATCATCCATCCATCCATCCATCCATCCATCCACCTATCCATCATCCATCCTTCCTTCCTTCCTTCCCTCTATCCATCCATCCATCCATCCATCATCTATCCTTCTATCCTTCCATCCATCCATCATCAATCCACCATCTATCCATCCATCCATCCTCTATACATCCATCCATCCATCCATCCTTCCTTCCATCCACTCATCAATCCATCATCCACCTACCCATAATTCATCCATCCATCCATCCATCCTTCCTTCTTTCCATCCATCCATCCATCCATCCTTCTATCCATCCATCTATCCATCATCAATCCACCATCTATCCATCCATCCATCCATCCATCCATCCATCGTCTATCCATCCTTCCTTCCATCCATCATCTATCCATCCACCCATCCATTTTCTGCCACTTATCCGGGGTCGGGTCGCGGGGGCAGCAGGCTAAGCAGGGAAGCCCAGACTTCCCTCTCCCCAGCCACATTTGCCAACTCTGTGGGGGAATCCCAAGGCGTTCCCTGGCCAGCCGAGAGATATAATCCCTCCAGCGTGTCCTGGGTCTTCCCCGGGGTCTCCTCCCAGAGGGACGTGCCCAGAACACCTCACCAGGGAGGTCCAGGAGGCATCCTGACCAGATGCCCGAGCCACCTCAGCTGGTTCCTCTCGATGCGGAGGAGCAGCGGCTCTACTCTGATCTTCTCCAGGATGACCGAGCTCCTCACCCTATCTCTAAGGGAGAGCCCGGCCACCCTGCGGAGGAAACCCATTTCAGCCGCCTGGATACAAGATCTCGTTCTTTCAGTAACGACCCACAGCTCATGACCATAGGTGAGTGTAGGAACGTAGATCGACTGGTAAATGGAGAGCTTCGCCTTCTGGTTCAGCTCCTTCTTCACCACGACAGACCGGCGCAGAGTCTGCATTACTGCAGACGCCGCACCGATCAGTCTGTCCATCTCACGCTCCATCCTTCCATTACTTGTGAACCAGACCCCGAGATATTCTAACACAGAAACACAAGACATTTTATCTTTTCAGCTTATTTCAGCAAAATGTTCTTAAAGACGGGGAACAAGGCAACAAAAAGGCTGGAAAAGCTGCAGCTAATCGGCTTGTTTACGAGGCTCCGGAGACATCATAACACCTGAAAGAGTCTCTGACGAGTAAAGATGGACAGAAGTTCAACAGACTGCACAAAATTCCACCAACTGTGGAAAAGTTTCAGAAAAATGATGCCTGTGAAGACTCTACCTGTGAGGGCCACACAGTGGGGGTCGGTGCTGCTGCTCCGGGGCCCTGAATGCAGCAGGATCTGCGCTCGGACGCAGTACATGGCGCCCTCCTGCAGGGCGGCGACATGCAGCACCTTCTGCTCAGCCGGCATCTCGTACACCATGGCCTGAAAGGCGACAACAAGACAGGCTGAAACGGGAAGTTCTTCCAACCTGCAGCCACAGATGAGATGACAGAAACGAAGAGAAGAAAGAAACAGAAAAAGAAGAGCAAGAAAAGAGAACATCAGCTGACCTGCAGCTCATCGTCCTTCTTCCACACCGTCACGCTGGCCGTGGCGATCAGAGGAAGCTCCTCAAACGACACCAGGAGGCCGTCGCCTGCTGTCGTCACCTTCATCTCTGGCACCATCAGGACCGCTGCGGGTCAGATTCACACTTTCATTCATCGGCTGAATCCCAACAAACCCTCGTTCAGACACACGAGTCATCATGTCGTCTTGAACTTTGACCCTTCGTGTGACGCATGACGCGCAGCTGCTGTCTTACTGTCTCTCCTGTTGAAGGGTCGGCTGAGTTCAGTCCAGGCTGAGAGCTGCGAGCCGCACTGGGCGCGGACCCGCAGGCTGTAGTCGGAGTCGGATCCCAGGTCAAAGGTCAGGTCGCAGCGAGCGTGAGGCGTCTGCTGGCAGTCTGCAGCGTCCATCCAGCTGCCTCCCCTCATCAGCAGCTCGAACTCTCTGAGGACGACGCGGGACACGTAAAGGGTTAATGTGGAGGCGGAGCCGAAGCTCAGACCCACGTTTTTACTCTGCTTTAGACTTTTTACTGGTTTCTGTGCTGTGAGACTGGAGCAGGAACCAGTACACCCACCAGTAAACCAGTCTGCTCAGAGAATCACATTATCTCTCCAGTTCCACAGTTTGACAGCTTTCCTGCAAAAAAGCTCCAAAAACACAGAATCTGGTCGTCCATGTGTCTCTGCAGCACGGACGCTCCTCAGCGAGCCGCCCATTGGTCGCCTTCCACCCCGTCAGGTCCACCTCCTGGCATCGGCTGGCGTTTAACTCCACGACCTCTGCAACCAGTTCTGTACTGGTTTTACTGTTTGTTGCCGAACCGGGAAAATAACATTTTCCTGTTCAGCCTCTTGTTACGTAAAATACCTTTTTAAATAAAGTTTTATTTGTGATTGACACACAGTGGCAGTCATCTTGACTGTTTATGAGCCAGAAACTTGTCATGCTGATTATTTAGAACCTGACGTGGGCGTGACGTCGTGCATTCCCGCGCTACGGCTCACCGCCGCACGCCATTCCTCAGATTCTGTCTATCTGGGAATTTCTCGTCTTGTCATGTGTGTGTGTGTGTGTGTGTGTGTGTTCACACTGTGAGCAAAAGGTTTTAGCTTTGATTGCCAACCTGTTGGGTGGCATTTATCACACGCTGTTGCTCCTACAGAGACAAACACACCCACATCTGTGCATCAGTCTGTTTCGTTCTGTGTGTGTGTGTGTGTGTGTGTGTGTGTGTGTGGCGGCAGCCATGACTTGCAGAATCTGAAGAAACCAGAGTCTTTGCTCCTGATAAGCTGCTTGTTGTCAATAGTTAGTTTTATTTTGGACATTTCAGATGAATTTGGGTGTTTTTGTGTCCTGCTTGTGGATTAAATGTAACTTTCTGTGTGCAGCACGCTGGGAAGTGTGTATTCTATGTATGCTGTGTAAATAACGTGGACGGGGTTGTGTGTCAGAGGTTTTGGGTGTGCGATACTGCAAAACGTGGTGTCGATCAGACTGATACCAAGTAATATTGGGCTGATACTGGTCCCAGTATGTTTTACTGCACAGAACTGGTGGATTTAATCCTTTCATTTTTCTGATCAACTCGAACCATAAAAACCGGAATTTGTTACCATGACGACGAGAGCTTTGGGCCTGGAAATGTCCTGTCACACTAGTATCGATCCGTATCGATGTCAACGTTGGTATCAGTATTACTGGTATTTGGATCGACTCTCCCACTGAGACGCCAAGTCGTCTCCAGCTGATTGGCTTCTTCACCAGGAAACAGAAAAATTAAAAAAAAAAAAAAAAAAAAAAAAAAAAAAAAAAAAAAAAAACCCCGAGGAAAAGGAACAAACTGTGTCAATTGTAGACTTTAGTCTGACGATGTGAGTCTGAGAGCTGAAGGTAGAAACCACGAGAATGTTGGATGGAACTCAGATACAGCCGGGACACTTTAAACTCTGGGATTAAAACATTTCTTTTCATTCACAGACATCAAATCTGCACAGAAACTCTCCCCGCATGCAGCCATTTGGCCTTTCTAACTTCCATCCACACAGGACAGACGAGTGGCGGATCAGCTGATATCCCAACTCAGGTGGAACAGAAACCATTGATCTGTAAAGGAGGTTATTTCTAATGTTGCTTTGTGTCGTAATGTAACCCGACAGGTAGAAGTTTAGAGCTACAACACGACACCGACCATGTTTATGAGAGGGTTTTAATTCCTCTCAGTGATGAAAAATTAACACATGAACTCCTAATTCTGAATAAAAGTGACAATTCAGAATTAAATTTGTTTTATTCCCATTTTATATCCTAACTGATTAATTCCTCGGTCATGTAAACGTTCATCCTGCTCAAAGTTAATTCCGGTTGTTCTGCGCAGGTCGATTCTGGTCGAAGTAAGTCCATCACGTCCTGCTAGCCAATCAGAACCCTTCCTGCTGGCCAATCAGAACCCTTCCTGCTGGCCAATCAGAGCCCTTCCCAGCCTGGCCAATCAGAGCCCTTCCCAGCCCCCACATCTAAATCTGAGTTAAGTAAAGGCAAATAAATAAGTTTTCCATGGAAACTCATTTGGAATTTTTAAATCTGGATATATGAACATGTCACCGTGGCCATTTTCTCACGTCTTTGTTTTCCAGACAAACTGCGAGCAGAAGCATCTCTGCATCTTAACGTGGAGATGTTCGCTCTATGTGAAATCGTTTGTATCAGGATGATAAAGTGTGATTTCTTCCACCATATTAAACTCCATCATATCCCATGTTTCATAATTCTCACATGACAAGCTGTTGCCGTTAATTTGTTCCGTTTCAGAACAAAGTCTTCCCAACTTTCCACCACAGCTGAGATTATTACGAGGGAGAAATTATCCATCTGTTTATTAGAAAAACATATTTGAAATATAATCACTTTGCATGAATGAGAGGGCGCGTTGCAGTGTGATGTCAGAGAGAGAAGCGTTTCCATGGCGAGGTCATGCGGACCTGTAGAGCATGGTTTAGTGTGAATCTGGTGGGTTTCTGTCCTGTGTGCTAAACAGTCCAACCTGCAGACTGTGTGGAAAAGACGGAGATGCTTGTTGGTCATTTTTTGTGAAAAATATTCATCAACTTTGGTGTTTTAGACAATTACACAATGTGGTGGATGGACAAAAACCTGGTTCAAAAACGCTTTAATGTAATAATGTAAGAAATTGCCAAAAGCTTATGAGCCATCTGTGACGACTGAAACCATCCAGCATGTCCTGAAAGCCCCTTCTGGTCTGTAGTCAGGAGAAAAGTTCTCAGTAGACACCTGAGACCAGGTTGTAGGCCTCAGGGCCGGGACCGGCGAGCCGAGACCAGCGAGCCGAGGACCCAGGCCTCACGTTGGATGGCAGACAAAAATAGGAGGTTTTATGAGGAAAACTGAAACGTGCAGAAGCGAAGATATTTACTAAATAAAAAACCCTTACGTGTCTGAAACCCAAACTCAACCTGGAATCTGGATTCTGAATGATAATATTTCATTTTAATCCACAAACGTTCATTCATTCATTCATTTTCCGAACCGCTTAATCCATTCCGGGTCGCGGGGAAGCTGGAGCCTATCCCAGCTGGCTTTGGGCGACAGGCAGGGTACACCCTGGACAGCTCGCCAGTCCATCGCAGGGCCACACAGAGACGAACAACCAACTCATTCCTATGGGCAATGTAGAGTAACCAATTAACCTATCATGCATGTCTTTGGACGGTGGGAGGAAGCCGGAGTACCCGGAGAGAACCCACACATACATGGGGAGAACATGCAAACTCCATCCACAAACGTTTTGGTGTAAAAATGCTTAATTTTATAGTCTTTTTGTTTGATTTTAATTTCCTCAACCAGGAGGAAACGATGGATTAGTCAGGTGGAGAGAAACAGCGTGCTGAACTCACCCTTGGTACTGGACAGAGTAGAGCACGGTGGCGTTGCACGCAGCCTCCAGTGGGGGCCACCTCAGGATGTGCCTCATGTTGACAGAGTCCATAGAAACCTTGGGAGGAGCCGGCAGGGCCCAGATATCTGCAGAGACAACCAGGTTATTGATTACCTGAAGAGCAACGTGAAAACATCACACAGACCAGGAACTGGAGGACGTAGAGTGCAAACTGGTCGGAGTGCACGTATTAAGAGCGGATTTCACATCATCAGGTTCACAACACTGTTTCCTTCCACCCAATCACACAGGATCAATGCACATGTAAACATGTAAACATGTATGTCAACCTGTATGTAAACATGTATGTAAATGTATGTAATTCTTTAGCATGCTAGCCTGCTGTTTGCTGGTAGCTAATCCTATAGCACGCTAGTTTTCTATTTGTTGGAAGCTAATCCTTTAGCATGCTAATCTGCTATTTGCTGGAAGCTAATCCTTTAGCATGCTAGTCTGCTATTTGGTGGTAGCTAATCTATAGCATGCTAGTTTCCTATTTGCTGGAAGCTAATCCTTTAGCATGCTAGTCTGCTATTTGCTGGAAGCTAATCCTTTAGCATGCTAGTCTGCTATTTGCTGGAAGCTAATCCTTTAGCATGCTAGTCTGCTATTTGGTGGTAGCTAATCTATAGCATGCTAGTTTCCTATTTGCTGGAAGCTAATCCTTTAGCATGCTAGTCTGCTATTTGCTGGAAGCTAATCCTTTAGCATGCTAGTCTGCTATTTGGTGGTAGCTAATCTATAGCATGCTAGTTTCCTATTTGCTGGAAGCTAATCCTTTAGCATGCTAGTCTGCTATTTGCTGGAAGCTAATCCTTTAGCATGGTAGGGTGCTATTTGCTGGAAGCTAATCCTTTAGCATGCTAATCAGCTGATGCTGGGAGCATCATCATCAGAGGGGGGACGAGTTGTGCCACCAGTCAGAAAAGTCTCCAAAGCAGGATGCTGATGTTGACCAGCTGTTTCCAGCATGGCCACTCTGTCCTGCTGCTGATGAGATGGATGCAGAAGCAAGAGTCTCAGTCTCGTTGAGACATTTGTCCTCTGATGTTTCTGTAGAACTCCTCCGCCTGACTTGAAGAAACGAGTGGGTGTTCGATTCCCAGCTCCTCGCAGACCGACGTGGACTCTGACACTTTATAGTCGTTAAAGTGAGTGAATAATAAAACAAATGTTGTTGGCAGTTTCATAACAACACTGTATTGTATAACCTTACAGCTGGGCTTTCCAGGGCTCAATGATTGATGTTCTGTAGGCGGAACCTCGCCTGAGGGAAGACGCCGTTCCTCAGTATGCCTGAGGAATGGAACATCCATAACCAGGGCGGGTCGGGTCCTTTAGACTGTCCCCTGCACGTCTATGCAGACGGACTGAGTGGATGTCTTACGATCCACTGTGGGCCTTTTTCTACCTGCTGCAGGGTCTTTCTTCATGCTGGAAAACCAGTTCTGGCTCTGGAGGGCCAGAACATCTGGTCCTTCATCGGGGAAAAGATGTAACATTCAGGCTCCAAGTGGTCTCCAGTAATGCGGACCCCCAGGAGACGGTTTGTCCAGCAGCAAGTTGTTATTGATAATTCCGTTTGTTGAGGTGGGATTGCACGTTAAATGTTCCATCAGAACATGTTGTTTATCGATCGTCATCACGAAAATTGGCTTTAACGGTTTTAGTTTCATACAAAATTATTGTAGATGCTCTCAAACTGGCATCACAAAGTTTCTATTTCTTCTACTGGTGCAACATAATCGCCAAAAACCTGGTCATCATGTCATCTGCTGTCAGGGCCTCAGAATTACGAGATAAGTTGAACACACAAAGCACCTTTTGACTACGGGTATGTTCTGGAACTTTATTCCCAACATTTTTATACAAATCTTACGATTACTGTAAATCTAAATCAAACATTTAGATGAACAAATGAGCAGCGAACAAATTTTATAAACGCTTTCGATAAAACGACACATTTTCATTTCCTACATCTTGCACTCAGTATTCTAATTTCCAATTTTACCTAAATGCATCCAGATGCTGCAAAGACCTATAAGAGCTCCTGTCCTGCACCATTTGCAGGACTGGTCACGTAGTCCGACCTTTCAGTTGTCAGATTCTCACCATCAACAATGTCTGGGTCTGTCCCGCAATCAGGCCAAAACAAACAAACAAAGAAGGAAGGAAAGAATGAAAGAGTGACAAATCATCATGAATTCTCAAAGCCTCAGGGACCGCCTCGGGGGTCCTGGACCCAGGTTAGGAACCACTGATGTTGGTGGGTCACACAGTGGATCAATGTTTGATTGGAGGACCTGCTTAGTTAGCAGTACCAGGCCCAACGTCTAAATCGAAAAACCGCGTCATCAGGCTCCACAGAGCCGGTATCGCAACGAACCCGTCACACACCAACACACTGCAGCTACACGGTTTGTTTCAGCTCACCTTTGGTAAAGTCCAGCAGGATCATTGTCATCAACAGGCTCCAAGTGCGTCTTGGTGTCATCCCCACACACTTTACCTGCCCAACAAACGGTGGAAGAACGCTGCTCATGTCCGCTCCAGCATCGCCCGATCCCAGTCTGTCCAGTACTGAGCTCATACCTGGACCAGTCACTCAGCTCCTCCACTGGGATGGTCAGACAGGCGTCAGTTTAACCCATCGTCTCCCGTCTTCGTCTGTGTCTGTGAACTCAGAGGTGCTTTATGGTCGCCATGTGAGAGTCTGACAGGATCTGGAGAGAAAATGCTGCGCGCCCGGATGCTGATGCTGGAACCAGAGCTGCAGAGCCAGTCGGACTGGTTGCCGGTTCCCTCCAGGCCTCAGCTGTCAGCTGCGTTTAGCAACTGCTGTTACGCACCTGGTGACCCTGGAGGACCTGCAGAACCCAGGTGGATCCAGGATTCTGTTTGGAAACGGATCCACAGATGTCCTGGATTTACAGTTTGATCCTGGTCCCAGATGATCACAGTCAGGCTAGGAGGCCGAAAACCAGTTTAAATGGGAGTTTCTCACTCCTGCAGGGTCTCATGTTTCACTTTGGAAACGAAGATTTCTGAGCCGGTTCAGCGACATTTTTACACTCCATGCAGAAACCCATTCAGCCCCCCTCCCACCTGCCCAACCAAAATACACACACACACACACGCACACACACACACACACACACACACACACACTTTAGACTGAAATCAAATTTTTATGTCAGAAACTTCCATTCATATTAAATCCTGTAAATAATTCTGTTTCCTGTTTGCGTTCCTTCAGCCTGCAGAGACTTTTCCACGTCTGACACAAAGTTAAACCTCCAGAAACTGTGTTCCACAAGCTGGTCCACAGCAACATTCCCATCATGCTTTGCAGCTTCCTCGCGTACATCAGGTGGGATGCTTGTTGATCATGATGTGACGTTCAGGTTCTCTGCTCTGATTGGTCACGTCTCTGACTGACTAGAAAACTGAAGTAAACAAGCTGTTGCAGCTTTCATGAAGAGAAACCATGACAATCAGCTTCGAATGTGGATTTAGGAAGACTGGGGACGTTTTTTTCCTTCCTGGAAGTTCAGAGCGACCAGAGACAGACCAAACTCGACTTCTTAACTTTCTCATGCTCTTTTATTTCACTTACTGTATTTAACTCCTAATGACATGCAAAGACACACTTTTCATTGTCTTTCATTTGAGTTGACTTATGTTGTTTATTTGATCTATTCTATAGAAATATTTATTAAATATTTTCATATTTGTACAACAGAAATATTCCATAAGAATGAGCTAGAATCATTTATCACTATATAATGATTATATAATGATGTATATGTTTATTGTTCAGTGAGTAGCAGTGTGTTGGGTGAATCCTAAAGCCTGCTGAAGTGGCAAAATAGCAAATATACCATCCGTACTTGAATATACGAGAAAACAGCCTTTAAATAGGCGTCCACCCTAGTGGAGACAATGATTCAAAGGGTCAGAGAAGCTGAAATCATTCAGACTAAACCAAAAGGTTTTACATTGTCAATAAATTTGTCACTTATAAATGACATTTTATATATATATATATATATATAAATATTAGGGGGGGAGATTTGAATGAATTTATTACAATTAATTATAAGAAACTGAACAGATTTAATTAGGCCCGAGCACCTTGGCGGTGCGAAGGCCTATTGTAATTGCAGCGTTTATTATTATTAGGCCCGAGCACCTTGGCGGTGCGAAGGCCTATTGTAATTGCAGCGTTTATTATTATTAGGCCCGAGCACCTTGGCGGTGCGAAGGCCTATTGTAATTGCAGTGTTTATTATTTTTATTCGGACACTTCGTGTGCTTTTTTGGAGGCCTGAACGTGCTCGAAAACTCACCAAATTTTGCGTACCCCCCCAAGGGAATACGAAAAATTTGATATTTTGAGGTGCTCCAGAATGTTTGGGCGAAACTGAATGAGAGCGCCACCTATTTTAGGTGCCCCGCCACTGCATGTCGTTAATCTTTATGAAAATTCATACACATGATCTACATGACAGGACAAACAAAAAATCCTCTTAATGTCATGGTGAAATGTCGACAGGAAGGCGGCCATTTTAGGTCAAAGTCAATATTTTGGCGTTTTAGCACCTCGCATTTTAATGAACTCGTCCTAGAGCTTTTATCCCACTGAGCCACAAATTGCTCAGGATGTTCAGGAGGCATGTGTGATTAAATGTTGTGTTATTTCTTCTAATAGGAGACTTAGTTTACGAGGGGTGGGGCCTCAAAGTTTGATGTCTCGCCATGAAAAATTAAACGGATATAACTCCCACATAAAGCAACATTTCTGCACCACATTTGCTAGATATGATGGCAGTCCCCTCCTACAGAGTTCTATATGTCAATATTTTGATTATGAAATAGCCACGCCCCCTGGAGGTCAAAAGTGTTGTTTTTTGCTCACACACCCATAACTCTGGCTTGGTGGACACCACATGGCCCAAATTCACTCAGGCATCACAAAACATGTTGGTGAAGAGATCTGATAAAGGACGTTGCTCTACGCTGCACGGCGTGCCCGTGACGCCATGGCGAAGTTCCATGCGGCGGCGTGACATCATAAATCACTATAAAATTGTCAATTTTGATCTGATCACCCTAAAACTTATAGGGATTAATAAGGGATCAGTCCTGAACAGATTAATGTGACCATTGCTCGTGTAGACCTAAGCTCCGCCCACTTACAACAGGAAGTGTTTTTTTCCACGTTTGAGGGTCATGCTTCTAAGCAAATGGTCCAAAACACTTGAGACTCCTCCAAAACATGTCAAACCCTTTCATGATGCCACAATAAAAACCTCAAGTCGCTACGCTAAACGGGACATGGCGAATGGCGGTCCAACGCCATGAAACAGGAAGTACCTGTGACCAAGCCATGGAACCTTGGACCGCCACCAAACTTGCCATGACTGATGACAGTAAGGCCCTGAACTAAGCCCCATTGAAACATAATGGAATACATGGAGCATGTCTCTATAGCGCCCCCTACAAAATTTCAATCAATCAGCCCCGCCCACTACATGGACCGACATGAATAAAATTCAGCACAGTTGGAGAACCTGCCAGTACCTTCAAAAAAGTCTCTTGGACATATGGGCTGAACCCAACAGGAAGTCGGCCATTTTGAAAAAGGTGCCATTTTTGGGGTCATTTCTTTGCCATGCATTTTAAACAACTCCTCCTAGGGATATTGTCCAACTGACACCCAACTTGCACAGGATGCTCAGGAGGCATGTGTGATTTAAAGTTGTGCTTTTTCTTCTAATAGAAGATTTAGTTTAGGAGGGGCGGGCCCTCAAAGTTTTATGTCTCATTAATAAAGACTTATTGCTAAAACTCCCACATAAAACAACATATCAGCACAGGAATCGACACATTTGATGCCAGTCCCATGATGAACAAAATCTGCAATGCAATAATATGACTATGAATTAGCACCACCCCTTGGCAACAACAAGTGTCTGATATCATGAACCAGGAAGTACCTGTAACAAAGCCATGAAACCTTTGATCTTCACCATACTTGCCATGAGTCATGAAAGTTATGTCCTTAATAGAGTAAAATTAAAATATAGTGGAAAAGATAGTAAATGGCTCCATAGCGCCCCCTACAAAATTTCAATCAATCAGCCCCGCCCACTACATTGACTGACATGGATATGATTCGGAAAACTTGTAGACCCTCCCAGTACCTTCAAAAAAGTCTCTGGGCTAAATCCAACAGGAAGTCGGCCATTTTGAAAAGGGTGCCATTTTTGGGGTAATTTCTGTCATTATCTTTGCCATGCATTTTGAGGAACTTCTCCTAAGAATTTTGTCCAACTTTAACCCAAATGAGTCAGGATGCTCAAGAGACATGTGTGATTAAAAGTTGTGCTATTTCTTTTAATAGGGGATATCGTTTAGGAGAGGCGGGGCAGCAAAGCAGATGTGATGCAATGAAAAGGAAACTGACATAACTCCCACAAAAAACAACCAACCTGCACCAAATTTGCTACAGATGATGCCAGTCATATCCTTCACATTTGTGCATGTCAATAATTAGATTATTAGTTAGCCCCGCCCCTTGGTGACAGGAAGTGACCGTTCATAAGGCCTAAATGGCCTGAAGTGCAGTCTGGCTGCACTTTAGGTTGAGAGAGGCATGGGAAGGATGTTGCCAGGGGAGGCGGTGGCATTATGCCGAGCGGCGCCATGGTGCGAGGGCCTATATCACCGCTTGCGGTTTTAATTATTAGGCCCGAGCACCTTGGCGGTGCGAAGGCCTATTGTAATTGCAATGTTTATTATTATTATTATTATTAGGCCCGAGCACCTTGGCGGTGCGAAGGCCTATTGTAATTGCAGCGTTTATTATTATTATTATTATTATTATTCTCCTAATAAATGAATTGCTTTTTTGGAGGCCTGAACATGCTCAAAAACTCACCAAATTTTGCGTACCCCCCCAAGGGAATGTGAAAAATTTGATATTTTGAGGTGCTCCAGAATGTTTGGGTGAAACTGAATGAGAGCGCCACCTATTTTAGGTGCCCCGCCACTGCATGTCGTTAATCTTTATGAAAATTCATACACATGATCTACATGCTAGGGCGAACAAAAAATCCTCTTAATGTCATGGTGAAATGTCGACAGGAAGGCGGCCATTTTAGGTCAAAGTCAATATTTTGGCGTTTTAGCACCTCGCATTTTAACGAACTCGTCCTAGAGCTTTTATCCCACTGAGCCACAAATTGCTCAGGATGTTCAGGAGGCATGTGTGATTAAATGTTGTGTTATTTCTTCTAATAGGAGACTTAGTTTACGAGGGGCGGGGCCTCAAAGTTTGATGTCTCGCCAGGAAAAAATAAACGGATATAACTCCCACATAAAGCAACATTTCTGCACCAAATTTGCTAGATATGATGGCAGTCCCCTCCTACAGAGTTCTATATGTCAATATTTTGATTATGAAATAGCCACGCCCCCTGGAGGTCAAAAGTGTTGTTTTTTGCTCACACACCCATAACTCTGGCTTGGTGGACACCACATGGCCCAAATTCACTCAGGCATCACAAAACATGTTGGTGAAGAGATCTTATAAAGGACGTTGCTCTACGCTGCACGGCGTGCCCGTGACGCCATGGCGAAGTTCCATGCGGCGGCGTGACATCATAAATCACTATAAAATTCTCAATTTTGATCTGATCACCCTAAAACTTATAGGGATTAATAAGGGATCAGTCCTGAACAGATTAATGTGACCATTGCTGGTGTAGACCTAAGCCCCGCCCACTTACAACAGGAAGTGGTTTTTTCCACGTTTGAGGGTCATGCTTCTAAGGAAATGGTCCAAAACACTTGAGCCTCCTCCAAAACATGTCAAACCCTTTCATGATGCCACAATAAAAACCTCAAGTCGCTACGCTAAACGGGACATGGCGAATGGCGGTCCAACGCCATGAAACAGGAAGTACCTGTGACCAAGCCATGGAACCTTGGACCGCCACCATACTTGCCATGACTGATGACAGTAAGGCCCTGAACTAAGCCCCATTGAAACATTATGGAATAAATGGAGCATGTCTCCATAGCGCCCCCTACAAAATTTCAATCAATCAGCCCCGCCCACTACATGGACCGACATGGATAAAATTCAGCACAGTTGGAGAACCTGCCAGTACCTTCAAAAAAGTCTCTTGGACATATGGGCTAAATCCAACAGGAAGTCGGCCATTTTGAAAAAGGTGCCATTTTTGGGGTCATTTCTTTGCCATGCATTTTAAACAACTCCTCCTAGGGATATTGTCCAACTGACACCCAACTTGCACAGGATCCTCAGGAGGCATGTGTGATTTAAAGTTGTGTTATTTCTTCTAATAGAAGATTTAGTTTAGGAGGGGCGGGCCCTCAAAGTTTTATGTCTCATTAACAAAGACTTATTGCCAAAACTCCCACATAAAACAACATATCAGCACAGGAATCGACACATTTGATGCCAGTCCCATGATAAACAAAATCTACAATGCAATGATATGACTCTGAACTAGCTCCACCCCTTGGCAACAACAAGTGTCTGATACCGTGAACCAGGAAGTACCTGTAACAAAGCCATGAAACCTTTGATCTTCACCATACTTGCCATGCCTTATGACAGTAAAGTCCTTAATAGAGTAAAATTACAATATAGTGGAAAAGATAGTAAATGGCTCCATAGCGCCCCCTCCAATATTTCAATCAATCAGCCCCGCCCACTACATTGATCGACATGGATCAAATTCAGCACACTTGTAGCCGCTTCCCGTACCTTCAAAAACGTCTCTTGGACATATGGGCTAAATCAAACAGGAAGTCGGCCATGTTGAAAAAGGTGCCATTTTTGGGGTCATTTCTGTCATTTTCTTTGCCATGCATTTTGAGAAGGTCCTCCAAAGAATTTTCTCCAACTGTAACCCAAATGAGTCAGGATGCTCAAGCTGCATGTCTGATTAAAAGTTGTGTTATTTCTTTTAATAGGGGATATCGTTTAGGAGAGGCGGGGCAGCGAAGCAGATGTGATGCAATGAAAAGGAAAACTGACATAACTCCCACAAAAAACAACCAACCATATTTATAGACATGTATGTACAGATGAACATGCAGGTCCATCTGAAGGAATTATTAATTATGTGAATCAGTTTCATATGTGTTTTCTTGTTTAGAAGCAGACTGATTGCTCTTTGATTTATAGACATTTGTTCAGATTCTTGGATAGAGTGGTATTGGATCAGCTCTGTTGATGGATTGATTAAAACATCCAGTGCGGCTAATACTTACAACAATAAGTTACTGAAAACTATATTTATGTAAATGATGTTAACAGTTTTTAACAAATGTCACAGGCATGTTAATAAGCATAATGAATTAAAACTAAACTTGAAGCATTTATGTATTATTCCTCCCTGTTGCTCTTTGTCTGTACTGTGGGGGATTACATGAAAAAGAAAAAATCTGAGGCTTTGGTTCTGAGAATGAGCAGCTAATTCTTGTTTTGAATAAAGTAAAAATAATGTAACATCCATTTATGGAAAACTGGTGGGATTTTTTTTTTTCAATTTCATTAAACACTGTGGCATATTTGATCCACTTTTAGATTATTTTTTTCAATGTATTGAAGCCAGAGTATGTAAGATTTCAAAGCGATTCTTTCCAACACTAGGTGGCAAACACCATGTAGTGAGCAAAACCACACAACTGCTACCTCTACAAACCACCACAGGGCGGAAGTAGTGAGCTAAACATGCTCCTCACCCCTCCCATCCTCTAAATACAGCGGAACCGTCACCGTCCACAAGACTCAAAGTTTATTTCCATCCAGTATTTCAGCTACACATGAACCGGTAAGTAACTGTTAACACAACAGGCTCTTCGTCATGCTGAAAATGATACTCTCTTATGGTGTTTTTTTTGCAAAGTAGTACGTAAAAATGACAATATCGCGTATGGAATAAACGGTGGTACTAAGAAGAGGCTAAGCTACGTGCTAAGCTAGCTATAGTTGTTAGGCTAATTCTAACTTTATTAATATTTCTGCATATATTCAGCTGATGTTAGACTGAATCAGCCTAACACAGGCAGTCAGACACTGACATAATGCAGAATTTACATGTTTGAATGTTGTTACAGCGATGATCCGTGTACACACTTGTTTTCAGTGATGAATATGACATGTTAAGGTTGCCAGGAAGGCCGAGGCAGGGCTGGTGGACGGTCCGAGGACAAGCGGGTCAGTCTGAGGAAGACGACCTGCAGCTTCCAGAGATGTGACTGGCTAGCTGTAGTACAGGTAAAATGCAGTTTCATGTTCACTGTTTTGTCTCAAGATATTACTGATAAAAAACATTTATTACAGGAATTCCACAGTATTCCAATAACCAACAATGGTAAACGAGGCTGAAGTTAGCTTCCGATTCGCAATATGTGTAAAGGGCAATTCCACTGAATTTTTCGGAAACACCACATTAGACCAGGTCCTGACAAAAAACTACAACACTTGGACTCTTAAAACCTGGGTTAAAATATTCCACATACTATGCAGATTCAATAAAACATAGTGTCTGATTTGTGAAATCTTTATTCTATTTGTGAAAATGCAAATAAGGGTCATTTCATGACTTTTTTGGCATCTGGACCACATTACATCAGGTCCTGACAAAAAACTAAAACACTTAGACTCTTCAAATGTGGGCTAAAATATTCCACATACTATACCAGTTTTTTGTCAGTACCTGGTCTAATGTGGTGGTGTTTCCAAAAAATTCAGTGTAATTGCCCTTTACACATATTGCAGCCATAAGCAGCGGATCGGAAGCTAACTTCAGCCTCGTCAATGGTAACTGTTTTATGTATTATTTGTTGTTGTAACATAAATGTAATTTTATATTTGAGCTTGTTACCTACTGCTCTGTCTTCCATATGTTACTTGTTGCTTTGGCATCCAGACATTAGTTTTAGATATTACAGTAATATATTAACTTAGTCTCTGAACAAAGTTGGTAGACACAGACCTTCACTAAAAAATCTGATCTTTCACTTTTCACTTTGTTTTCCATCAGTTAGTAAAATGTGGCTCTATTTATCTAACCAATCTTTTGTATAATTTTGCAGAGACGTCTTGATGACATAAATGTGAAGGACCTAAGAAGACTCACATCCCAGCTCCTCAGAAGGAAACAAGGCTTGATTCCCAGTTGCTGTGTGGCTACTGAAGAGCAGTTTCCTGATCTGCACAGACACAACATTGGTTTTATTTTTGGTGTTTGATTCTTTTTTTTTTTTCTAGTAAACCACAATTTAATGGCATTTCTGTGGAATCTATTGTTTACATGTTCGTTGATTGTATTGTTTCTTACTTATAACTTTGTGTTACTAATTAAGTAATTTGAGCTACTTTGTACACTTTGAAGCGTTTTTAAAATAAAGAAATTTAAATGCTTTTCCCCATTTATTCAATACATTCAAGTCATCTAAATAACTGCAGTAGGATGTGATCATACAGGAACAAGATAAAAGTTTATTACAATTTATGACTGTAATAAATACAGATCTAACAGTGTATAAACACAGCACAAATCCCACAGAGAAAAGTCTATGATCCACAAACAGAAGACACAACTATATACAAAAGATGTGAAGTTTAGATTCCACAATAGAAGGTCAATAATTCCTGTTCATGTTTTATGTGTTGCACCCTCGCTGCTGACTTCATACACATTTGTAAACTTTTTTGTTCATTACACTTATGGAAATAATTATAAGATGCAGTGGCCCAAATTCACTCAGGCATCACAAAACATGTTGGTGAAGAGATCTGGTAAAGGACGTTGCTCTACGCTGCACGGCGTGCCCGTGACGCCATGGCAAAGTTCCATGCGGCGGCGTGACATCATAAATCACTATAAAATTGTCAATTTTGATCTGATCACCCTAAAACTTATAGGGATTAATAAGGGATCAGTCCTGAACAGATTAATGTGACCATTGCTGGTGTAGACCTAAGCCCCGCCCACTTACAACAGGAAGTGGTTTTTTCCACGTTTGAGGGTCATGCTTCTAAGCAAATGGTCCAAAACACTTGAGCCTCCTCCAAAACATGTCAAACCCTTTCATGATGCCACAATAAAAACCTCAAGTCGCTACGCTAAACGGGACATGGCGAATAGCGGTCCAACGCCATGAAACAGGAAGTACCTGTGACCAAGCCATGGAACCTTGGACCACCACCAAACTTGTCATGACTGATGACAGTAAGGCCCTGAACTAAGCCCCATTGAAACATTATGGAATAAATGGAGCATGTCTCCATAGCGCCCCCTACAAAATTTCAATCAATCAGCCCCGCCCACTACATTGACTGACATGGATATGATTCGGGAAACTTGTAGACCCTCCCAGTACCTTCAAAAAAGTCTCTTGGACATATGGGCTAAATCAAACAGGAAGTCGGCCATTTTGAAAAAGGTGTCATTTTTGGGGCAATTTCTGTCATTTTCTTTGTCATGCATTTCTAGAAGTTCCTTCTAAGAATTTTGTCCAACTTTAACCCAAATGAGTCAGGATGCTCAAGAGACATGTGTGATTAAAAGTTGTGCTATTTCTTTTAATAGGGGATATCGTTTAGGAGAGGCGGGGCAGCAAAGCAGATCGTGATGCAATGAAAAAGAAAACTGACATAACTCCCACAAAAAACAACCAACCTGCACCAAATTCACTACAGATGATGCCAGTCATATCCTTCACATTTCTGTATGTCAATAATTAGATTATAAATTAGCCCCGCCCCTTGGTGACAGGAAGTGACCCTTCATAAGGCCTAAATGGCCTGAAGAGCAGTCTGGCTGCACTTTAGGTTGAGAGAGGCATGGGAAGGATGTTGCCAGGGGAGGCGGTGGCATTATGCCGAGCGGCGCCATGGTGCGAGGGCCTATATCACCGCTTGCGGTTTTAATTATTATTATTATTATTATTATTTTTATTCGGACACTTCGCGTGCTTTTTTGGAGGCCTGAACGTGCTCGAAAACTCACCAAATTTTGCGTACCCCCCCAAGGGAATACGAAAAATTTGATATTTTGAGGTGCTCCAGAATGTTTGGGCGAAACTGAACGAGAGCGCCACCTATTTTAGGTGCCCCGCCACTGCATGTCGTTAATCTTTATGAAAATTCATACACATGATCTACATGACAGGACAAACAAAAAATCCTCCTAATGTCATGGTGAAATGTCGACAGGAAGGCGGCCATTTTAGGTCAAAGTCAATATTTTGGCGTTTTAGCACCTCGCATTTTAACGAACTCGTCCTAGGGCTTTTATCCCACTGAGCCACAAATTGCTCAGGATGTTCAGGAGGCATGTGTGATTAAATGTTGTGTTATTTCTTCTAATAGGAGACTTAGTTTACGAAGGGCGGGGCCTCAAAGTTTGATGTCTCGCCATGAAAAATTAAACGGATATAACTCCCACATAAAGCAACATTTCTGCACCAAATTTGCTAGATATGGTGGCAGTCCTCTCCTACAGAGTTCTATATGTCAATATTTTGATTATGAAATAGCCACGCCCCCTGGAGGTCAAAAGTGTTGTTTTTTGCTCACACACCCATAACTCTGGCTTGGTGGACACCACATGGCCCAAATTCACTCAGGCATCACAAAACATGTTGGTGAAGAGATCTGGTAAAGGACGTTGCTCTACGCTGCACGGCGTGCCCGTGACGCCATGGCGAAGTTCCATGCGGCGGCGTGACATCATAAATCACTATAAAATTGTCAATTTTGATCTGATCACCCTAAAACTTATAGGGATTAATAAGGGATCAGTCCTGAACAGATTACTGTGACCATTGCTGGTGTAGACCTCAGCCCCGCCCACTTACAACAGGAAGTGGTTTTTTCCACGTTTGAGGATCATGCTTCTAAGCAAATGATCCCAAACACTTGAGACTCCTCCAAAACATGTCAAACCCTTTCATGATGCCACAATAAAAACCTCAAGTCGCTACGCTAAACGGGACATGGCGAATGGCGGTCCAACGCCATGAAACAGGAAGTACCTGTGACCAAGCCATGGAACCTTGGACCGCCATCAAACTTGCCATGACTGATGACAGTAAGGCCCTGAACTAAGCCCCATTGAAACATTATGGAATAAATGGAGCATGTCTCCATAGCGCCCCCTACAAAATTTCAATCAATCAGCCCCGCCCACTACATGGACCGACATGGATAAAATTCAGCACAGTTGGAGAACCTGCCAGTACCTTCAAAAAAGTCTCTTGGACATATGGGCTAAATTCAACAGGAAGTCGGCCATTTTGAAAAAGGTGTCATTTTTGGGGTCATTTCTTTGCCATGCATTTTAAACAACTCCTCCTAGGGATATTGTCCAACTGACACCCAACTTGCACAGGATGCTCAGGAGGCATGTGTGATTTAAAGTTGTGTTATTTCTTCTAATAGAAGATTTAGTTTAGGAGGGGCGGGCCCTCAAAGTTTTATGTCTTATTAAAAAAGACTTATTGCTAAAACTCCCACATAAAACAACATATCAGCACAGGAATCGACCCATTTGATGCCGGTTCCATGATGAACAAAATCTACAATGCAATAATATGACTCTGAACTAGCCCCACCCCTTGGCAACAACAAGTGTCTGATATCATGAACCAGGAAGTACCTGTAACAAAGCCATGAAACCTTTGATCTTCACCATACTTGCCATGAGTCATGACAGTTATGTCCTTAATAGAGTAAAATTACAATATAGTGGAGAAGATCGTAAATGGCTCCATAGCGCCCCCTACAATATTTCAATCAATCAGCCCCGCCCACTACACTGACTGACATGGATATGATTCGGCACAGTTTTAGAACCTTCCAGTACCTTCAAAAAAGTCTCTTGGACATATGGGCTAAATCAAACAGGAAGTCAGCCATTTTGAAAAAGGTGACATATTTGGGGTAATTTCTGTCATTTTCTTTGCCATGCATTTTGAGCAACTCCTCCCAAGAATTTTATCCAACTTTAACCCAAATGAGTCAGGATGCTCAAGAGGCATGTGTGATTAAAAGTTATGCTATTTCTTTTAATAGGGGATATCATTTAGGAGAGGCGGGGCAGCAAAGCAGATGTGATCCAATGAAAAGGAAAACTGACATAACTCCCACAAAAAACAACCAACCATATTTATAGACATGTATGTACAGATGAACATGCAGGTCCATCTGAAGGAATTATTAATTATGTGAATCAGTTTCATATGTGTTTTCTTGTTTAGAAGCAGACTGATTGCTCTTTGATTTATATACATTTGTTCGGATTCTTGGATAGAGTGGTATTGGATCAGCTCTGTTGATGGATTGATTAAAACATCCAGTGCGGCTAATACTTACAACAATAAGTTACTGAAAACTATATTTATGTAAATGATGTTAACAGTTTTTAACAAATGTCACAGGCATGTTAATAAGCATAATGAATTAAAACTAAACTTGAAGCATTTATGTATTATTCCTCCCTGTTGCTCTTTGTCTGTACTGTGGGGGATTACATGAAAAAGAAAAAATCTGAGGCTTTGGTTCTGAGAATGAGCAGCTAATTCTTGTTTTGAATAAAGTAAAAATAATGTAACATCCATTTATGGAAAACTGGTGGGATTTTTTTTTCAATTTCATTAAACACTGTGGCATATTTGATCCACTTTTAGATTATTTTTTTCAATTTATTGAAGCCAGAGTATGTAAGATTTCAAAGCGATTCTTTCCAACACTAGGTGGCAAACACCATGTAGTGAGCAAAACCACACAACTGCTACCTCTACAAACCACCACAGGGCGGAAGTAGTGAGCTAAACTTGCTCCTCACCCCTCCCATCCTCTAAATACAGCGGAACCGTCACCGTCCACAAGACTCAAAGTTTATTTACAAACTGTGTGATGACATCCAGTATTTCAGCTCCACATGAACCAGTAAGTAACTGTTAACACAACAGGCTCTTCGTCATGCTGAAAATGATACTCTCTTATGGTGTTTTTTTTGCAAAGTAGTACGTAAAAATGACAATATCGCGTATGGAATAAACGGTGGTACTAAGAAGAGGCTAAGCTACGTGCTAAGCTAGCTATAGTTGTTAGGCTAATTCTAACTTTATTAATATTTCTGCATATATTCAGCTGATGTTAGACTGAATCAGCCTAACACAGGCAGTCAGACACTGACATAATGCAGAATTTACATGTTTGAATGTTGTTACAGCGATGATCCGTGTACACACTTGTTTTCAGTGATGAATATGACATGTTAAGGTTGCCAGGAAGGCCGAGGCAGGGCTGGTGGACGGTCCGAGGACAAGCGGGTCAGTCTGAGGAAGACGAGCTGCAGCTTCCAGAGATGTGACTGGCTAGCTGTAGTACAGGTAAAATGCAGTTTCATGTTCACTGTTTTGTCTCAAGATATTACTGATAAAAAACATTTATTACAGGAATTCCACAGTATTCCAATAACCAACAATGGTAAACGAGGCTGAAGTTAGCTTCCGATTCGCAATATGTGTAAAGGGCAATTCCACTGAATTTTTCGGAAACACCACATTAGACCAGGTCCTGACAAAAAACTACAACACTTGGACTCTTAAAACCCGGGTTAAAATATTCCACATACTATGCAGATTCAATAAAACATAGTGTCTGATTTGTGAAATCTTTATTCTATTTGTGAAAATGCAAATAAGGGTCATTTCATGACTTTTTTGGCATCTGGACCACATTACATCAGGTCCTGACAAAAAACTAAAACACTTAGACTCTTCAAATGTGGGCTAAAATATTCCACATACTATACCAGTTTTTTGTCAGTACCTGGTCTAATGTGGTGGTGTTTCCAAAAAATTCAGTGTAATTGCCCTTTACACATATTGCAGCCATAAGCAGCGGATCGGAAGCTAACTTCAGCCTCGTCAATGGTAACTGTTTTATGTATTATTTGTTGTTGTAACATAAATGTAATTTTATATTTGAGCTTGTTACCTACTGCTCTGTCTTCCATATGTTACTTGTTGCTTTGGCATCCAGACATTAGTTTTAGATATTACAGTAATATATTAACTTAGTCTCTGAACAAAGTTGGTAGACACAGACCTTCACTAAAAAATCTGATCTTTCACTTTTCACTTTGTTTTCCATCAGTTAGTAAAATGTGGCTCTATTTATCTAACCAATCTTTTGTATAATTTTGCAGAGACGTCTTGATGACATAAATGTGAAGGACCTAAGAAGACTCACATCCCAGCTCCTCAGAAGGAAACAAGGCTTGATTCCCAGTTGCTGTGTGGCTACTGAAGAGCAGTTTCCTGATCTGCACAGACACAACATTGGTTTTGTTTTTGGTGTTTGATTCTTTTTTTTTTCTTCTAGTAAACCACAATTTAATAGCATTTCTGTGGAATCTATTGTTTACATGTTCGTTGATTGTATTGTTTCTTACTTATAACTTTGTGTTACTAATTAAGTAATTTGAGCTACTTTGTACACTTTGAAGCGTTTTTAAAATAAAGAAATTTAAAAACTTTTCCCAATTTATTCAATACATTCAAGTCATCTAAATAACTGCAGTAGGATGTGATCATACAGGAACAGGATAAAAGTTTATTACAATTTATGACTGTAATAAATACAGATCTAACAGTGTATAAACACACCACAAATCCCACAGAGAAAAGTCTATGATCCACAAACAGAAGACACAACTATATACAAAAGATCAACCAACCTGCACCAAATTCACTACAGATGATGCCAGTCATATTCTTCACATTTGTGCATGTCAATAATTAGATGATAAGTTAGCCCCGCCCCTTGGTGACAGGAAGTGACCCTTCATAAGGCCTAAATGGCCTGAAGTGCAGTCTGGCTGCACTTTAGGTTGAGAGAGGCATGGGAAGGATGTAGCCAGGGGAGGCGGTGGCATTATGCCGAGCGGCGCCATGGTGCGAGGGCCTATATCACCGCTTGCGGTTTTAATTATTATTATTATTATTAGGCCCGAGCACCTTGGCAGTGCGAAGGCCTATTGTAATTGCAATGTTTATTATTATTATTATTATTATTATTATTTTTATTCGGACACTTCGCGTGCTTTTTTGGAAGCCTGAACGTGCTCGAAAACTCACCAAATTTTGCGTACCCCCCCAAGGGAATACAAAAAATTTGATATTTTGAGGTGCTCCAGAATGTTTGGGCGAAACTGAACGAGAGCGCCACCTATTTTAGGTGCCCCGCCACTGCATGTCGTTAATCTTTATGAAAATTCATACACATGATCTACATGCTAGGGCGAACAAAAAATCCTCTTAATGTCATGGTGAAATGTCGACAGGAAGGCGGCCATTTTAGGTCAAAGTCAATATTTTGGCGTTTTAGCACCTCGCATTTTA
Organism: Telmatherina bonti; assembly: GCF_933228915.1. Taxonomy (NCBI): domain Eukaryota; kingdom Metazoa; phylum Chordata; class Actinopteri; order Atheriniformes; family Telmatherinidae; genus Telmatherina; species Telmatherina bonti. The sequence continues at coordinate 6,261,396 of NC_136625.1, read as the reverse complement.
ACGAACTCGTCCTAGAGCTTTTATCCCACTGAGCCACAAATTGCTGAGGATGTTCAGGAGGCATGTGTGATTAAATGTTGTGTTATTTCTTCTAATAGGAGACTTAGTTTACGAGGGGCGGGGCCTCAAAGTTTGATGTCTCGCCAGGAAAAATTAAACGGATATAACTCCCACATAAAGCAACATTTCTGCACCAAATTTGCTAGATATGATGGCAGTCCGCTCCTACAGAGTTCTATATGTCAATATTTTGATTATGAAATAGCCACGCCCCCTGGAGGTCAAAAGTGTTGTTTTTTGCTCACACACCCATAACTCTGGCTTGGTGGACACCACATGGCCCAAATTCACTCAGGCATCACAAAACATGTTGGTGAAGAGATCTGGTAAAGGACGTTGCTCTACGCTGCACGGCGTGCCCGTGACGCCATGGCGAAGTTCCATGCGGCGGCGTGACATCATAAATCACTATAAAATTGTCAATTTTGATCTGATCACCCTAAAACTTATAGGGATTAATAAGGGATCAGTCCTGAACAGATTAATGTGACCATTGCTGGTGTCGACCTAAGCCCCGCCCACTTACAATAGGAAGTGGTTTTTTGCACGTTTGAGGGTCATGCTTCTAAGCAAATGGTCCAAAACACTTGAGCCTCCTCCAAAACATGTCAAACCCTTTCATGATGCCACAATAAAAACCTCAAGTCGCTACGCTAAACGGGACATGGCGAATGGCGGTCCAACGCCATGAAACAGGAAGTACCTGTGACCAAGCCATGGAACCTTGGACCGCCACCATACTTGCCATGACTGATGACAGTAAGGCCCTGAACTAAGCCCCATTGAAACATTATGGAATAAATGGAGCATGTCTCCATAGCGCCCCCTACAAAATTTCAATCAATCAGCCCCGCCCACTACATGGACCGACATGAATAAAATTCAGCACAGTTGGAGAACCTTCCAGTACCTTCAAAAAAGTCTCTTGGACATATGGGCTAAATTCAACAGGAAGTCGGCCATTTTGAAAAAGGTGCCATTTTTGGGGTCATTTCTTTGCCATGCATTTTAAACAACTCCTCCTAGGGATATTGTCCAACTGACACCCAACTTGCACAGGATGCTCAGGAGGCATGTGTGATTTAAAGTTGTGTTATTTCTTCTAATAGAAGATTTAGTTTAGGAGGAGCGGGCCCTCAAAGTTTGATGTCTCATTAACAAAGACTTATTGCTAAAACTCCCACATAAAACAACATATCAGCACAGGAATCGACCCATTTGATGCCAGTCCCATGATGAACAAAATCTACAATGCAATAATATGACTATGAATTAGCCCCGCCCCTTGGCAACAACAAGTGTCTGATATCATGAACCAGGAAGTACCTGTAACAAAGCCATGAAATTGTTGATCTTCACCATACTTGCCATGAGTCATGACAGTTATGTACTTAATAGAATAAAATTACAACATAGTGGAAAAGATAGTAAATGGCTCCATAGCGCCCCCTACAATATTTCAATCAATCAGCCCCGCCCACTACATTGACTGACATGGATAAAATTCAGCACACTTATAGACCCTCCCAGTACCTTCAAAAAAGTCTCTTGGATATATGGGCTAAATCCAACAGGAAGTCGGCCATTTTGAAAAAGGTGCCATTTTTGGGGTCATTTCTGTCATTTTCTTTGTCATGCATTTTGAGAAGTTCCTTCTAAGAATTTTATCTAACTTTAACCCAAATGAGTCAGGATGCTCAAGAGGCATGTGTGATTAAAAGTTGTGCTATTTCTTTTAATAGGGGATATCATTTAGGAGAGGCGGGGCAGCAAAGCAGATGTGATGCAATGAAAAGGAAAACTGACATAACTCCCCCAAAAAACAACCAACCTGCATCAAATTTGCTACAGATGATGCCAGTCATATCCTTCACATTTGTGCATGTCAATAATTAGATCATAAATTAGCCCCGCCCCTTGTTGACAGGAAGTGACCGTTCATAAGGCCTAAATGGCCTGAAGTGCAGTCTGGCTGCACTTTAGGTTGAGAGGGGCATGGGAAGGATGTTGCCAGGGGAGGCGGTGGCATTATGCCGAGTGGCGCCATGGTGCGAGGGCCTATATCACCGCCTGCGGTTTTAATTATTATTATTTTTATTCGGACACTTCGCGTGCTTTTTTGGAGGCCTGAACGTGCTCGAAAACTCACCAAATTTTGCGTACCCCCCCAAGGGAATACGAAAAATTTGATATTTTGAGGTGCTCCAGAATGTTTGGGCGAAACTGAACGAGAGCGCCACCTATTTTAGGTGCCCCGCCACTGCATGTCGTTAATCTTTATGAAAATTCATACACATGATCTACATGCTAGGGCGAACAAAAAATCCTCTTAATGTCATGGTGAAATGTCGACAGGAAGGCGGCCATTTTAGGTCAAAGTCAATATTTTGGCGTTTTAGCACCTCGCATTTTAACGAACTCGTCCTAGAGCTTTTATCCCACTGAGCCACAAATTGCTGAGGATGTTCAGGAGGCATGTGTGATTAAATGTTGTGTTATTTCTTCTAATAGGAGACTTAGTTTACGAGGGGCGGGGCCTCAAAGTTTGATGTCTCGCCAGGAAAAATTAAACGGATATAACTCCCACATAAAGCAACATTTCTGCACCAAATTTGCTAGATATGATGGCAGTCCCCTCCTACAGAGTTCTATATGTCAATATTTTGATTATGAAATAGCCACGCCCCCTGGAGGTCAAAAGTGTTGTTTTTTGCTCACACACCCATAACTCTGGCTTGGTGGACACCACATGGCCCAAATTCACTCAGGCATCACAAAACATGTTGGTGAAGAGATCTGGTAAAGGACGTTGCTCTACGCTGCACGGCGTGCCCGTGACGCCATGGCGAAGTTCCATGCGGCGGCGTGACATCATAAATCACTATAAAATTGTCAATTTTGATCTGATCACCCTAAAACTTATAGGGATTAATAAGGGATCAGTCCTGAACAGATTAATGTGACCATTGCTGGTGTAGACCTAAGCCCCGCCCACTTAAAACAGGAAGTGGTTTTTTCCACGTTTGAGGGTCATGCTTCTAAGCAAATGGTCCCAAACACTTGAGACTCCTCCAAAACATGTCAAACCCTTTCATGATGCCACAATAAAAACCTCAAGTCGCTACGCTAAATGGGACATGGCGAATGGCGGTCCAACGCCATGAAACAGGAAATACCTGTGACCAAGCCATGGAACCTTGGACCGCAACCATACTTGCCATGACTGATGACAGTAAGGCCCTGAACTAAGCCCCATTGAAACATAATGGAATACATGGAGCATGTCTCCATAGCGCCCCCTACAAAATTTCAATCAATCAGCCCCGCCCACTACATGGACCGACATGGATAAAATTCAGCACAGTTGGAGAACCTTCCAGTACCTTCAAAAAAGTCTCTTGGACATATGGGCTAAATTCAACAGGAAGTCGGCCATTTTGAAAAAGGTGCCATTTTTGGGGTCATTTCTTTGCCATGCATTTTAAACAACTCCTCCTAGGGATATTGTCCAACTGACACCCAACTTGCACAGGATGCTCAGGAGGCATGTGTGATTTAAAGTTGTGTTATTTCTTCTAATAGAAGATTTAGTTTAGGAGGGGCGGGCCCTCAAAGTTTGATGTCTCATTAACAAAGACTTATTGATAAAACTCCCACATAAAACAACATATCACCACAGGAATCGACACATTTGATGGCAGTCCCATGATGAACAAAATATACAATGCAATAACATGACTATGATTTAGCCCCACCCCTTGGCAACAAGAAGTGTCTGATATCATGAACCAGGAAGTACCTGTAACAAAGCCATGAAACCTTTGATCTTCACCATACTTGCCATGAGTCATGAAAGTTATGCCCTTAATAGAGTAAAATTAAAATATAGTGGAGAAGATAGTAAATGGCTCCATAGCGCCCCCTACAATATTTTAATTAATCAGCCCCGCCCAATACATTGACTGACATGGATATGATTCGGGAAACTTGTAGACCCTCCCAGTACCTTCAAAAAAGTCTCTTGGACATATGGGCTAAATCCAACAGGAAGTCGGCCATTTTGAAAAGGGTGCCATTTTTGGGGTCATTTCTGTCATTTTCTTTGCCATGCATTTGGAGGAACTTGTCCTAAGAATTTTGTCCAACTTTAACCCAAATGCGTCAGGATGCTCAAGAGACATATGTGATTAAAAGTTGTGCTATTTCTTTTAATAGGGGATATCGTTTAGGAGAGGCGGGGCAGCAAAGCAGATGTGATGCAACGACAAGGAAAACTGACATAACTCCCACAAAAAACAACCAACCTGCACCAAATTTGCTACAGATGATGCCAGTCATATCCTTCACATTTGTGCATGGCAATAAATAGATTATAAGTTAGCCCCGCCCCTTGGTGACAGGAAGTGACCCTTAATAAGGCCTAAATGGCCTGAAGTGCAGTCTGGCTGCACTTTAGGTTGAGCGAGGCATGGGAAGGATGTTGCCAGGGGAGGCGGTGGCATTATGCCGAGCGGCGCCATGGTGCGAGGGCCTATATCACCGCTTGCGGTTTTAATTATTATTATTATTATTATTATTATTATTATTATTCTCCTAATAAATGAATTGCTTTTTTGGAGGCCTGAACATGCTCAAAAACTCACCAAATTTTGCGTACCCCCCCAAGGGAATGCGAAAAATTTGATATTTTGAGGTGCTCCAGAATGTTTGGGCGAAACTGAATGAGAGCGCCACCTATTTTAGGTGCCCCGCCACTGCATGTCATTAATCTTTATGAAAATTCATACACATGATCTACATGCTAGGGCGAACAAAAAATCCTCTTAATGTCATGGTAAAATGTTGACAGGAAGGCGGCCATTTTAGGTCAAAGTCAATATTTTGGCGTTTTAGCACCTCGCATTTTAACGAACTCGTCCTAGAGCTTTTATCCCACTGAGCCACAAATTGCTCAGGATGTTCAGGAGGCATGTGTGATTAAATGTTGTGTTATTTCTTCTAATAGGAGACTTAGTTTACGAGGGGCGGGGCCTCAAAGTTTGATGTCTCGCCAGGAAAAATTAAACGGATATAACTCCCACATAAAGCAACATTTCTGCACCAAATTTGCTAGATATGATGGCAGTCCCCTCCTACAGAGTTCTATATGTCAATATTTTGATTATGAAATAGCCACGCCCCCTGGAGGTCAAAAGTGTTGTTTTTTGCTCACACACCCATAACTCTGGCTTGGTGGACACCACATGGCCCAAATTCACTCAGGCATCACAAAACATGTTGGTGAAGAGATCTTATAAAGGACGTTGCTCTACGCTGCACGGCGTGCCCGTGACGCCATGGCGAAGTTCCATGCGGCGGCGTGACATCATAAATCACTATAAAATTGTCAATTTTTATCTGATCACCCTAAAACTTATAGGGATTAATAAGGGATCAGTCCTGAACAGATTACTGTGACCATTGCTGGTGTAGACCTAAACTCCGCCCACTTACAACAGGAAGTGTTTTTTTGCACGTTTGAGGGTCATGCTTCTAAGCAAATGGTCCCAAACACTTGAGCCTCCTCCAAAACATGTCAAACCCTTTCATGATGCCACAATAAAAACCTCAAGTTGCTACGCTAAACGGGACATGGCGAATGGCGGTCCAACGCCATGAAACAGGAAGTACCTGTGACCAAGCCATGGAACCTTGGACCGCAACCATACTTGCCATGACTGATGACAGTAAGGCCCTGAACTAAGCCCCATTGAAACATTATGGAATAAATGGAGCATGTCTCCATAGCGCCCCCTACAAAATTTCAATCAATCAGCCCCGCCCACTACATGGACCGACATGAATAAAATTCAGCACAGTTGTAGAAGCTTCCAGTACCTTCAAAAAAGTCTCTTGGACATATGGGCTAAATTCAACAGGAAGTCGGCCATTTTGAAAAAGGCGCCATTTTTGGGGTCATTTCTTTGCCATGCATTTTAAACAACTCCTCCTAGGGATATTGTCCAACTGACACCCAACTTGCACAGGATGCTCAGGAGGCATGTGTGATTTAAAGTTGTGTTATTTCTTCTAATAGAAGATTTAGTTTAGGAGGGGCGGGCCCTCAAAGTTTGATGTCTTATTAACAAAGACTTATTGCTAAACCTCCCACATAAAACAACATATCAGCACAGGAATCGCCACATTTGATGCCAGTCCCATGATGAACAAAATCTACAATGCAATAATGGGACTATGAATTAGCCCCACCCCTTGGCAACAACAAGTGTCTGATATCGTGAACCAGGAAGTACCTGTAACAAAGCCATGAAACCTTTGATCTTCACCATACTTGCCATGACTTATGACAGTAAAGTCCTTAATAGAGTAAAATTACAATATAGTGGAGAAGATAGTAAATGGCTCCATAGCGCCCCCTACAATATTTTAATTAATTAGCCCCGCCCACTACATTGACTGACATGGTTATGATTCGGGAAACTTGTAGACACTCCCAGTACCTTCAAAAAAGTCTCTTGGACATATGGGCTAAATCAAACAGGGAGTCGGCCATTTTGAAAAAGGTGCCATTTTTGGGGTCATTTCTGTCATTTTCTTTGCCATGCATTTTGAGGAACTTGTCCTAAGAATTTTGTCCAACTTTAACCCAAATGAGTCAGGATGCTCAAGAGGCATGTGTGATTAAAAGTTGTGCTATTTTCTTTAATAGGGGATATCATTTAGGAGAGGCGGGGCAGCAAAGCAGATGTGATGCAATGAAAAGGAAAACTGACATAACTCCCACAAAAAACAACCAACCTGCACCAAATTCACTACAGATGATGCCAGTCATATTCTTCACATTTGTGCATGTCAATAATTAGATGATAAGTTAGCCCCGCCCCTTGGTGACAGGAAGTGACCGTTCATAAGGCCTGAATGGCCTGAAGTGCAGTCTGGCTGCACTTTAGGTTGATAGAGGCATGGGAAGGATGTTGCCAGGGGAGGCGGTGGCATGATGCCGAGCGGCGCCATGGTGCGAGGGCCTATATCACCGCCTGCGGTTTTAATTAGGCCCGAGCACCTTGGCGGTGCGAAGGCCTATTGTAATTGCAGTGTTTATTAGGCCCGAGCACCTTGGCAGTGCGAAGGCCTATTGTAATTGCAGCGTTTATTATTAGGCCCGAGCACCTTGGCGGTGCGAAGGCCTATTGTAATTGCAGCGTTTATTATTATTATTATTATTAGGCCCGAGCACCTTGGCGGTGCGAAGGCCTATTGTAATTGCAGCGTTTATTATTATTATTATTATTATTATTCTCCTAATAAATGAATTGCTTTTTTGGAGGCCTGAACATGCTCAAAAACTCACCAAATTTTGCGTACCCCCCCAAGGGAATGTGAAAAATTTGATATTTTGAGGTGCTCCAGAATGTTTGGGTGAAACTGAATGAGAGCGCCACCTATTTTAGGTGCCCCGCCACTGCATGTCGTTAATCTTTATGAAAATTCATACACATGATCTACATGCTAGGGCGAACAAAAAATCCTCTTAATGTCATGGTGAAATGTCGACAGGAAGGCGGCCATTTTAGGTCAAAGTCAATATTTTGGCGTTTTAGCACCTCGCATTTTAACGAACTCGTCCTAGAGCTTTTATCCCACTGAGCCACAAATTGCTCAGGATGTTCAGGAGGCATGTGTGATTAAATGTTGTGTTATTTCTTCTAATAGGAGACTTAGTTTACGAGGGGCGGGGCCTCAAAGTTTGATGTCTCGCCAGGAAAAAATAAACGGATATAACTCCCACATAAAGCAACATTTCTGCACCAAATTTGCTAGATATGATGGCAGTCCCCTCCTACAGAGTTCTATATGTCAATATTTTGATTATGAAATAGCCACGCCCCCTGGAGGTCAAAAGTGTTGTTTTTTGCTCACACACCCATAACTCTGGCTTGGTGGACACCACATGGCCCAAATTCACTCAGGCATCACAAAACATGTTGGTGAAGAGATCTTATAAAGGACGTTGCTCTACGCTGCACGGCGTGCCCGTGACGCCATGGCGAAGTTCCATGCGGCGGCGTGACATCATAAATCACTATAAAATTCTCAATTTTGATCTGATCACCCTAAAACTTATAGGGATTAATAAGGGATCAGTCCTGAACAGATTAATGTGACCATTGCTGGTGTAGACCTAAGCCCCGCCCACTTACAACAGGAAGTGGTTTTTTCCACGTTTGAGGGTCATGCTTCTAAGGAAATGGTCCAAAACACTTGAGCCTCCTCCAAAACATGTCAAACCCTTTCATGATGCCACAATAAAAACCTCAAGTCGCTACGCTAAACGGGACATGGCGAATGGCGGTCCAACGCCATGAAACAGGAAGTACCTGTGACCAAGCCATGGAACCTTGGACCGCCACCATACTTGCCATGACTGATGACAGTAAGGCCCTGAACTAAGCCCCATTGAAACATTATGGAATAAATGGAGCATGTCTCCATAGCGCCCCCTACAAAATTTCAATCAATCAGCCCCGCCCACTACATGGACCGACATGGATAAAATTCAGCACAGTTGGAGAACCTGCCAGTACCTTCAAAAAAGTCTCTTGGACATATGGGCTAAATCCAACAGGAAGTCGGCCATTTTGAAAAAGGTGCCATTTTTGGGGTCATTTCTTTGCCATGCATTTTAAACAACTCCTCCTAGGGATATTGTCCAACTGACACCCAACTTGCACAGGATCCTCAGGAGGCATGTGTGATTTAAAGTTGTGTTATTTCTTCTAATAGAAGATTTAGTTTAGGAGGGGCGGGCCCTCAAAGTTTTATGTCTCATTAACAAAGACTTATTGCCAAAACTCCCACATAAAACAACATATCAGCACAGGAATCGACACATTTGATGCCAGTCCCATGATAAACAAAATCTACAATGCAATGATATGACTCTGAACTAGCTCCACCCCTTGGCAACAACAAGTGTCTGATACCGTGAACCAGGAAGTACCTGTAACAAAGCCATGAAACCTTTGATCTTCACCATACTTGCCATGCCTTATGACAGTAAAGTCCTTAATAGAGTAAAATTACAATATAGTGGAAAAGATAGTAAATGGCTCCATAGCGCCCCCTCCAATATTTCAATCAATCAGCCCCGCCCACTACATTGATCGACATGGATCAAATTCAGCACACTTGTAGCCGCTTCCCGTACCTTCAAAAACGTCTCTTGGACATATGGGCTAAATCAAACAGGAAGTCGGCCATGTTGAAAAAGGTGCCATTTTTGGGGTCATTTCTGTCATTTTCTTTGCCATGCATTTTGAGAAGGTCCTCCAAAGAATTTTCTCCAACTGTAACCCAAATGAGTCAGGATGCTCAAGCTGCATGTCTGATTAAAAGTTGTGTTATTTCTTTTAATAGGGGATATCGTTTAGGAGAGGCGGGGCAGCGAAGCAGATGTGATGCAATGAAAAGGAAAACTGACATAACTCCCACAAAAAACAACCAACCATATTTATAGACATGTATGTACAGATGAACATGCAGGTCCATCTGAAGGAATTATTAATTATGTGAATCAGTTTCATATGTGTTTTCTTGTTTAGAAGCAGACTGATTGCTCTTTGATTTATAGACATTTGTTCAGATTCTTGGATAGAGTGGTATTGGATCAGCTCTGTTGATGGATTGATTAAAACATCCAGTGCGGCTAATACTTACAACAATAAGTTACTGAAAACTATATTTATGTAAATGATGTTAACAGTTTTTAACAAATGTCACAGGCATGTTAATAAGCATAATGAATTAAAACTAAACTTGAAGCATTTATGTATTATTCCTCCCTGTTGCTCTTTGTCTGTACTGTGGGGGATTACATGAAAAAGAAAAAATCTGAGGCTTTGGTTCTGAGAATGAGCAGCTAATTCTTGTTTTGAATAAAGTAAAAATAATGTAACATCCATTTATGGAAAACTGGTGGGATTTTTTTTTTTCAATTTCATTAAACACTGTGGCATATTTGATCCACTTTTAGATTATTTTTTTCAATGTATTGAAGCCAGAGTATGTAAGATTTCAAAGCGATTCTTTCCAACACTAGGTGGCAAACACCATGTAGTGAGCAAAACCACACAACTGCTACCTCTACAAACCACCACAGGGCGGAAGTAGTGAGCTAAACATGCTCCTCACCCCTCCCATCCTCTAAATACAGCGGAACCGTCACCGTCCACAAGACTCAAAGTTTATTTCCATCCAGTATTTCAGCTACACATGAACCGGTAAGTAACTGTTAACACAACAGGCTCTTCGTCATGCTGAAAATGATACTCTCTTATGGTGTTTTTTTTGCAAAGTAGTACGTAAAAATGACAATATCGCGTATGGAATAAACGGTGGTACTAAGAAGAGGCTAAGCTACGTGCTAAGCTAGCTATAGTTGTTAGGCTAATTCTAACTTTATTAATATTTCTGCATATATTCAGCTGATGTTAGACTGAATCAGCCTAACACAGGCAGTCAGACACTGACATAATGCAGAATTTACATGTTTGAATGTTGTTACAGCGATGATCCGTGTACACACTTGTTTTCAGTGATGAATATGACATGTTAAGGTTGCCAGGAAGGCCGAGGCAGGGCTGGTGGACGGTCCGAGGACAAGCGGGTCAGTCTGAGGAAGACGACCTGCAGCTTCCAGAGATGTGACTGGCTAGCTGTAGTACAGGTAAAATGCAGTTTCATGTTCACTGTTTTGTCTCAAGATATTACTGATAAAAAACATTTATTACAGGAATTCCACAGTATTCCAATAACCAACAATGGTAAACGAGGCTGAAGTTAGCTTCCGATTCGCAATATGTGTAAAGGGCAATTCCACTGAATTTTTCGGAAACACCACATTAGACCAGGTCCTGACAAAAAACTACAACACTTGGACTCTTAAAACCTGGGTTAAAATATTCCACATACTATGCAGATTCAATAAAACATAGTGTCTGATTTGTGAAATCTTTATTCTATTTGTGAAAATGCAAATAAGGGTCATTTCATGACTTTTTTGGCATCTGGACCACATTACATCAGGTCCTGACAAAAAACTAAAACACTTAGACTCTTCAAATGTGGGCTAAAATATTCCACATACTATACCAGTTTTTTGTCAGTACCTGGTCTAATGTGGTGGTGTTTCCAAAAAATTCAGTGTAATTGCCCTTTACACATATTGCAGCCATAAGCAGCGGATCGGAAGCTAACTTCAGCCTCGTCAATGGTAACTGTTTTATGTATTATTTGTTGTTGTAACATAAATGTAATTTTATATTTGAGCTTGTTACCTACTGCTCTGTCTTCCATATGTTACTTGTTGCTTTGGCATCCAGACATTAGTTTTAGATATTACAGTAATATATTAACTTAGTCTCTGAACAAAGTTGGTAGACACAGACCTTCACTAAAAAATCTGATCTTTCACTTTTCACTTTGTTTTCCATCAGTTAGTAAAATGTGGCTCTATTTATCTAACCAATCTTTTGTATAATTTTGCAGAGACGTCTTGATGACATAAATGTGAAGGACCTAAGAAGACTCACATCCCAGCTCCTCAGAAGGAAACAAGGCTTGATTCCCAGTTGCTGTGTGGCTACTGAAGAGCAGTTTCCTGATCTGCACAGACACAACATTGGTTTTATTTTTGGTGTTTGATTCTTTTTTTTTTTTCTAGTAAACCACAATTTAATGGCATTTCTGTGGAATCTATTGTTTACATGTTCGTTGATTGTATTGTTTCTTACTTATAACTTTGTGTTACTAATTAAGTAATTTGAGCTACTTTGTACACTTTGAAGCGTTTTTAAAATAAAGAAATTTAAATGCTTTTCCCCATTTATTCAATACATTCAAGTCATCTAAATAACTGCAGTAGGATGTGATCATACAGGAACAAGATAAAAGTTTATTACAATTTATGACTGTAATAAATACAGATCTAACAGTGTATAAACACAGCACAAATCCCACAGAGAAAAGTCTATGATCCACAAACAGAAGACACAACTATATACAAAAGATGTGAAGTTTAGATTCCACAATAGAAGGTCAATAATTCCTGTTCATGTTTTATGTGTTGCACCCTCGCTGCTGACTTCATACACATTTGTAAACTTTTTTGTTCATTACACTTATGGAAATAATTATAAGATGCAGTGGCCCAAATTCACTCAGGCATCACAAAACATGTTGGTGAAGAGATCTGGTAAAGGACGTTGCTCTACGCTGCACGGCGTGCCCGTGACGCCATGGCAAAGTTCCATGCGGCGGCGTGACATCATAAATCACTATAAAATTGTCAATTTTGATCTGATCACCCTAAAACTTATAGGGATTAATAAGGGATCAGTCCTGAACAGATTAATGTGACCATTGCTGGTGTAGACCTAAGCCCCGCCCACTTACAACAGGAAGTGGTTTTTTCCACGTTTGAGGGTCATGCTTCTAAGCAAATGGTCCAAAACACTTGAGCCTCCTCCAAAACATGTCAAACCCTTTCATGATGCCACAATAAAAACCTCAAGTCGCTACGCTAAACGGGACATGGCGAATAGCGGTCCAACGCCATGAAACAGGAAGTACCTGTGACCAAGCCATGGAACCTTGGACCACCACCAAACTTGTCATGACTGATGACAGTAAGGCCCTGAACTAAGCCCCATTGAAACATTATGGAATAAATGGAGCATGTCTCCATAGCGCCCCCTACAAAATTTCAATCAATCAGCCCCGCCCACTACATTGACTGACATGGATATGATTCGGGAAACTTGTAGACCCTCCCAGTACCTTCAAAAAAGTCTCTTGGACATATGGGCTAAATCAAACAGGAAGTCGGCCATTTTGAAAAAGGTGTCATTTTTGGGGCAATTTCTGTCATTTTCTTTGTCATGCATTTCTAGAAGTTCCTTCTAAGAATTTTGTCCAACTTTAACCCAAATGAGTCAGGATGCTCAAGAGACATGTGTGATTAAAAGTTGTGCTATTTCTTTTAATAGGGGATATCGTTTAGGAGAGGCGGGGCAGCAAAGCAGATCGTGATGCAATGAAAAAGAAAACTGACATAACTCCCACAAAAAACAACCAACCTGCACCAAATTCACTACAGATGATGCCAGTCATATCCTTCACATTTCTGTATGTCAATAATTAGATTATAAATTAGCCCCGCCCCTTGGTGACAGGAAGTGACCCTTCATAAGGCCTAAATGGCCTGAAGAGCAGTCTGGCTGCACTTTAGGTTGAGAGAGGCATGGGAAGGATGTTGCCAGGGGAGGCGGTGGCATTATGCCGAGCGGCGCCATGGTGCGAGGGCCTATATCACCGCTTGCGGTTTTAATTATTATTATTATTATTATTATTTTTATTCGGACACTTCGCGTGCTTTTTTGGAGGCCTGAACGTGCTCGAAAACTCACCAAATTTTGCGTACCCCCCCAAGGGAATACGAAAAATTTGATATTTTGAGGTGCTCCAGAATGTTTGGGCGAAACTGAACGAGAGCGCCACCTATTTTAGGTGCCCCGCCACTGCATGTCGTTAATCTTTATGAAAATTCATACACATGATCTACATGACAGGACAAACAAAAAATCCTCCTAATGTCATGGTGAAATGTCGACAGGAAGGCGGCCATTTTAGGTCAAAGTCAATATTTTGGCGTTTTAGCACCTCGCATTTTAACGAACTCGTCCTAGGGCTTTTATCCCACTGAGCCACAAATTGCTCAGGATGTTCAGGAGGCATGTGTGATTAAATGTTGTGTTATTTCTTCTAATAGGAGACTTAGTTTACGAAGGGCGGGGCCTCAAAGTTTGATGTCTCGCCATGAAAAATTAAACGGATATAACTCCCACATAAAGCAACATTTCTGCACCAAATTTGCTAGATATGGTGGCAGTCCTCTCCTACAGAGTTCTATATGTCAATATTTTGATTATGAAATAGCCACGCCCCCTGGAGGTCAAAAGTGTTGTTTTTTGCTCACACACCCATAACTCTGGCTTGGTGGACACCACATGGCCCAAATTCACTCAGGCATCACAAAACATGTTGGTGAAGAGATCTGGTAAAGGACGTTGCTCTACGCTGCACGGCGTGCCCGTGACGCCATGGCGAAGTTCCATGCGGCGGCGTGACATCATAAATCACTATAAAATTGTCAATTTTGATCTGATCACCCTAAAACTTATAGGGATTAATAAGGGATCAGTCCTGAACAGATTACTGTGACCATTGCTGGTGTAGACCTCAGCCCCGCCCACTTACAACAGGAAGTGGTTTTTTCCACGTTTGAGGATCATGCTTCTAAGCAAATGATCCCAAACACTTGAGACTCCTCCAAAACATGTCAAACCCTTTCATGATGCCACAATAAAAACCTCAAGTCGCTACGCTAAACGGGACATGGCGAATGGCGGTCCAACGCCATGAAACAGGAAGTACCTGTGACCAAGCCATGGAACCTTGGACCGCCATCAAACTTGCCATGACTGATGACAGTAAGGCCCTGAACTAAGCCCCATTGAAACATTATGGAATAAATGGAGCATGTCTCCATAGCGCCCCCTACAAAATTTCAATCAATCAGCCCCGCCCACTACATGGACCGACATGGATAAAATTCAGCACAGTTGGAGAACCTGCCAGTACCTTCAAAAAAGTCTCTTGGACATATGGGCTAAATTCAACAGGAAGTCGGCCATTTTGAAAAAGGTGTCATTTTTGGGGTCATTTCTTTGCCATGCATTTTAAACAACTCCTCCTAGGGATATTGTCCAACTGACACCCAACTTGCACAGGATGCTCAGGAGGCATGTGTGATTTAAAGTTGTGTTATTTCTTCTAATAGAAGATTTAGTTTAGGAGGGGCGGGCCCTCAAAGTTTTATGTCTTATTAAAAAAGACTTATTGCTAAAACTCCCACATAAAACAACATATCAGCACAGGAATCGACCCATTTGATGCCGGTTCCATGATGAACAAAATCTACAATGCAATAATATGACTCTGAACTAGCCCCACCCCTTGGCAACAACAAGTGTCTGATATCATGAACCAGGAAGTACCTGTAACAAAGCCATGAAACCTTTGATCTTCACCATACTTGCCATGAGTCATGACAGTTATGTCCTTAATAGAGTAAAATTACAATATAGTGGAGAAGATCGTAAATGGCTCCATAGCGCCCCCTACAATATTTCAATCAATCAGCCCCGCCCACTACACTGACTGACATGGATATGATTCGGCACAGTTTTAGAACCTTCCAGTACCTTCAAAAAAGTCTCTTGGACATATGGGCTAAATCAAACAGGAAGTCAGCCATTTTGAAAAAGGTGACATATTTGGGGTAATTTCTGTCATTTTCTTTGCCATGCATTTTGAGCAACTCCTCCCAAGAATTTTATCCAACTTTAACCCAAATGAGTCAGGATGCTCAAGAGGCATGTGTGATTAAAAGTTATGCTATTTCTTTTAATAGGGGATATCATTTAGGAGAGGCGGGGCAGCAAAGCAGATGTGATCCAATGAAAAGGAAAACTGACATAACTCCCACAAAAAACAACCAACCATATTTATAGACATGTATGTACAGATGAACATGCAGGTCCATCTGAAGGAATTATTAATTATGTGAATCAGTTTCATATGTGTTTTCTTGTTTAGAAGCAGACTGATTGCTCTTTGATTTATATACATTTGTTCGGATTCTTGGATAGAGTGGTATTGGATCAGCTCTGTTGATGGATTGATTAAAACATCCAGTGCGGCTAATACTTACAACAATAAGTTACTGAAAACTATATTTATGTAAATGATGTTAACAGTTTTTAACAAATGTCACAGGCATGTTAATAAGCATAATGAATTAAAACTAAACTTGAAGCATTTATGTATTATTCCTCCCTGTTGCTCTTTGTCTGTACTGTGGGGGATTACATGAAAAAGAAAAAATCTGAGGCTTTGGTTCTGAGAATGAGCAGCTAATTCTTGTTTTGAATAAAGTAAAAATAATGTAACATCCATTTATGGAAAACTGGTGGGATTTTTTTTTCAATTTCATTAAACACTGTGGCATATTTGATCCACTTTTAGATTATTTTTTTCAATTTATTGAAGCCAGAGTATGTAAGATTTCAAAGCGATTCTTTCCAACACTAGGTGGCAAACACCATGTAGTGAGCAAAACCACACAACTGCTACCTCTACAAACCACCACAGGGCGGAAGTAGTGAGCTAAACTTGCTCCTCACCCCTCCCATCCTCTAAATACAGCGGAACCGTCACCGTCCACAAGACTCAAAGTTTATTTACAAACTGTGTGATGACATCCAGTATTTCAGCTCCACATGAACCAGTAAGTAACTGTTAACACAACAGGCTCTTCGTCATGCTGAAAATGATACTCTCTTATGGTGTTTTTTTTGCAAAGTAGTACGTAAAAATGACAATATCGCGTATGGAATAAACGGTGGTACTAAGAAGAGGCTAAGCTACGTGCTAAGCTAGCTATAGTTGTTAGGCTAATTCTAACTTTATTAATATTTCTGCATATATTCAGCTGATGTTAGACTGAATCAGCCTAACACAGGCAGTCAGACACTGACATAATGCAGAATTTACATGTTTGAATGTTGTTACAGCGATGATCCGTGTACACACTTGTTTTCAGTGATGAATATGACATGTTAAGGTTGCCAGGAAGGCCGAGGCAGGGCTGGTGGACGGTCCGAGGACAAGCGGGTCAGTCTGAGGAAGACGAGCTGCAGCTTCCAGAGATGTGACTGGCTAGCTGTAGTACAGGTAAAATGCAGTTTCATGTTCACTGTTTTGTCTCAAGATATTACTGATAAAAAACATTTATTACAGGAATTCCACAGTATTCCAATAACCAACAATGGTAAACGAGGCTGAAGTTAGCTTCCGATTCGCAATATGTGTAAAGGGCAATTCCACTGAATTTTTCGGAAACACCACATTAGACCAGGTCCTGACAAAAAACTACAACACTTGGACTCTTAAAACCCGGGTTAAAATATTCCACATACTATGCAGATTCAATAAAACATAGTGTCTGATTTGTGAAATCTTTATTCTATTTGTGAAAATGCAAATAAGGGTCATTTCATGACTTTTTTGGCATCTGGACCACATTACATCAGGTCCTGACAAAAAACTAAAACACTTAGACTCTTCAAATGTGGGCTAAAATATTCCACATACTATACCAGTTTTTTGTCAGTACCTGGTCTAATGTGGTGGTGTTTCCAAAAAATTCAGTGTAATTGCCCTTTACACATATTGCAGCCATAAGCAGCGGATCGGAAGCTAACTTCAGCCTCGTCAATGGTAACTGTTTTATGTATTATTTGTTGTTGTAACATAAATGTAATTTTATATTTGAGCTTGTTACCTACTGCTCTGTCTTCCATATGTTACTTGTTGCTTTGGCATCCAGACATTAGTTTTAGATATTACAGTAATATATTAACTTAGTCTCTGAACAAAGTTGGTAGACACAGACCTTCACTAAAAAATCTGATCTTTCACTTTTCACTTTGTTTTCCATCAGTTAGTAAAATGTGGCTCTATTTATCTAACCAATCTTTTGTATAATTTTGCAGAGACGTCTTGATGACATAAATGTGAAGGACCTAAGAAGACTCACATCCCAGCTCCTCAGAAGGAAACAAGGCTTGATTCCCAGTTGCTGTGTGGCTACTGAAGAGCAGTTTCCTGATCTGCACAGACACAACATTGGTTTTGTTTTTGGTGTTTGATTCTTTTTTTTTTCTTCTAGTAAACCACAATTTAATAGCATTTCTGTGGAATCTATTGTTTACATGTTCGTTGATTGTATTGTTTCTTACTTATAACTTTGTGTTACTAATTAAGTAATTTGAGCTACTTTGTACACTTTGAAGCGTTTTTAAAATAAAGAAATTTAAAAACTTTTCCCAATTTATTCAATACATTCAAGTCATCTAAATAACTGCAGTAGGATGTGATCATACAGGAACAGGATAAAAGTTTATTACAATTTATGACTGTAATAAATACAGATCTAACAGTGTATAAACACACCACAAATCCCACAGAGAAAAGTCTATGATCCACAAACAGAAGACACAACTATATACAAAAGATCAACCAACCTGCACCAAATTCACTACAGATGATGCCAGTCATATTCTTCACATTTGTGCATGTCAATAATTAGATGATAAGTTAGCCCCGCCCCTTGGTGACAGGAAGTGACCCTTCATAAGGCCTAAATGGCCTGAAGTGCAGTCTGGCTGCACTTTAGGTTGAGAGAGGCATGGGAAGGATGTAGCCAGGGGAGGCGGTGGCATTATGCCGAGCGGCGCCATGGTGCGAGGGCCTATATCACCGCTTGCGGTTTTAATTATTATTATTATTATTAGGCCCGAGCACCTTGGCAGTGCGAAGGCCTATTGTAATTGCAATGTTTATTATTATTATTATTATTATTATTATTTTTATTCGGACACTTCGCGTGCTTTTTTGGAAGCCTGAACGTGCTCGAAAACTCACCAAATTTTGCGTACCCCCCCAAGGGAATACAAAAAATTTGATATTTTGAGGTGCTCCAGAATGTTTGGGCGAAACTGAACGAGAGCGCCACCTATTTTAGGTGCCCCGCCACTGCATGTCGTTAATCTTTATGAAAATTCATACACATGATCTACATGCTAGGGCGAACAAAAAATCCTCTTAATGTCATGGTGAAATGTCGACAGGAAGGCGGCCATTTTAGGTCAAAGTCAATATTTTGGCGTTTTAGCACCTCGCATTTTAACGAACTCGTCCTAGAGCTTTTATCCCACTGAGCCACAAATTGCTGAGGATGTTCAGGAGGCATGTGTGATTAAATGTTGTGTTATTTCTTCTAATAGGAGACTTAGTTTACGAGGGGCGGGGCCTCAAAGTTTGATGTCTCGCCAGGAAAAATTAAACGGATATAACTCCCACATAAAGCAACATTTCTGCACCAAATTTGCTAGATATGATGGCAGTCCGCTCCTACAGAGTTCTATATGTCAATATTTTGATTATGAAATAGCCACGCCCCCTGGAGGTCAAAAGTGTTGTTTTTTGCTCACACACCCATAACTCTGGCTTGGTGGACACCACATGGCCCAAATTCACTCAGGCATCACAAAACATGTTGGTGAAGAGATCTGGTAAAGGACGTTGCTCTACGCTGCACGGCGTGCCCGTGACGCCATGGCGAAGTTCCATGCGGCGGCGTGACATCATAAATCACTATAAAATTGTCAATTTTGATCTGATCACCCTAAAACTTATAGGGATTAATAAGGGATCAGTCCTGAACAGATTAATGTGACCATTGCTGGTGTCGACCTAAGCCCCGCCCACTTACAATAGGAAGTGGTTTTTTGCACGTTTGAGGGTCATGCTTCTAAGCAAATGGTCCAAAACACTTGAGCCTCCTCCAAAACATGTCAAACCCTTTCATGATGCCACAATAAAAACCTCAAGTCGCTACGCTAAACGGGACATGGCGAATGGCGGTCCAACGCCATGAAACAGGAAGTACCTGTGACCAAGCCATGGAACCTTGGACCGCCACCATACTTGCCATGACTGATGACAGTAAGGCCCTGAACTAAGCCCCATTGAAACATTATGGAATAAATGGAGCATGTCTCCATAGCGCCCCCTACAAAATTTCAATCAATCAGCCCCGCCCACTACATGGACCGACATGAATAAAATTCAGCACAGTTGGAGAACCTTCCAGTACCTTCAAAAAAGTCTCTTGGACATATGGGCTAAATTCAACAGGAAGTCGGCCATTTTGAAAAAGGTGCCATTTTTGGGGTCATTTCTTTGCCATGCATTTTAAACAACTCCTCCTAGGGATATTGTCCAACTGACACCCAACTTGCACAGGATGCTCAGGAGGCATGTGTGATTTAAAGTTGTGTTATTTCTTCTAATAGAAGATTTAGTTTAGGAGGAGCGGGCCCTCAAAGTTTGATGTCTCATTAACAAAGACTTATTGCTAAAACTCCCACATAAAACAACATATCAGCACAGGAATCGACCCATTTGATGCCAGTCCCATGATGAACAAAATCTACAATGCAATAATATGACTATGAATTAGCCCCGCCCCTTGGCAACAACAAGTGTCTGATATCATGAACCAGGAAGTACCTGTAACAAAGCCATGAAATTGTTGATCTTCACCATACTTGCCATGAGTCATGACAGTTATGTACTTAATAGAATAAAATTACAACATAGTGGAAAAGATAGTAAATGGCTCCATAGCGCCCCCTACAATATTTCAATCAATCAGCCCCGCCCACTACATTGACTGACATGGATAAAATTCAGCACACTTATAGACCCTCCCAGTACCTTCAAAAAAGTCTCTTGGATATATGGGCTAAATCCAACAGGAAGTCGGCCATTTTGAAAAAGGTGCCATTTTTGGGGTCATTTCTGTCATTTTCTTTGTCATGCATTTTGAGAAGTTCCTTCTAAGAATTTTATCTAACTTTAACCCAAATGAGTCAGGATGCTCAAGAGGCATGTGTGATTAAAAGTTGTGCTATTTCTTTTAATAGGGGATATCATTTAGGAGAGGCGGGGCAGCAAAGCAGATGTGATGCAATGAAAAGGAAAACTGACATAACTCCCCCAAAAAACAACCAACCTGCATCAAATTTGCTACAGATGATGCCAGTCATATCCTTCACATTTGTGCATGTCAATAATTAGATCATAAATTAGCCCCGCCCCTTGTTGACAGGAAGTGACCGTTCATAAGGCCTAAATGGCCTGAAGTGCAGTCTGGCTGCACTTTAGGTTGAGAGGGGCATGGGAAGGATGTTGCCAGGGGAGGCGGTGGCATTATGCCGAGTGGCGCCATGGTGCGAGGGCCTATATCACCGCCTGCGGTTTTAATTATTATTATTCTCCTAATAAATGAATTGCTTTTTTGGAGGCCTGAACATGCTCAAAAACTCACCAAATTTTGCGTACCCCCCCAAGGGAATGCGAAAAATTTGATATTTTGAGGTGCTCCAGAATGTTTGGGCGAAACTGAACGAGAGCGCCACCTATTTTAGGTGCCCTGCCACTGCATGTCGTTAATCTTTATGAAAATTCATACACATGATCTACATGACAGGAAAAACAAAAAATCCTCTTAATGTCATGGTGAAATGTCAACAGGAAGGCGGCCATTTTAGGTCAAAGTCAATATTTTGGCGTTTTAGCACCTCGCATTTTAACGAACTCGTCCTAGGGCTTTTATCCCAATGAGCCACAAATTGCTCAGGATGTTCAGGAGGCATGTGTGATTAAATGTTGTGTTATTTCTTCTAATAGGAGACTTAGTTTACAAGGGGCGCGGCCTCAAAGTTTGATGTCTCGCCATGAAAAATTAAACGGATATAACTCCCAAATAAAGCAACATTTCTGCACCAAATTTGCTAGATATGATGGCAGTCCCCTCCTACAGAGTTCTATATGTCAATATTTTGATTATGAAATAGCCACGCCCCCTGGAGGCCAAAAGTGTTCTTTTTTGCTCACACACCCATAACTCTGGCTTGGTGGACACCACATGGCCCAAATTCACTCAGGCATCACAAAACATGTTGGTGAAGAGATCTGGTAAAGGACGTTGCTCTACGCTGCACGGCGTGCCCGTGACGCCATGGCGAAGTTCCATGCGGCGGCGTGACATCATAAATCACTATAAAATTGTCAATTTTGATCTGATCAGCCTAAAACTTATAGGCATTGATAAGGGATCAGTCCTGAACAGATTAATGTGACCATTGTTGGTGTAGACCTAAGCCCCGCCCACCTATAACAGGAAGTGGTTTTTTCCAAATTTGAGGGTCATGCTTCTAAGCAAATGGTCCCAAACACTTGAGCCTCCTCCAAAACATGTCAAACCCTTTCATGATGCCACAATAAAAACCTCAAGTCGCTACGCTAAACGGGACATGGCGAATGGCGGTCCAACGCCATGAAACAGGAAGTACCTGTGACCAAGCCATGGAACCTTGGACCGCCACCAAACTTGCCATGACTGATGACAGTAAGGCCCTGAATTAAGCCCCATTGAAACATTATGGAATAAATGGAGCATGTCTCCATAGCGCCCCCTACAAAATTTCAATCAATCAGCCCCGCCCACTACATGGACCGACATGGATAAAATTCAGCACAGTTGGAGAACCTTCCAGTACCTTCAAAAAAGTCTCTTGGACATATGGGCTAAATTCAACAGGAAGTCGGCCATTTTGAAAAAGGTGCCATTTTGGGGGTCATTTCTTTGCCATGCATTTTAAACAACTCCTCCTAGGGATATTGTCCAACTGACACCCAACTTGCACAGGATGCTCAGGAGGCATGTGTGATTTAAAGTTGTGTTATTTCTTCTAATAGAAGATTTAGTTTAGGAGGGGCGGGCCCTCAAAGTTTTATGTCTCATTAACAAAGACTTATTGCTAATACTCCCACATAAAACAACATATCAGCACAGGAATCGACACATTTGATGCCAGTTCCATGATGAACAAAATCTACAATGCAATAATATGACTATGAATTAGCCCCACCCCTTGGCAACAACAAGTGTCTGATATCATGAACCAGGAAGTACCTGTAACAAAGC
The DNA here is from genome assembly GCF_933228915.1 of Telmatherina bonti. Classification (NCBI taxonomy): domain Eukaryota; kingdom Metazoa; phylum Chordata; class Actinopteri; order Atheriniformes; family Telmatherinidae; genus Telmatherina; species Telmatherina bonti. The sequence goes on along the minus strand of NC_136625.1, from coordinate 6,238,598 downwards.
AATGAAATTGTTGATCTTCACCATACTTGCCATGAGTCATGACAGTTATGTCCTTAATAAAATAAAATTACCATATAATGGAAAAGATAGTAAATGGCTACATAGCGCCCCCTACAAAATTTCAATCAATCAGCCCCGCCCACTACATTGACTGACATGGATATGATTCGGGACACTTGTAGACCCTCCCAGTACCTTGAAAAACGTCTCTTGGACATATGGCCTAAATCCAACAGGAAGTCGGCCATTTTGAAAAGGGTGCCATTTTTGGGGTCATTTCTGTCATTTTCTTTGCCATGCATTTTGAGGAACTTCTCCTAAGAATTTAGTCCAACTTTAACCCAAATGAGTAAGGATGCTCAAGAGGCATGTGTGATTAAAAGTTGTGCTATTTTCTTTAATAGGGGATATCATTTAGGAGAGGCGGGGCAGCAAAGCAGATGTGATGCAATGAAAAGGAAAACTGACATAACTCCCACAAAAAACAACCAACCTGCACCAAATTCACTACAGATGATGCCAGTCATATTCTTCACATTTGTGCATGTCAATAATTAGATGATAAGTTAGCCCCGCCCCTTGGTGACAGGAAGTGACCGTTCATAAGGCCTAAATGGCCTGAAGTGCAGTCTGGCTGCACTTTAGGTTGAGAGAGGCATGGGAAGGATGTTGCCAGGGGAGGCGGTGGCATTATGCCGAGTGGCGCCATGGTGCGAGGGCCTATATCACCGCTTGCGGTTTTAATTAGGCCCGAGCACCTTGGCGGTGCGAAGGCCTATTGTAATTGCAGTGTTTATTATTATTATTATTATTATTATTATTTTTATTCGGACACTTCGCGTGCTTTTTTGGAGGCCTGAACGTGCTCGAAAACTCACCAAATTTTGCGTACCCCCCCAAGGGAATACGAAAAATTTGATATTTTGAGGTGCTCCAGAATGTTTGGGCGAAGCTGAATGAGAGCGCCACCTATTTTAGGTGCCCCGCCACTGCATGTCGTCAATCTTTATGAAACTTAATACACATGATCTACATGCTAGGGTGAACAAAAAATCCTCTTAATGTCATGGTGAAATGTCGACAAGAAGGCGGCCATTTTAGGTCAAAGTCAATATTTTGGCGTTTTAGCACCTCGCATTTTAACGAACTCGTCCTAGAGCTTTTATCCCACTGAGCCACAAATTGCTCAGGATGTTCAGGAGGCATGTGTGATTAAATGTTGTGTTATTTCTTCTAATAGGAGACTTAGTTTACGAGGGGCGGGGCCTCAAAGTTTGATGTCTCGCCATGAAAAATTAAACGGATATAACTCCCACATAAAGCAACATTTCTGCAACAAATTTGCTAGATATGATGGCAGTCCCCTCCTACAGAGTTCTATATGCCAATATTTTGATTATGAAATAGCCACGCCCCCTTGAGGTCAAAAGTGTTGTTTTTTGCTCACACACCCATAACTCTGGCTTGGTGGACACCACATGGCCCAAATTCACTCAGGCATCACAAAACATGTTGGTGAAGAGATCTGATAAAGGACGTTGCTCTACGCCGCACGGCGTGCCCGTGACGCCATGGCAAAGTTCCATGCGGCGGCGTGACATCATAAATCACTATAAAATTGTCAATTTTGATCTGATCACCCTAAAACTTATAGGGATTAATAAGGGATCAGTCCTGAACAGATTAATGTGACCATTGCTGGTCTAGACCTAAGCCCCGCCCACTTACTACAGGAAGTGGTTTTTTCCACGTTTGAGGGTCATGCTTCTAAGCAAATGGTCCCAAACACTTGAGACTCCTCCAAAACATGTCAAACCCTTTCATGATGCCACAATAAAAACCTCAAGTCGCTACGCTAAACGGGACATGGCGAATGGCGGTCCAACGCCATGAAACAGGAAGTACCTGTGACCAAGCCATGGAACCTTGGACCGCCACCATACTTGTCATGACTGATGACAGTAAGGCCCTGAACTAAGCCCCATTGAAACATTATGGAATAAATGGAGCATGTCTCCATAGCGCCCCCTACAAAATTTCAATCAATCAGCCCCGCCCACTACATGGACCGACATGGATAAAATTCAGCACAGTTGGGAGAACCTTCCAGTACCTTCAAAAAAGTCTCTTGGACATATGGGCTAAATTCAACAGGAAGTCGGCCATTTTGAAAAAGGTGCCATTTTTGGGGTCATTTCTTTGCCATGCATTTTAAACAACTCCTCCTAGGGATATTGTCCAACTGACGCCCAACTTGCACAGGATGCTCAGGAGGCATGTGTGATGTAAAGTTGTGTTATTTCTTCTAATAGAAGATTTAGTTTAGGAGGGGCGGGCCCTCAAAGTTTGATGTCTCATTAACAAAGACTTATTGCTAAAACTCCCACATAAAACAACATATCAGCACAGGAATCGACATATTTGATGCCAGTCCCATGATGAACAAAATCTACAATGCAATAATACGACTATGAATTAGCCCCACCCCTTGGCAACAACAAGTGTCTGATATCATGAACCAGGAAGTACCTGTAACAAAGCCATGAAATTGTTGATCTTCACCATACTTGCCATGAGTCATGACAGTTATGTCCTTAATAGAGTAAAATTACAATATAGTGGAGAAGATAGTAAATGGCTCCATAGCGCCCCCTACAATATTTCAATCAATCAGCCCCGCCCACTACATTGACTGACATGGATAAAATTCAACACACTTGTAGACTCTTCGAACACCTTCAAAAAAGTCTCTTGGACATATGGGCTAAATCAAACAGGAAGTCGGCCATTTTGAAAAAGGTGCCATTTTTGGGGTCATTTCTTTGCCATGCATTTTAAACAACTCCTCCTAGGGATATTGTCCAACTGACACCCAACTTGCACAGGATGCTCAGGAGGCATGTGTGATTTAAAGTTGTGTTATTTCTTCTAATAGAAGATTTAGTTTAGGAGGGGCGGGCCCTCAAAGTTTTATGTCTAATTAACAATGACTTATTGCTAAAACTCCCACATAAAACAACATATCAGCACAGGAATCGACACATTTGATGCCAGTCCCATGATGAACAAAATATACAATGCAATAATATGACTATGAATTAGCCCCACCCCTTGGCAACAACAAGTGTCTGATATCATGAAGCAGGAAGTACCTGTAACAAAGCCATGAGATTGTTGATCTTCACCATACTTGCCATGAGTCATGACAGTTATGTCCTTAATAGAATAAAATTACAAAATAGTGGAAAAGATAGTAAATGGCTCCATAGCGCCCCCTACAATATTTCAATCAATCAGCCCCGCCCACTACATTGACTGACATAGATATGATTCAGGAAACTTGTAGACCCTCCCAGTACCTTCAAAAAAGTCTCTTGGACATATGGGCTAAATCCAACAGGAAGTCGGCCATTTTGAAAAGGGTGCCATTTTTGGGGTCATTTCTGTCATTTTCTTTGCCATGAATTTTGAGGAACTTCTCCTAAGAATTTTGTCCAACTTTAACCCAAATGAGTCAGGATGCTCAAGAGGCATGTGTGATTAAAAGTTGTGCTATTTTCTTTAATAGGGGATATCATTTAGGAGAGGCGGGGCAGCAAAGCAGATGTGATGCAATGAAAAGGAAAACTGACATAACTCCCACAAAAAACAACCGACCTGCACCAAATTTGCTACAGATGATGTCAGTCATATTCTTCACATTTCTGTATGTCAATAATTAGATGATAACTTAGCCCCGCCCCTTGGTGACAGGAAGTGACCCTTCATAAGGCCTAAATGGCCTGAAGTGCAGTCTGGCTGCACTTTAGGTTGAGAGGGGCAAGGGAAGGATGTTGGCAGGGGAGGCGGTGGCATTATGCCGAGCGGCGCCATGGTGCGAGGGCCTATATCACCGCTTGCGGTTTTAATTATTATTAGGCCCGAGCACCTTGGCGGTGCGAAGGCCTATTGTAATTGCAGTGTTTATTAGGCCCGAGCACCTTGGCAGTGCGAAGGCCTATTGTAATTGCAATGTTTATTATTATTATTATTATTATTATTATTTTTATTCGGACACTTCGCGTGCTTTTTTGGAAGCCTGAACGTGCTCGAAAACTCACCAAATTTTGCGTACCCCCCCAAGGGAATACAAAAAATTTGATATTTTGAGGTGCTCCAGAATGTTTGGGCGAAACTGAACGAGAGCGCCACCTATTTTAGGTGCCCCGCCACTGCATGTCGTTAATCTTTATGAAAATTCATACACATGATCTACATGCTAGGGCGAACAAAAAATCCTCTTAATGTCATGGTGAAATGTCGACAGGAAGGCGGCCATTTTAGGTCAAAGTCAATATTTTGGCGTTTTAGCACCTCGCATTTTAACGAACTCGTCCTAGAGCTTTTATCCCACTGAGCCACAAATTGCTGAGGATGTTCAGGAGGCATGTGTGATTAAATGTTGTGTTATTTCTTCTAATAGGAGACTTAGTTTACGAGGGGCGGGGCCTCAAAGTTTGATGTCTCGCCAGGAAAAATTAAACGGATATAACTCCCACATAAAGCAACATTTCTGCACCAAATTTGCTAGATATGATGGCAGTCCGCTCCTACAGAGTTCTATATGTCAATATTTTGATTATGAAATAGCCACGCCCCCTGGAGGTCAAAAGTGTTGTTTTTTGCTCACACACCCATAACTCTGGCTTGGTGGACACCACATGGCCCAAATTCACTCAGGCATCACAAAACATGTTGGTGAAGAGATCTGGTAAAGGACGTTGCTCTACGCTGCACGGCGTGCCCGTGACGCCATGGCGAAGTTCCATGCGGCGGCGTGACATCATAAATCACTATAAAATTGTCAATTTTGATCTGATCACCCTAAAACTTATAGGGATTAATAAGGGATCAGTCCTGAACAGATTAATGTGACCATTGCTGGTGTCGACCTAAGCCCCGCCCACTTACAATAGGAAGTGGTTTTTTGCACGTTTGAGGGTCATGCTTCTAAGCAAATGGTCCAAAACACTTGAGCCTCCTCCAAAACATGTCAAACCCTTTCATGATGCCACAATAAAAACCTCAAGTCGCTACGCTAAACGGGACATGGCGAATGGCGGTCCAACGCCATGAAACAGGAAGTACCTGTGACCAAGCCATGGAACCTTGGACCGCCACCATACTTGCCATGACTGATGACAGTAAGGCCCTGAACTAAGCCCCATTGAAACATTATGGAATAAATGGAGCATGTCTCCATAGCGCCCCCTACAAAATTTCAATCAATCAGCCCCGCCCACTACATGGACCGACATGAATAAAATTCAGCACAGTTGGAGAACCTTCCAGTACCTTCAAAAAAGTCTCTTGGACATATGGGCTAAATTCAACAGGAAGTCGGCCATTTTGAAAAAGGTGCCATTTTTGGGGTCATTTCTTTGCCATGCATTTTAAACAACTCCTCCTAGGGATATTGTCCAACTGACACCCAACTTGCACAGGATGCTCAGGAGGCATGTGTGATTTAAAGTTGTGTTATTTCTTCTAATAGAAGATTTAGTTTAGGAGGAGCGGGCCCTCAAAGTTTGATGTCTCATTAACAAAGACTTATTGCTAAAACTCCCACATAAAACAACATATCAGCACAGGAATCGACCCATTTGATGCCAGTCCCATGATGAACAAAATCTACAATGCAATAATATGACTATGAATTAGCCCCGCCCCTTGGCAACAACAAGTGTCTGATATCATGAACCAGGAAGTACCTGTAACAAAGCCATGAAATTGTTGATCTTCACCATACTTGCCATGAGTCATGACAGTTATGTACTTAATAGAATAAAATTACAACATAGTGGAAAAGATAGTAAATGGCTCCATAGCGCCCCCTACAATATTTCAATCAATCAGCCCCGCCCACTACATTGACTGACATGGATAAAATTCAGCACACTTATAGACCCTCCCAGTACCTTCAAAAAAGTCTCTTGGATATATGGGCTAAATCCAACAGGAAGTCGGCCATTTTGAAAAAGGTGCCATTTTTGGGGTCATTTCTGTCATTTTCTTTGTCATGCATTTTGAGAAGTTCCTTCTAAGAATTTTATCTAACTTTAACCCAAATGAGTCAGGATGCTCAAGAGGCATGTGTGATTAAAAGTTGTGCTATTTCTTTTAATAGGGGATATCATTTAGGAGAGGCGGGGCAGCAAAGCAGATGTGATGCAATGAAAAGGAAAACTGACATAACTCCCCCAAAAAACAACCAACCTGCATCAAATTTGCTACAGATGATGCCAGTCATATCCTTCACATTTGTGCATGTCAATAATTAGATCATAAATTAGCCCCGCCCCTTGTTGACAGGAAGTGACCGTTCATAAGGCCTAAATGGCCTGAAGTGCAGTCTGGCTGCACTTTAGGTTGAGAGGGGCATGGGAAGGATGTTGCCAGGGGAGGCGGTGGCATTATGCCGAGTGGCGCCATGGTGCGAGGGCCTATATCACCGCCTGCGGTTTTAATTATTATTATTATTATTTTTATTCGGACACTTCGCGTGCTTTTTTGGAGGCCTGAACGTGCTCGAAAACTCACCAAATTTCGCGAACCCCCCCAAGGGAATACGAAAAATTTGATATTTTGAGGTGCTCCAAAATGTTTGGGCGAAACTGAAGGAGAGCGCCACCTATTTTAGGTGCCCCGCCACTGCATGTCGTTAATCTTTATGAAAATTCATACACATGATCTACATGCTAGGGTGAACAAAAAATCCTCTTAATGTCATGGTGAAATGTTGACAGGAAGGCGGCCATTTTAGGTCAAAGTAAATATTTTGGCGTTTTAGCACCTCGCATTTTAACGAACTCGTCCTAGAGCTTTTATCCCACTGAGCCACAAATTGCTCAGGATGTTCAGGAGGCATGTGTGATTAAATGTTGTGTTATTTCTTCTAATAGGAGACTTAGTTTACGAGGTGCGGGGCCTCAAAGTTTGATGTCTCGCCATGAAAAATTAAACGGATATAACTCCCCCATAAAGCAACATTTCTGCACCAAATTTGCTAGATATGATGGCAGTCCCCTCCTACAGAGTTCTATATGTCAATATTTTGATTATGAAATAGCCACGCCCCCTGGAGGTCAAAAGTGTTGTTTTTTGCTCACACACCCAGAACTCTGGCTTGGTAGACACCACATGGCCCAAATTCACTCAGGCATCACAAAACATGTTGGTGAAGAGATCTGGTAAAGGACGTTGCTCTACGCTGCACGGCGTGCCCGTGACGCCATGGCGAAGTTCCATGCGGCGGCGTGACATCATAAATCACTATAAAATTGTCAATTTTGATCTGATCACCCTAAAACTTATAGGGATTAATAAGGGATCAGTCCTGAACAGATTAATGTGACCACTGCTGGTCTAGACTTAAGCCCCGCCCACTTACAACAGGAAGTGGTTTTTTCCACGTTTGAGGGTCATGCTTCTAAGCATATGGTCCAAAACACTTGAGCCTCCTCCAAAACATGTCAAACCCTTTCATGATGCCACAATAAAAATCTCAAGTCGCTACGCTAAACGGGACATGGCGAATGGCGGTCCAACGCCATGAAACAGGAAGTACCTGTGACCAAGCCATGGAACCTTGGACCGCCACCAAACTTGCCATGACTGATGACAGTCAGGTCCTGAACTAAGCCCCATTGAAACATAATGGAATAAAGGGAGCATGTCTCCATAGCGCCCCCTACAAAATTTCAATCAATCAGCCCCGCCCACTACATTGCCCGACATGGATAAAATTCAGCACAGTTGGAGAACCTGCCAGTACCTTCAAAAAAGTCTCTTGGACATATGGGCTAAATTCAACAGGAAGTCGGCCATTTTGAAAAAGGTGCCATTTTTGGGGTCATTTCTTTGCCATGCATTTTAAACAACTCCTCCTAGGGATATTGTCCAACTGACACCCAACTTGCACAGGATGCTCAGGAGGCATGTGTGATTTAAAGTTGTGTTATTTCTTCTAATAGAAGATTTAGTTTAGGAGGGGCGGCCCTTCAAAGTTTTATGTCTCATTAACAAAGACTTATTGATAAAACTCCCACATAAAACAACATATCAGCACAGGAATCACTACATTTGATGCCAGTCCCATGATGAACAAAATATACAATGCAATAATATGACTATGAACTAGCACCACCCCTTGGCAACAACAAGTGTCTGATATCGTGAACCAGGAAGTACCTGTAACAAAGCCATGAAACCTTTGATCTTCACCATACTTGCCATGAGTCATGACAGTTATGTCCTTAATAGAGTAAAATTATAATATAGTGGAAAAGAAAGTAAATGGCTCCATAGCGCCCCCTACAATATTTCAATCAATCAGCCCCGCCCACTACATTGACTGACATGGATATGATTCGGGACACTTGTAGACCCTCCCAGTACCTTCAAAAAAGTCTCTTGGACATATGGGCTAAATGAAACAGGAAGTCGGCCATTTTGAAAAAGGTGTCATTTTTGGGGCAATTTCTGTCATTTTCTTTGCCATGCATTTTGAGAAGTACCTTCTAAGAATTTTGTCCAACTTTAACCCAAATGATTCAGGATGCTTAAGAGGCATGTGTGATTAAAAGTTGTGCTATTTCTTTTAATAGGGGATATCATTTAGGAGAGGCGGGGCAGCAAAGCAGATGTGATGCAATGAAAAGGAAAACAGACATAACTCTCACAACAAACCACCAACCTGCACCAAATTTGCTACAGATGATGCCAGTCATATCCTTCACATTTGTGCATGTCAATAATTAGATGATAAGTTAGCCCCGCCCCTTGGTGACAGGAAGTGACCCTTCATAAGGCCTAAATGGCCTGAAGTGCAGTCTGGCTGCACTTTAGGTTGAGAGAGGCATGGGAAGGATGTTGGCAGGGGAGGCGGTGGCATTATGCCGAGCGGCGCCATGGTGCGAGGGCCTATATCACCGCTTGCGGTTTTAATTATTATTATTATTATTATTATTATTAGGCCCGAGCACCTTGGCGGTGCGAAGGCCTATTGTAATTGCAGCGTTTATTATTATTATTATTATTATTATTATTATTAGGCCCGAGCACCTTGGCGGTGCGAAGGCCTATTGTAATTGCAGTGTTTATTATTATTATTATTATTATTATTATTTTTATTCGGACACTTCGCGTGCTTTTTTGGAGGCCTGAACGTGCTCGAAAACTCACCAAATTTTGCGTACCCCCCCAAGGGAATACGAAAAATTTGATATTTTGAGGTGCTCCAGAATGTTTGGGCGAAACTGAACGAGAGCGCCACCTATTTTAGGTGCCCCGCCACTGCATGTCGTTAATCTTTATGAAAATTCATACACATGATCTACATGCAAGGGCGAAAAAAAAATCCTCTTAATGTCATGGTGAAATGTCGACAGGAAGGCGGCCATTTTAGGTCAAAATCAATATTTTGGCGTTTTAGCACCTCGCATTTTAACAAACTCGTCCTAGAGCTTTTATCCCACTGAGCCACAAATTGCTCAGGATGTTCAGGAGGCATGTGTGATTAAATGTTGTGTTATTTCTTCTAATAGGAGACTTAGTTTACGAGGGGTGGGGCCTCAAAGTTTGATGTCTCGCCATGAAAACTTAAACGGATATAACTCCCCCATAAAGCAACATTTCTGCACCACATTTGCTAGATATGATGGCAGTCCCCTCCTACAGAGTTCTATATGTCAATATTTTGATTATGAAATAGCCACGCCCCCTGGAGGTCAAAAGTGTTGTTTTTTGCTCACACACCCATAACTCTGGCTTGGTGGACACCACATGGCCCAAATTCACTCAGGCATCACAAAACATGTTGGTGAAGAGATCTGATAAAGGACGTTGCTCTACACCGCACGGCGTGCCCGTGACGCCATGGCGAAGTTCCATGCGGCGGCGTGACATCATAAATCACTATAAAATTCTCAATTTTGATCTGATCACCCTAAAACTTATAGGGATTAATAAGGGATCAGTCCTGAACAGATTAATGTGACCATTGCTGGTCTAGACCTAAGCCCCGCCCACTTACAACAGGAAGTGGTTTTTTCCACGTTTGAGGGTCATGCTTCTAAGCAAATGGTCCCAAACACTTGAGACTCCTCCAAAACATGTCAAACCCTTTCATGATGCCACAATAAAAACCTCAAGTTGCTACGCTAAACGGTACATGGCGAATGGCGGTCCAACGCCATGAAACAGGAAGTACCTGTGACCAAGCCATGGAACCTTGGACCGCCACCAAACTTGCCATGACTGATGACAGTAAGGCCCTGAACTAAGCCCCATTGAAACATTATGGAATAAATGGAGCATGTCTCCATAGCGCCCCCTACAAAATTTCAATCAATCAGCCCCGCCCACTACGTGGACCGACATGGATAAAATTCAGCACAGTTGGAGAACCTTCCAGTACCTTCAAAAAAGTCTGTTGGACATATGGGCTAAATTCAACAGGAAGTCGGCCATTTTGAAAAAGGCGCCATTTTTGGGGTCATTTCTTTGCCATACATTTTAAACAACTCCTCCTAGGGATATTGTCCAACTGACACCCAACTTGCACAGGATGCTCAGGAGGCATGTGTGATTTAAAGTTGTGTTATTTCTTCTAATAGAAGATTTAGTTTAGGAGGGGCGGGCCCTCAAAGTTTTATGTCTCATTAACAAAGACTTATTGCTAAAACTCCCACAGAAAACAACATATCAGCACAGGAATCGACACATTTGATGCCAGTCCCATGATGAACAAAATCTAAAATGCAATGATATGACTATGAACTAGCCCCACCCCTTGGCAACAACAAGTGTCTGATATCATGAACCAGGAAGTACCTGTAACAAAGCCATGAAATTGTTGATCTTCACCATACTTGCCATGAGTCATGACAGTTATGTACTTAATAGAGTAAAATTACAATATAGTAGAAAAGATAGTAAATGGCTCCATAGCGCCCCCTACAATATTTCAATCAATCAGCCCCGCCCACTACATCGACTGACATGGATATGATTCGGGACACTTGTAGACTCTCCCATTGCCTTCAAAAAAGTCTCTTGGACATATGGGCTAAATTTAACAGGAAGTGGGCCATTTTGAAAAAGGTGCCATTTTTGGGGTCATTTCTGTCATTTTCTTTGTCATGCATTTTGAGAAGTTCCTTCTAAGAATTTTATCTAACTTTAACCCAAATGAGTCAGGATGCTCAAGAGGCATGTGTGATTAAAAGTTGTGCTATTTCTTTTAATAGGGGATATCATTTAGGAGAGGCGGGGCAGCAAAGCAGATGTGATGCAATGAAAAGGAAAACTGACATAACTCCCCCAAAAAACAACCAACCTGCTTCAAATTCGCTACAGATGATGCCAGTCATATCCTTCACATTTGTGCATGTCAATAATTAGATCATAAATTAGCCCCGCCCCTTGTTGACAGGAAGTGACCGTTCATAAGGCCTAAATGGCCTGAAGTGCAGTCTGGCTGCACTTTAGGTTGAGAGGGGCATGGGAAGGATGTTGCCAGGGGAGGCGGTGGCATTATGCCGAGTGGCGCCATGGTGCGAGGGCCTATATCACCGCTTGCGGTTTTAATTATTATTATTATTATTATTCTCCTAATAAATGAATTGCTTTTTTGGAGGCCTGAACATGCTCAAAAACTCACCAAATTTTGCGTACCCCCCCAAGGGAATGTGAAAAATTTGATATTTTGAGGAGCTCCAGAATGTTTGGGTGAAACTGAATGAGAGCGCCACCTATTTTAGGTGCCCCGCCAGTGCATGTCGTTAATCTTTATGAAAATTCATACACATGATCTACATGCTAGGGCGAACAAAAAATCCTCTTAATGTCATGGTGAAATGTCGACAGGAAGGCGGCCATTTTAGGTCAAAGTCAATATTTTGGCGTTTTAGCACCTCGCATTTTAACGAACTCGTCCTAGAGCTTTTATCCCACTGAGCCACAAATTGCTGAGGATGTTCAGGAGGCATGTGTGATTAAATGTTGTGTTATTTCTTCTAATAGGAGACTTAGTTTACGAGGGGCGGGGCCTCAAAGTTTGATGTCCCGCCAGGAAAAATTAAACGGATATAACTCCCACATAAAGCAACCTTTCTGCACCAAATTTGCTAGATATGATGGCAGTCCCCTCCTACAGAGTTCTATATGTCAATATTTTGATTATGAAATAGCCACGCCCCCTGGAGGTCAAAAGTGTTGTTTTTTGCTCACACACCCATAACTCTGGCTTGGTAGACACCACATGGCCCAAATTCACTCAGGCATCACAAAACATGTTGGTGAAGAGATCTGGTAAAGGACGTTGCTCTACGCTGCACGGCGTGCCCGTGACGCCATGGCAAAGTTCCATGCGGCGGCGTGGCATCATAAATCACTATAAAATTGTCAATTTTGATCTGATCACCCTAAAACTTATAGGGATTAATAAGGGATCAGTCCTGAACAGATTAATGTCAGCATTGCTGGTGTAGACCTAAGCCCCGCCCACTTACAACAGGAAGTGGTTTTTTCCACGTTTGAGGGTCATGCTTCTAAGCAAATGGTCCCAAACACTTGAGCCTCCTCCAAAACATGTCAAACCCTTTCATGATGCCACAATAAAAACCTCAAGTCGCTACGCTAAACGGGACATGGCGAATGGCGGTCCAACGCCATGAAACAGGAAGTACCTGTGACCAAGCCATGGAACCTTGGACCGCCACCATACTTGCCATGACTGATGACAGTAAGGCCCTGAACTAAGCCCCATTGAAACATTATGGAATAAATGGACCATGTCTCCATAGCGCCCCCTACAAAATTTCAATCAATCAGCCCCGCCCACTACATGGACCGACATGAATAAAATTCAGCACAGTTGGAGAACCTGCCAGTACCTTCAAAAAAGTCTCTTGGACATATGGGCTAAATTCAACAGGAAGTCGGCCATTTTGAAAAAGGTGCCATTTTTGGGGTCATTTCTTTGCCATGCATTTTAAACAACTCCTCCTAGGGATATTGTCCAACTGACACCCAACTTGCACAGGATGCTCAGGAGGCATGTGTGATGTAAAGTTGTGTTATTTCTTCTAATAGAAGATTTAGTTTAGGAGGGGCGGGCCCTCAAAGTTTTATGTCTCATTAACAAAGACTTATTGCTAAAACTCCCACATAAAACAACATATCAGCACAGGAATCGACACATTTGATGCCAGTCCCATGATTAACAAAATCTACAATGCAATAATGTGACTATGAATTAGCCCCACCCCTTGGCAACAACAAGTGTCTGATATCATGAACCAGGAAGTACCTGTAACAAAGCCATGAAATTGTTGATCTTCACCATACTTGCCATGAGTCATGGCAGTTATGTCCTTAATAGAGTAAAATTACAATATAGTGGAAAAGATGGTAAACGGCTCCATAGCGCCCCCTACAATATTTCAATCAATCAGCCCCGCCCACTACATTGACTGACATGGATATGATTCGGCACAGTTGTAGAACCTTCCAGTACCTTCAAAAAAGTCTCTTGGACATATGGGCCAAATCAAACAGGAAGTCGGCCATTTTGAAAAAGGTGTCATTTTCGGGGTCATTTCTGTCATTTGCTTTGCCATGCATTTTGAGGAAGTCCTGCTAAGAATTTTATCTAACTTTAACCCAAATGATTCAGGATGCTCAAGAGGCATGTGTGATTAAACGTTGTGCTATTTCTTTTAATAGGGGATATCGTTTAGGAGAGGTGGGGCAGCAAAGCAGATGTGATGCAACGAAAAGGAAAACTGACATAACTCCCACAAAAAACAACCAACCTGCACCAAATTTGCTCCAGGTCGTGCCAGTCATATCCTTCACATTTGTGCATGTCAATAATTAGATCATAAGTTAGCCCCGCCCTTTGGTGACAGGAAGTGACCGTTCATAAGGCCTAAATGGCCTGAAGTGCAGTCTGGCTGCACTTTAGATAGAGAGAGGCATGGGAAGGATGTTGGCAGGGGAGGCGGTGGCATTATGCCGAGCGGCGCCATGGTGCGAGGGCCTATATCACCGCTTGCGGTTTTAATTATTATTATTATTTTTATTCGGACACTTCGCGTGCTTTTTTGGAGGCCTGAACGTGCTCGAAAACTCACCAAATTTTGCGAACCCCCCCAAGGGAATACGAAAAATTTGATATTTTGAGGTGCTCCAGAATGTTTGGGCGAAACTGAACGAGAGCGCCACCTATTTTAGGTGCCCCACCACTGCATGTCATTAATCTTTATGAAAATTCATACACATGATCTACATGCTAGGGCGAACAAAAAATCCTCTTAATGTCATGGTGAAATGTCGACAGGAAGGCGGCCATTTTAGGTCAAAGTCAATATTTTGGCGTTTTAGCACCTCGCATTTTAACGAACTCGTCCTAGAGCTTTTATCCCACTGAGCCACAAATTGCTCAGGATGTTCAGGAGGCATGTGTGATTAAATGTTGTGTTATTTCTTCTAATAGGAGACTTAGTTTACGAGGGGCGGGGCCTCAAAATTTGATGTCTCGCCAGGAAAAATTAAACGGATATAACTCCCACATAAAGCAACATTTCTGCACCAAATTTGCTAGATATGATGGCAGTCCCCTCCTACAGAGTTCTATATGTCAATATTTTGATTATGAAATAGCCACGCCCCCTGGAGGTCAAAAGTGTTGTTTTTTGCTCACACACCCATAACTCTGGCTTGGTGGACACCACATGGCCCAAATTCACTCAGGCATCACAAAACATGTTGGTGAAGAGATCTTATAAAGGACGTTGCTCTACGCTGCACGGCGTGCCCGTGACGCCATGGCGAAGTTCCATGCGGCGACGTGACATCATAAATCACTATAAAATTGTCAATTTTGATCTGATCACCCTAAAACTTATAGGGATTAATAAGGGATCAGTCCTGAACAGATTAATGTGACCATTGCTGGTGTAGACCTAAGCCCCGCCCACTTACAACAGGAAGTGGTTTTTTCCACGTTTGAGGGTCATGCTTCTAAGCAAATGGTCCAAAACACTTGAGCCTCCTCCAAAACATGTCAAACCCATTCATGATGCCACAATAAAAACCTCAAGTCGCTACGCTAAACGGGACATGGCGAATGGCGGTCCAACGCCATGAAACAGGAAGTACCTGTGACCAAGCCATGGAACCTTGGACCGCCATCAAACTTGCCATGACTGATGACAGTAAGGCCCTGAACTACGCCCCATTGAAACATTATGGAATAAATGGAGCATGTCTCCATAGCGCCCCCTACAATATTTCAATCAATCAGCCCCGCCCACTACATTGATCGACATGGATAACATTCAGCACAGTTGGAGAACCTGCCAGTACCTTCAAAAAAGTCTCTTGGACATATGGGCTAAATTCAACAGGAAGTCGGCCATTTTGAAAAAAGCGCCATTTTTGGGGTCATTTCTTTGCCATGCATTTTAAACAACTCCTCCTAGGGATATTGTCCAACTGACACCCAACTTGCACATGATGCTCAGGAGGCATGTGTGATTTAAAGTTGTGTTATTTCTTCTAATAGAAGATTTAGTTTAGGAGGGGCGGGCCCTCAAAGTTTGATGTCTTATTAACAAAGACTTATTGCTAAACCTCCCACATAAAACAACATATCAGCACAGGAATCGCCACATTTGATGCCAGTCCCATGATGAACAAAATCTACAATGCAATAATGGGACTATGAATTAGCCCCACCCCTTGGCAACAACAAGTGTCTGATATCGTGAACCAGGAAGTACCTGTAACAAAGCCATGAAACCTTTGATCTTCACCATACTTGCCATGACTTATGACAGTAAAGTCCTTAATAGAGTAAAATTACAATATAGTGGAGAAGATAGTAAATGGCTCCATAGCGCCCCCTACAATATTTTAATTAATTAGCCCCGCCCACTACATTGACTGACATGGTTATGATTCGGGAAACTTGTAGACGCTCCCAGTACCTTCAAAAAAGTCTCTTGGACATATGGGCTAAATCAAACAGGGAGTCGGCCATTTTGAAAAGGGTGCCATTTTTGGGGTCATTTCTGTCATTTTCTTTGCCATGCATTTTGAGGAACTTGTCCTAAGATTTTTGTCCAACTTTAACCCAAATGAGTCTGGATGCTCAAGAGGCATGTGTGATTAAAAGTTCTGCTATTTCTTTTAATAGGGGATATCGTTTAGGAGAGGCGGGGCAGCAAAGCAGATGTGATGCATTGAAAAGGAAAACTGACATAACTCCCACAAAAAACAACCAACCTGCACCAAATTTGCTACAGATGATGCCAGTCATATCCTTCACATTTCTGTATGTCAATAATTAGATTATAAATTAGCCCCGCCCCTTGGTGACAGGAAGTGACCGTTCATAAGGTCTAAATGGCCTGAAGTGCAGTCTGGCTGCACTTTAGGTTGAGAGAGGCATGGGAAGGATGTTGCCAGGGGAGGCGGTGGCATTATGCCGAGTGGCGCCATGGTGCGAGGGCCTATATCACAACTTGCGGTTTTAATTATTATTATTATTATTATTCTCCTAATAAATGAATTGCTTTTTTGGAGGCCTGAACATGCTCAAAAACTCACCAAATTTTGCGTACACCCCCAAGGGAATGCGAAAAATTTGATATTTTGAGGTGCTCCAGAATGTTTGGGCAAAACTGAATGAGAGCGCCACCTATTTTAGGTGCCCCGCCACTGCATGTCGTTAATCTTTATGAAAATTCATACACATGATCTACATGCTAGGGCGAACAAAAAATCCTCTTAATGTCATGGTGAAATGTCGACAGGAAGGCGGCCATTTTAGGTCAAAGTCAATATTTTGGCGTTTTAGCACCTCGCATTTTAACGAACTCGTCCTAGGGCTTTTATCCCACTGAGCCACAAATTGCTGAGGATGTTCAGGAGGCATGTGTGATTAAATGTTGTGTTATTTCTTCTAATAGGAGACTTAGTTTACGAGGGGCGGGGCCTCAAAGTTTGATGTCTCGCCAGGAAAAATTAAACGGATATAACTCCCACATAAAGCAACATTTCTGCACCAAATTTGCTAGATATGATGGCAGTCCCCTCCTACAGAGTTCTATATGTCAATATTTTGATTATGAAATAGCCACGCCCCCTGGAGGTCAAAAGTGTTGTTTTTTGCTCACACACCCATAACTCTGGCTTGGTGGACACCACATGGCCCAAATTCACTCAGGCATCACAAAACATGTTGGTGAAGAGATCTTATAAAGGACGTTGCTCTACGCTGCACGGCGTGCCCGTGACGCCATGGCGAAGTTCCATGCGGCGGCGTGACATCATAAATCACTATAAAATTCTCAATTTTGATCTGATCACCGTAAAACTTATAGGGATTAATAAGGGATCAGTCCTGAACAGATTAATGTGACCATTGCTGGTGTAGACCTAAGCCCCGCCCACTTACAACAGGAAGTGGTTTTTCCCACGTTTGAGGGTCATGCTTCTAAGCAAATGGTCCCAAACACTTGAGACTCCTCCAAAACATGTCAAACCCTTTCATGATGCCACAATAAAAACCTCAAGTCGCTACGCTAAACGGGACATGGCGAATGGCGGTCCAACGCCATGAAACAGGAAGTACCTGTGACCAAGCCATGGAACCTTGGACCGCCATCAAACTTGCCATGACTGATGATAGTAAGGCCCTGAACTAAGCCCCATTGAAACATTATGGAATAAATGGAGCATGTCTCCATAGCGCCCCCTACAAAATTTCAATCAATCAGCCCCGCCCACTACATGGACTGACATAGATAAAATTCAGCACAGTTGGAGAACGTTCCAGTACCTTCAAAAAAGTCTCTTGGACATATGGGCTAAATCCAACAGGAAGTCGGCCATTTTGAAAAAGGTGCCATTTTTGGGGTCATTTCTTTGCCATGCATTTTAAACAACTCCTCCTAGGGATATTGTCCAACTGACACCCAACTTGCACAGGATGCTCAGGAGGCATGTGTGATTTAAAGTTGTGTTATTTCTTCTAATAGAAGATTTAGTTTAGGAGGGGCGGGCCCTCAAAGTTTTATGTCTCATTAACAAAGACTTATTGCTAAAACTCCCACATAAAACAACATATCAGCACAGGAATCGACACATTTGATGCCAGTCCCATGATGAACAAAATATACAATGCAATAATGGGACTATGAATTAGCCCCGCCCCTTGGCAACAACAAGTGTCTGATATCATGAACCAGGAAGTACCTGTAACAAAGCCATGGAACCTTTCATCTTCACCATACTTGCCATGAGTCATGACAGTTATGTCCTTAATAAAATAAAATTACAATATAGTGGAAAATATAGTAAATGGCTCCATAGCGCCCCCTACAATATTTCAATCAATCAGCCCCGCCCACTACATTGACTGACATGGATAAAATTCAGCATACTTGTAGACCCTCCCAGTACCTTCAAAAAAGTCTCTTGGACATATGGGCTAAATCAAACACGAAGTCGGCCATGTTGAAAAAGGTGCCATTTTTGGGGTCATTTCTGTCATTTTCTTTGCCATGCATTTTGAGAAGGTCCTCCTAAGAATTTTCTCCAACTGTAACCCAAATGAGTCAGGATGCTCAAGCTGCATATCTGATTAAAAGTTGTGTTATTTCTTTTAATAGG
Organism: Telmatherina bonti; assembly: GCF_933228915.1. Classification (NCBI taxonomy): domain Eukaryota; kingdom Metazoa; phylum Chordata; class Actinopteri; order Atheriniformes; family Telmatherinidae; genus Telmatherina; species Telmatherina bonti. The sequence goes on along the minus strand of NC_136625.1, from coordinate 6,219,875 downwards.
GGATATCGTTTAGGAGAGGCGGGGCATCGAAGCAGATGTGATCCAATGAAAAGGAAAACTGACATAACTCCCACAAAAAACAACCAACCATATTTATAGACATGTATGTACAGATGAACATGCAGGTCCATCTGAAGGAATTATTAATTATGTGAATCAGTTTCATATGTGTTTTCTTGTTTAGAAGCAGACTGATTGCTCTTTGATTTATAGACATTTGTTCGGATTCTTGGATAGAGTGGTATTGGATCAGCTCTGTTGATGGATTAATTAAAACATCCAGTGCGGCTAATACTTACAACAATAAGTTACTGAAAACTATATTTATGTAAATGATGTTAACAGTTTTTAACAAATGTCACAGGCATGTTAATAAGCATAATGAATTAAAACTAAACTTGAAGCATTTATGTATTATTCCTCCCTGTTGCTCTTTGTCTGTACTGTGGGGGATTACATGAAAAAGAAAAAATCTGAGGCTTTGGTTCTGAGAATGAGCAGCTAATTCTTGTTTTGAATAAAGTAAAAATAATGTAACATCCATTTATGGAAAACTGGTGGGATTTTTTTTTCAATTTCATTAAACACTGTGGCATATTTGATCCACTTTTAGATTATTTTTTTCAATTTATTGAAGCCAGAGTATGTAAGATTTCAAAGCGATTCTTTCCAACACTAGGTGGCAAACACCATGTAGTGAGCAAAACCACACAACTGCTACCTCTACAAACCACCACAGGGCGGAAGTAGTGAGCTAAACTTGCTCCTCACCCCTCCCATCCTCTAAATACAGCGGAACCGTCACCGTCCACAAGACTCAAAGTTTATTTACAAACTGTGTGATGACATCCAGTATTTCAGCTCTACATGAACCGGTAAGTAACTGTTAACACAACAGGCTCTTCGTCATGCTGAAAATGATACTCTCTTATGGTGTTTTTTTTGCAAAGTAGTACGTAAAAATGACAATATCGCGTATGGAATAAACGGTGGTACTAAGAAGAGGCTAAGCTACGTGCTAAGCTAGCTATAGTTGTTAGGCTAATTCTAACTTTATTAATATTTCTGCATATATTCAGCTGATGTTAGACTGAATCAGCCTAACACAGGCAGTCAGACACTGACATAATGCAGAATTTACATGTTTGAATGTTGTTACAGCGATGATCCGTGTACACACTTGTTTTCAGTGATGAATATGACATGTTAAGGTTGCCAGGAAGGCCGAGGCAGGGCTGGTGGACGGTCCGAGGACAAGCGGGTCAGTCTGAGGAAGACGAGCTGCAGCTTCCAGAGATGTGACTGGCTAGCTGTAGTACAGGTAAAATGCAGTTTCATGTTCACTGTTTTGTCTCAAGATATTACTGATAAAAAACATTTATTACAGGAATTCCACAGTATTCCAATAACCAACAATGGTAAACGAGGCTGAAGTTAGCTTCCGATTCGCAATATGTGTAAAGGGCAATTCCACTGAATTTTTCGGAAACACCACATTAGACCAGGTCCTGACAAAAAACTACAACACTTGGACTCTTAAAACCTGGGTTAAAATATTCCACATACTATGCAGATTCAATAAAACATAGTGTCTGATTTGTGAAATCTTTATTCTATTTGTGAAAATGCAAATAAGGGTCATTTCATGACTTTTTTGGCATCTGGACCACATTACATCAGGTCCTGACAAAAAACTAAAACACTTAGACTCTTCAAATGTGGGCTAAAATATTCCACATACTATACCAGTTTTTTGTCAGTACCTGGTCTAATGTGGTGGTGTTTCCAAAAAATTCAGTGTAATTGCCCTTTACACATATTGCAGCCATAAGCTGCGGATCAGAAGCTAACTTCAGCCTCGTCAATGGTAACTGTTTTATGTATTATTTGTTGTTGTAACATAAATGTAATTTTATATTTGAGCTTGTTACCTACTGCTCTGTCTTCCATATGTTACTTGTTGCTTTGGCATCCAGACATTAGTTTTAGATATTACAGTAATATATTAACTTAGTCTCTGAACAAAGTTGGTAGACACAGACCTTCACTAAAAAATCTGATCTTTCACTTTTCACTTTGTTTTCCATCAGTTAGTAAAATGTGGCTCTATTTATCTAACCAATCTTTTGTATAATTTTGCAGAGACGTCTTGATGACATAAATGTGAAGGACCTAAGAAGACTCACATCCCAGCTCCTCAGAAGGAAACAAGGCTTGATTCCCAGTTGCTGTGTGGCTACTGAAGAGCAGTTTCCTGATCTGCACAGACACAACATTGGTTTTGTTTTTGGTGTTTGATTCTTTTTTTTTTTTTTCTAGTAAACCACAATTTAATAGCATTTCTGTGGAATCTATTGTTTACATGTTCGTTGATTGTATTGTTTCTTACTTATAACTTTGTGTTACTAATTAAGTAATTTGAGCTACTTTGTACACTTTGAAGCGTTTTTAAAATAAAGAAATTTAAATGCTTTTCCCCATTTATTCAATACATTCAAGTCATCTAAATAACTGCAGTAGGATGTGATCATACAGGAACAAGATAAAAGTTTATTACAATTTATGACTGTAATAAATACAGATCTAACAGTGTATAAACACAGCACAAATCCCACAGAGAAAAGTCTATGATCCACAAACAGAAGACACAACTATATACAAAAGATGTGAAGTTTAGATTCCACAATAGAAGGTCAATAATTCCTGTTCATGTTTTATGTGTTGCACCCTCGCTGCTGACTTCATACACATTTGTAAACTTTTTTGTTCATTACACTTATGGAAATAATTATAAGATGCAGTGGCCCAAATTCACTCAGGCATCACAAAACATGTTGGTGAAGAGATCTGGTAAAGGACGTTGCTCTACGCTGCACGGCGTGCCCGTGACGCCATGGCGAAGTTCCATGCGGCGGCGTGACATCATAAATCACTATAAAATTGTCAATTTTGATCTGATCACCCTAAAACTTATAGGGATTAATAAGGGATCAGTCCTGAACAGATTAATGTGACCATTGCTGGTCTAGACCTAAGCCCCGCCCACTTACAACAGGAAGTGGTTTTTTCCACGTTTGAGGGTCATGCTTCTAAGCAAATGGTAGATTATAAATTAGCCCCGCCCCTTGGTGACAGGAAGTGACCGTTCATAAGGCCTAAATGGCCTGAAGTGCAGTCTGGCTGCACTTTAGGTTGAGAGAGGCATGGGAAGGATGTTGGCAGGGGAGGCGGTTGCATTATGCCGAGCGGCGCCATGGTGCGAGGGCCTATATCACCGCTTGCGGTTTTAATTATTAGGCCCGAGCACCTTGGCGGTGCGAAGGCCTATTGTAATTGCAGCGTTTATTATTATTATTATTATTATTATTAGGCCCGAGCACCTTGGCGGTGCGAAGGCCTATTGTAATTGCAGCGTTTATTATTATTAGGCCCGAGCACCTTGGCGGTGCGAAGGCCTATTGTAATTGCAGTGTTTATTAGGCCCGAGCACCTTGGCGGTGCGAAGGCCTATTGTAATTGCAGTGTTTATTATTATTATTATTATTTTTATTCGGACACTTCGCGTGCTTTTTTGGAGGCCTGAACGTGCTCGAAAACTAACCAAATTTTGCGTACCCCCCCAAGGGAATACGAAAAATTTGATATTTTGAGGTGCTCCAGAATGTTTGGGCGAAACTGAACGAGAGCGCCACCTATTTTAGGTGCCCCGCCACTGCATGTCATCAATCTTTATGAAAATTCATACACATGATCTACATGCTAGGGCAAACAAAAAATCCTCTTAATGTCATGGTGAAATGTCGACAGGAAGGCAGCCATTTTAGGTCAAAGTCAATATTTTGGCGTTTTAGCACCTCGCATTTTAACGAACTCGTCCTAGAGCTTTTATCCCACTGAGCCACAAATTGCTCAGGATGTTCAGGAGGCATGTGTGATTAAATGTTGTGTTATTTCTTCTAATAGGAGACTTAGTTTACGAGGTGTGGGGCCTCAAAGTTTGATGTCTCGCCATGAAAAATTAAACGGATATAACTCCCACATAAAGCAACATTTCTGCACCAAATTTGCTAGATATGATGGCAGTCCCCTCCTACAGAGTTCTATATGTCAATATTTTGATTATGAAATAGCCACGCCCCCTGGAGGTCAAAAGTGTTGTTTTTTGCTCACACACCCATAACTTGGGCTTGGTGGACACCACATGGCCCAAATTCACTCAGGCATCACAAAACATGTTGGTGAAGAGATCTGGTAAAGGACGTTGCTCTACGCTGCACGGCGTGCCCGTGACGCCATGGCAAAGTTCCATGCGGCGGCGTGACATCATAAATCACTATAAAATTGTCAATTTTGATCTGATCACCCTAAAACTTATAGGGATTAATAAGGGATCAGTCCTGAACAGATTAATGTGACCATTGCTGGTGTAGACCTAAGCCCCGCCCACTTACAACAGGAAGTGGTTTTTTCCACGTTTGAGGGTCATGCTTCTAAGCAAATGGTCCCAAACACTTGAGCCTCCTCCAAAACATGTCAAACCCTTTCATGATGCCACAATAAAAACCTCAAGTCGCTACGCTAAACGGGACATGGCGAATGGCGGTCCAACGCCATGAAACAGGAAGTACCTGTGACCAAGCCATGGAACCTTGGACCGCCACCAAACTTGCCATGACTGATGACAGTAAGGCCCTGAACTAAGCCCCATTGAAACATTATGGAATACATGGAGCATGTCTCCATAGCGCCCCCTACAAAATTTCAATCAATCAGCCCCGCCCACTACATGGACCGACATGGATAAAATTCAGCACAGTTGGAGAACCTTCCAGTACCTTCAAAAAAGTCTCTTGGACATATGGGCTAAATCCAACAGGAAGTCGGCCATTTTGAAAAAGGTGCCATATTTGGGGTCATTTCTTTGCCATGCATTTTAAACAACTCCTCCTAGGGATATTGTCCAACTGACACCCAACTTGCACAGGATGCTCAGGAGGCATGTGTGATTTAAAGTTGTGTTATTTCTTCTAATAGAAGATTTAGTTTAGGAGGGGCGGGCCCTCAAAGTTTGATGTCTCATTAACAAAGACTTATTGCTAAAACTCCCACATTAAACAACATATCAGCACAGGAATCGCCACATTTGATGCCAGTCCCATGATGAACAAAATATACAATGCAATAATATGACTATGAACTAGCCCCACCCCTTGGCAACAACAAGTGTCTGACATCTTGAACCAGGAAGTACCTGTAACAAAGCCATGAAATTGTTGATCTTAACCATACTTGCCATGAGTCATGAAAGTTATGCCCTTAATAGAGTAAAATTACAATATAGTGGAGAAGATAGTAAATGGCTCTATAGCGCCCCCTACAATATTTCAATCAATCAGCCCCGCCCACTGCATTGACTGACATTGATATGATTCGGCACAGTTGTAGAACCTTCCAGTACCTTGAAAAAAGTCACTTGGACATATGGGCTAAATAAAACAGGAAGTCGGCCATTTTGAAAAAAGTTGTCATTTTTGGGGCAATTTCTGTCATTTTCTTTGTCATGGATTTTGAGAAGTTCCTTCTAAGAATTTTGTCCAACTTTAACCCAAATGAGTCAGGATGCTCAAGAGGCATGTGTGATTAAAAGTTGTGCTATTTCTTTTAATAGGGGATATCGTTTAGGAGAGGCGGGGCAGCAAAGGAGCTGTGATGCAATTAAAAGGAAAACTGACATAACTTCCACAAAAAACAACCAACCTGCACCAAATTTGCTACAGATGATGCCAGTCATATCCTTTACATTTCTGCATGTCAATAATTAGATGATAAGTTAGCCCCGCCCCTTGGTGACAGGAAGTGACCCTTCATAAAACCTAAATGGTCTGAAGTGCAGTCTGGCTGCACTTTAGGTTGAGAGAGGCATGGGAAGGATGTTGCCAGGGGAGGCGGTGGCATTATGCCGAGCGGCGCCATGGTGCGAGGGCCTATATCACCGCTTGCGGTTTTAATTATTATTATTATTATTATTATTATTTTTATTCGGACACTTCGCGTGCTTTTTTGGAGGCCTGAACGTGCTCGAAAACTCACCAAATTTTGCCTACCCCCCCAAGGGAATACGAAAAATTTGATATTTTGAGGTGCTCCAGAATGTTTGGGCGAAACTGAACGAGAGCGCCACCTATTTTAGGTGCCCCGCCACTGCATGTCATTAATCTTTATGAAAATTCATACACATGATCTACATGCTAGGGCGAACAAAAAATCCTCTCAATGTCATGGTGAAATGTCGACAGGAAGGCGGCCATTTTAGGTCAAAGTCAATATTTTGGCGTTTTAGCACCTCGCATTTTAACGAACTCGTCCTAGGGCTTTTATCCCACTGAGCCACAAATTGCTCAGGATGTTCAGGAGGCATGTGTGATTAAATGTTGTGTTATTTCTTCTAATAGGAGACTTAGTTTACGAGGGGCGGGGCCTCAAAGTTTGATGTCTCGCCATGAAAAATTAAACAGATATAACTCCCACATAAAGCAACATTTCTGCACCAAATTTGCTAGATATGATGGCAGTCCCCTCCTACAGAGTTCTATATGTCCATATTTTGATTATGAAATAGCCACGCCCCCTGGAGGTCAAAAGTGTTGTTTTTTGCTCACACACCCATAACTCTGGCTTGGTGGACACCACATGGCCCAAATTCACTCAGGCATCACAAAACATGTTGGTGAAGAGATCTGATAAAGGACGTTGCTCTACACCGCACGGCGTGCCCGTGACGCCATGGCGAAGTTCCACGCGGCGGCGTGACATCATAAATCACTATAAAATTGTCAATTTTGATCTGATCACCCTAAAACATATAGGGATTAATAAGGGATCAGTTCTGAACAGATTAATGTGACCATTGCTGGTCTAGACCTAAGCCCCGCCCACTTACAACAGGAAGTGGTTTTTTCCACATTTGAGGGTCATGCTTCTAAGGAAATGGTCCCAAACACTTGAGACTCCTCCAAAACATGTCAAACCCTTTCATGATGCCACAATAAAAACCTCAAGTTGCTACGCTAAACGGTACATGGCGAATGGCGGTCCAACGCCATGAAACAGGAAGTACCTGTGACCAAGCCATGGAACCTTGGACCGCCACCAAACTTGCCATGACTGATGACAGTAAGGCCCTGAACTAAGCCCCATTGAAACATTATGGAATAAATGGAGCATGTCTCCATAGCGCCCCCTACAAAATTTCAATCAATCAGCCCCGCCCACTACATGGACCGACATGGATGAAATTCAGCACAGTTGGAGAACCTTCCAGTACCTTCAAAAAAGTCTCTTGGACATATGGGCTAAATTCAACAGGAAGTCGGCCATTTTGAAAAAGGTGCCATTTTTGGGGTCATTTCTTTGCCATGCATTTTAAACAACTCCTCCTAGGGATATTGTCCAACTGACACCCAACTTGCACAGGATGCTCAGGAGGCATGTGTGACTTAAAGTTGTGTTATTTCTTCTAATAGAAGATTTAGTTTAGGAGGGGCGGGCCCTCAAAGTTTTATGTCTCATTAACAAAGACTTATTGCTAAAACTCCCACATAAAACAACATATCAGCACAGGAATCGACACATTTGATGCCAGTCCCATGATTAACAAAATCTACAATGCAATAATATGACTATGAATTAGCCCCACCCCTTGGCAACAACAAGTGTCTGACATCATGAACCAGGAAGTACCTGTAACAAAGCCATGAAATTGTTGATCTTCACCATACTTGCCATGAGTCATGACAGTTATGCCCTTAATAGAGTAAAATTACAATATAGTGGAAAAGATAGTAAATGGCTCCATAGCGCCCCCTCCAATATTTCAATCAATCAGCCCCGCCCACTACATTGATCGACATGGATCAAATTCAGCACACTTGTAGCCCCTTCCTGTACCTTCAAAAAAGTCTCTTGGACATATGGGCTAAATCAAACAGGAAGTCGGCCATGTTGAAAAAGGTGCCATTTTTGGGGTCATTTCTGTCATTTTCTTTGCCATGCATTTTGAGAAGGTCCTCCTAAGAGTTTTCTCTAACTGTAACCCAAATGAGTCAGGATGCTCAAGCTGCATATCTGATTAAAAGTTGTGTTATTTCTTTTAATAGGGGATATCGTTTAGGAGAGGCGGGGCAGCGAAGCAGATGTGATCCAATGAAAAGGAAAACTGACATAACTCCCACAAAAAACAACCAACCATATTTATAGACATGTATGTACAGATGAACATGCAGGTCCATCTGAAGGAATTATTAATTATGTGAATCAGTTTCATATGTGTTTTATTGTTTAGAAGCAGACTGATTGCTCTTTGATTTATAGACATTTGTTCGGATTCTTGGATAGAGTGGTATTGGATCAGCTCTGTTGATGGATTGATTAAAACATCCAGTGCGGCTAATACTTACAACAATAAGTTACTGAAAACTATATTTATGTAAATGATGTTAACAGTTTTTAACAAATGTCACAGGCATGTTAATAAGCATAATGAATTAAAACTAAACTTGAAGCATTTATGTATTATTCCTCCCTGTTGCTCTTTGTCTCTACTGTGGGGGATTACATGAAAAAGAAAAAATCTGAGGCTTTGGTTCTGAGAATGAGCAGCTAATTCTTGTTTTGAATAAAGTAAAAATAATATAACATCCATTTATGGAAAACTGGTGGGATTTTTTTTTCAATTTCATTAAACACTGTGGCATATTTGATCCACTTTTAGATTATTTTTTTCAATGTATTGAAGCCAGAGTATGTAAGATTTCAAAGCGATTCTTTCCAACACTAGGTGGCAAACGCCATGTAGTGAGCAAAACCACACAACTGCTACCTCTACAAACCACCACAGGGCGGAAGTAGTGAGCTAAACTTGCTCCTCACCCCTCCCATCCTCTAAATACAGCGGAACCGTCACCGTCCACAAGACTCAAAGTTTATTTCCATCCAGTATTTCAGCTCCACATGAACCGGTAAGTAACTGTTAACACAACAGGCTCTTCGTCATGCTGAAAATGATACTCTCTTATGGTGTTTTTTTTTGCAAAGTAGTACGTAAAAATGACAATATCGCGTATGGAATAAACGGTGGTACTAAGAAGAGGCTAAGCTACGTGCTAAGCTAGCTATAGTTGTTAGGCTAATTCTAACTTTATTAATATTTCTGCATATATTCAGCTGATGTTAGACTGAATCAGCCTAACACAGGCAGTCAGACACTGACATAATGCAGAATTTACATGTTTGAATGTTGTTACAGCGATGATCCGTGTACACACTTGTTTTCAGTGATGAATATGACATGTTAAGGTTGCCAGGAAGGCCGAGGCAGGGCTGGTGGACGGTACGAGGACAAGCGGGTCAGTCTGAGGAAGACGAGCTGCAGCTTCCAGAGATGTGACTGGCTAGCTGTAGTACAGGTAAAATGCAGTTTCATGTTCACTGTTTTGTCTCAAGATATTACTGATAAAAAAACATTTATTACAGGAATTCCACAGTATTCCAATAACCAACAATGGTAAACGAGGCTGAAGTTAGCTTCCGATTCGCAATATGTGTAAAGGGCAATTCCACTGAATTTTTCGGAAACACCACATTAGACCAGGTCCTGACAAAAAACTACAACACTTGGACTCTTAAAACCTGGGTTAAAATATTCCACATACTATGCAGATTCAATAAAACATAGTGTCTGATTTGTGAAATCTTTATTCTATTTGTGAAAATGCAAATAAGGGTCATTTCATGACTTTTTTGGCATCTGGACCACATTACATCAGTGTCCTGACAAAAAACTAAAACACTTAGACTCTTCAAATGTGGGCTAAAATAGTCCACATACTATACCAGTTTTTTGTCAGTACCTGGTCTAATGTGGTGGTGTTTCCAAAAAATTCAGTGTAATTGCCCTTTACACATATTGCAGCCATAAGCTGCGGATCGGAAGCTAACTTCAGCCTCGTCAATGGTAACTGTTTTATGTATTATTTGTTGTTGTAACATAAATGTAATTTTATATTTGAGCTTGTTACCTACTGCTCTGTCTTCCATATGTTACTTGTTGCTTTGGCATCCAGACATTAGTTTTAGATATTACAGTAATATATTAACTTAGTCTCTGAACAAAGTTGGTAGACACAGACCTTCACTAAAAAATCTGATCTTTCACTTTTCACTTTGTTTTCCATCAGTTAGTAAAATGTGGCTCTATTTATCTAACCAATCTTTTGTATAATTTTGCAGAGACGTCTTGATGACATAAATGTGAAGGACCTAAGAAGACTCACATCCCAGCTCCTCAGAAGGAAACAAGGCTTGATTCCCAGTTGCTGTGTGGCTACTGAAGAGCAGTTTCCTGATCTGCACAGACACAACATTGGTTTTGTTTTTGGTGTTTGATTCTTTTTTTTTTTTTCTAGTAAACCACAATTTAATAGCATTTCTGTGGAATCTATTGTTTACATGTTCGTTGATTGTATTGTTTCTTACTTATAACTTTGTGTTACTAATTAAGTAATTTGAGCTACTTTGTACACTTTGAAGCGTTTTTAAAATAAAGAAATTTAAATGCTTTTCCCCATTTATTCAATACATTCAAGTCATCTAAATAACTGCAGTAGGATGTGATCATACAGGAACAAGATAAAAGTTTATTACAATTTATGACTGTAATAAATACAGATCTAACAGTGTATAAACACACCACAAATCCCACAGAGAAAAGTCTATGATCCACAAACAGAAGACACAACTATATACAACATGAACAAATTCCTGTTCATGTTTTATGTGTTGCACCCTCGCTGCTGACTTCATACACATTTGTAAACTTTTTTGTTCATTACACTTATGGAAATAATTATAAGATGCAGTAAGGGGGTTGAGGGGGTTGATCTTTGCTTTTTGAAAACCTTGACAGTAACCTTTAGCTTTTAGTGGAGCAGATCAGTCTAGGATGGAAATTGGCTCCAAATCTGAGAGCATATACCCAGTGGGGAAATTTAGATTACTTCCTCTGGGTTGGGATCAGGTCCTGTTTCAAGTGTGGGACTTGTGACACTGAGTCTTCATAATAGAGGAGGAACAGAGCAGAAGGTTGACAGGTGAACTAATGCAGCATTTGTTGTGATGTGGATTTTGCATTTGCTTTGCACTGGGTGTTGATCGTCATTGTAGGTCAGACAACATCCTGACACAGAGAGAAGATTGGTGTTGAATTCTGGACCTGATGAAGGACACAGTAAAGTAGTTTGTTGGACACAACATTCAATTCAATTCAACTTTATTTATATAGCGTCAAATCACGGCAATGCCATCTCAAGACGCTTTACAGACAGAGAAGAAAACATAATGAAAGCCAATTCATAACAGCCTATATAAGGAAACCAACAGATTGAGTTGAGTCCAACTCAATCTCCAATCCTGAGCAAGCACACTGGCAACAGTGGGAAAGAAAAAACTCCCTTTTAACAGGAAGGAAACCTCCGGCAGAACCCGGCTCAGGACAGGCAGCCATCTGCCTCTGCTGTGTGGGGGGAAGAGGACAGAAAGACAACAGACAACAGGAACTGCTACTCCCGGCCAGGGAGACCTGCTGAGACAGGAGACATACATGTTAATGCTATAAAGAGAAAAATGTCACTCCACAAAGAAGACATTTGCACCAAAACTGACATATATAATACCAGTTCCATGCTGAACATATGTGCATGTCCAGAATCATATTATGAATAAACTCTGCCCCTTGGTGACAAAAAGTTAGCAGTTGGTTATCCTCCTCAGTAAATAATCCCAAACATTTTAAACTACTCCAGAGCATGTAAAACCATTTTATGTATTTACAATAAAAATCTGACATTACAAGGGTAAATGTTACAATGGTGAATGGCATTCTGACACCATGAAACAGGAAGTACTAGTAACTAACAAAGTAACACCCATGTGTACTATAACTGGCATGAACCAATACACCCATATCTCTAACTAAGTTTGAGATATGCTGCTTCTACCTCATACTGTGTACTCCTTATATACACACATGATCAATTAATGTGCCTCTCAGTGGTGGGTTCTGACTGTACTTGTAAATGTCCTGTAGTGGTCAGTAAGTTTGAGATATGGAAGACATTACTGAAGCCAACATTGCATGTATTTTAAATTTATACTCTGCCTACACCTGTTTGTATCCTTTGTAGAAATACTTATTATAATATTACCATTTTATGACTACTGAAAGAGTTTAATACTTTACACCCCTATTTTACTTTATTCAAAAGTATTTATTTTTATGTCAATGTCAAGTGAAGCAGGGCACCGCAGGGAATTGAACCCCATCCCATTGCTGAGAGTACCATACCAGTGCCTTTTGCTTTTTTGTATGACATGACAAGGTAAAGCAAAACCTGCATCAAGAACAGCATATTTATCACCCAATGTCATTAATTTACAATTAATGATATGTTTTCTGGTACATAATTCCCAGCCATGTGTTGTATCATAATTTCCAATTTATCATACAATGCTGTCTTAATGCAGGAAACGAAACCTTAACTTACTTCTCAAATGAACACTTAAAACGGAAGAAATGATTTCTTTCAATTTATAGAAATGTATCTAGAAATGCAGAAATATTTTCTATACAATTGTAAACTGTTCCCCAAATCATATAGAATTTGTTTTATTACAGTGTCAAAAACTTGTTCACAAATCTGTTCCCCATTTGCTCTTTTACTGATGTATGCAAGAGAATATTTCATCTTTCATTAAACAGCCACAGAACACTTCCCAACTAACTACTTAAAAGTGCATATTACTGCCTCATGATCACTGAAATAAGTTTGTAGCACAGTTGCTGCCACCTCATACTGTGTAGTCTTTACATAGACATGATCAATTAATGTGCCTTTCTCAGTGGTGGGTTCTGACACTACTTGTAAATATCCTCTAGTAGTCACAAATTGTGAAATTGTTGATGATTTTAAAATATCATCATTGAAATCTCCCATCACTACAATGGTTTTATCTAGTGGATGGAGCCAATCAAGAATCTCACCTAGATGTTTTTTAAACAAGGAAAGAGGATAAGAAGGTGGTCGGTAAACAATGATCACTATGATGTTATAACTAACAAATTCATATGCTAAACATTCAATGTTGACATCTGGTACACTCAAAAGGTTACATATCGTACCATTAGCACAATAAATGCCAACACCGCCATGCTGCTGCTGTTGTAATGCCTTCAGTATTGGATGACTGCCAGTGTATGATGAACTTCTTGGAGAGTTGTGGAAACTGAAACCAGCAATCTTCACTGCTTCTAATGGGACAGCTGCAGGTAGCCATGTTTCTGTCACAGCAATACAGTTAAGCTGTAATTGTTGTGTACATGAAGCCAAATCTGACACATGATGAACCAAGGATTGCACATTCATTAGAAATAGACTGAAGGTTTGTTGATGAATTTGGTATCTTGGTATGGTTTCTACCACAAAGGGTGGCATATTCTTAATAGCATCTTTGACATCTTCCCTACAATATATTTTTGTCTCATCAAAATCTTGAATGACTAACCCAGGCAAAGTTCTGACACGACTTAATGCAACATATGCTTGACCAGCTGCAAATATCTTTTTCAAAGAAACCACAGAGCGATCAACACTAATACCTTGTACTTTATGAACGGTACAGGCCCAGGCTAATTTCAGTGGAAATTGTCTGCGCAATCCACCCTTACATGTTGCCCTCTCTTCTTCTGGCTCAATAGCAGTGGAACCTGCTAAATCTAATGAAGACATTTGCTGTCTTCTCCTCCTTTGTGCACCTACACGACTGTCATCAAATTTGATGTATATTTTCTGAGGAAACTTGTTATTTATGGAAATGACTATGTCTGTAACAATGCCACAAACACCATTAACTAAGCCATCTTCAATGTCCACGTTTTTGCACAACATTACACATGCATTTTTACCTAAACACAACGTGTCTGATAAGCATGTGTTTGTTGCTTTGGTATGATGACCATCTAACAATCTCAGCTTGCCGGATTTCCTATCATTAACATAATCCTGTGCCTTAATTTCTACATAGTCGGGACAAATTCTGATCAACTCTTTTAAATTGTGCTCATTTACTTGTCGATTTGTTGCAAATATATGCAAGGCTGAGCTGACCTCACCAGTATCACAGTTTTTTAATATTTCCACATCACTGTCCAACATGGATGTCCCCTTTGAATGAGTTCTAACCCGATTCAACAACTCAGCAAACGTATTATCTTTCTGTCGAACTATTTTTGTTAATTCTGCTACCTTGAATAAAGGAGACCACAAAGTATTTTGTGCTCCGTCAACATATAGAGGTTTACCTTTTACTGGAGGCAACTGGAAAAAATCTCCGACTGCAATCACACTAACATTTCCAAATGGTGCAAAATTACCAGTTTGTTTTATTTGTCTCAACCTACCATGAATGTATGAGAATAGATTTTGATCTACCATGGAAATCTCGTCTATTATCAAAAGCTGTAAATCACTATATTTTGTACGTAAAGAATTAAGCTTTTCTTCACCTAAAGGAGTGTATGGTAAGCGCACATCTTTCCCAATACTGAATGTTGTATGAATTGTAGAAGCTTGCAAAGTATATGCAGCTATGCCTGTAGGAGCAGTCAATAACACACATATGCTGTCAGGATGGCGACATCCTGGGGACAACAAACGCATGGCTTCATACTGAATTGCTTTTATTAGATGAGTTTTGCCAGTGCCTGCACCTCCTGTAATAAATACATGCAATGGTTCAGGATTTCTGCCATTTATCTTAGCTAAACACCACTGTCTAACCTGATAAAACACAGACAACTGTTTGTCATTAAGTGACCTAAATAAGGCCAAAGCATCAGTTCTATTCATGATGTTATTTTTCTTCTCAACATTTCTGACCTGTTCATTACCACTTCCTAAATCTGGAATTTGTTCAGCCTCTTCTTCCACAATCCTTTCATTGTCTTTCAGTTCTTCCAAACACTCCAGACGTTCCAACTCTTGGGCAGGACACAGTTCACACCAAGCATCTTCCACTACACCATTAATATCGATTGTATTTTGAATATCTTCTAATTGCTTGGCTTCTGGTTCAAACACACTTCTATTGAGATCCACAACTGCTTTCACTGACTGTCTACATCCATCTGTAACCCTAACAGAACCACCATGATAAAATTCCTGAAAGGTTTCAAAGTTTGATGGCTTTAGTTCGATATCTAAACGATATGGCAGAAACAACTGAATTATGCTGTTGAAAAACTTTTCTGGATCCTTTGTTTCAGAAAAACGTGCATAACGTACAACGGCTGGCTGTGTTCGAGTACGTTTAGCTACATATCCAAAATTGTTCTGTAACTTGATTGCATTTTTACCCCTTTCATTTTGTGATAATACACGATATTCAGAAGCAAACTTTGCAAGACACATGTTATCAAACTCCTCATTATTTGGCCTGTTCTTGTATCGATCCACTAAACTAGTCATCCACATATGTTCTGTGTTAAAATTCTGTGATTTTGCTCTTTGCCTCAAAACACCCAACGGCAAACTCATTTTAACACTATCCACTGTAGCAATAAATACAACCTTCCGGGAACACTCCTTTAGATGCATATTTGTCAACCTGTACACTGCCTCTTGTGCACTCACATCTCTGTTATGCAAATAAACACTACCTAGACTTTTCAATGCCTCTCTTGCACTGAGATTATTTTCTCTGGAAGCTTCTCTTTGAGCATTTCCCAACAACAACCCCATTTCACGTTCACTCTTGGACATGTAAGAAATAATATAAACAACACAAGCATATGCGTCAACACAATACTGGATATCTATATTTGCATTCCAAGCTTTTAAAAGTGGCCTGCTATATTGATTAATCCAGACTTCATTAACCTCCCTTTTCAAGACAACCTGGGTACTTCGACCACAACGTTTATAAGCTGCTTCAAATAGCTCTTGAGTTAGACCCAAACTACCAAATAATTCTTTTACAGTAGTAAGAGGTCTATTTTCATCTAAAACAACTTCTTTGAGTTTGGTCAAAATTTCTTTAGCAGTCTCACTGTTCATTTTGTCATTTGTTTTCTCTTTCTTACATGTACACTGAATGACTTCATCTGTTTTGTTTTTCTTACATTTACAGGACTCCTCTTCTGAATTTTGCCCTCGAGATATAAATGTTCGGACAGATGCTGGTCTAGGAAAATTGAAACGACAAACTGTCTTCTTCTTTTTGCATGTTTTGGAATGCCGCTTTGAATGTTGTTGTACAGATGTAACTACTTCAAATAGTTTGTCATCTTCTGGTGGCAATTCACAAGTTACATATCTATCTATGAAGTTAACCACCTCTTCATCTGAGTTTTTATCAATAAAAGGTGCATTTTTAACCCAAAATAGAGCATGCACGTGAGGACTGCCACGCTGCTGAAATTCTATACGATAATAGTAATCTGTGATTTCACCAATGGGATGGGACGGCGACATCAGAACCTCTCTCAAAAAGCAATGCCAGCGAAAATCAAACATTCGAGCCGCAGTAACAGGATTCCGTCGCAGGAGTTCACATCTGTCTGCCCACTCTAAATCTTCTACCGTCTGTGTCCTACCTTCCTGTTTTAAAATACTACTTAGAAGATTAGTCCAACGCATATCAGCTGATGAAAATGAACAAAACCAAGTTGGTACACCAAGCTGACGAACACAAGCTAAAAGATCACGCTGTGCTGACTGCCAGAAAGCTGGTGTTCCTCTGATTGGTTTGAGAAAACGATAGCCATCATCAAACTCCAGAATATTTTTCAAAGAATCCTCATTATTTAACAAGTTTCCTAAATTCAGTGATGGACCACATTTTCCTTTACGTAACGCGATTGACACATTTGACAGCACCTGCTCTAACTCTGACATATATTGTGCAAAAAATATATATTCTGTATTCTGAGCAAATCTACCATCCGCAAGTAAAAGTCTGTTATTAAAATAACGCGACAATGTTAAACGCTGTGGCCTAATTTCATGATATGTGTTTAGTCCTGATGGAAATAACACTGGAAAACATTTGGCTTCATTTGCATGATCTGAAAGCAATCTGACTGGGTTATTACCTTCTCCTGGAGCTACATTCAACGTTGCATCAACATACTGATCAAGTGTTTCCTGACCAATATCAACAGGCATAAGACATGTATCCTGAAACATGCAATGCTGCTGCCGATCATGCAAAAGTTCATCACCTAAAAGTGATTCATCACATTCAGTATTACCACTAATTTGCTCATCCAACATGTCACTGTCATCATCCCTAGTAAATTGGTTTATCCAAGCCTCATTAAACTCTATATTTGTAAAATGTATATGTTTTTGTTTTAAATACTGTAATGCTTGTTTTATATGCATAACATCAACAAACTGATACTCATAATGACCTTTGTATGTCAACTTGCGCTTTAATTTTACAGCCAATAAAGAACCTTCCATATTTGATCTTGGCAACAAGTTACACGTTTCTACCAGATTAGCCGGAATACATGTTACTGGACCATGAACACCATTTTGCCCACCTTTAGGTAAAGCTAGCATTTCACAAAAAACAACCAACCTGCACCAAATTCACTACAGATGATGTCAGTCATATTCTTCACATTTGTGCATGTCAATAATTAGATGATAAGTTAGCCCCGCCCCTTGGTGACAGGAAGTGACCGTTCATAAGGCCTAAATGGCCTGAAGTGCAGTCTGGCTCCACTTTAGATTGAGAGAGGCATGGGAAGGATGTTGGCAGGGGAGGCGGTGGCATCATGCCGAGCGGCGCCATGGTGCGAGGGCCTATATCACCGCTTGCGGTTTTAATTATTATTATTATTATTATTCTCCTAATAAATGAATTGCTTTTTTGGAAGCCTGAACATGCTCAAAAACTCACCAAATTTTGCGTACCCCCCCAAGGGAATGTGAAAAATTTGATATTTTGAGGTGCTCCAGAATGTTTGGGTGAAACTGAATGAGAGCGCCACCTATTTTAGGTGCCCCGCCAGTGCATGTCGTTAATCTTTATGAAAATTCATACACATGATCTACATGCTAGGGCGAACAAAAAATCCTCTTAATGTCATGGTGAAATGTCGACAGGAAGGCGGCCATTTTAGTTCAAATTCAATATTTTGGCGTTTTAGCACCTCGCATTTTAACGAACTCGTCCTAGAGCTTTTATCCCACTGAGCCACAAATTGCTCAGGATGTTCAGGAGGCATGTGTGATTAAATGTTGTGTTATTTCTTCTAATAGGAGACTTAGTTTACGAGGGGCGGGGCCTCAAAGTTTGATGTCTCGCCAGGAAAAATTAAACGGATATAACTCCCACATAAAGCAACATTTCTGCACCAAATTTGCTAGATATGATGGCAGTCCCCTCCTACAGAGTTCTATATGTCAATATTTTGATTATGAAATAGCCACGCCCCCTGGAGGTCAAAAGTGTTGTTTTTTGCTCACACACCCATAACTCTGGCTTGGTGGACACCACATAGGCCAAATTCACTCAGGCATCACAAAACATGTCGGTGAAGAGATCTGGTAAAGGACGTTGCTCTACGCTGCACGGCGTGCCCGTGACGCCATGGCGAAGTTCCATGCGGCGGCGTGACATCATAAATCACTATAAAATTGTCAATTTTGATCTGATCACCCTAAAACTTATAGGGATTAATAAGGGATCAGTCCTGAACAGATTAATGTGACCATTGCTGGTGTAGACCTAAACTCCGCCCACTTACAACAGGAAGTGGTTTTTTCCACGTTTGAGGATCATGCTTTTAAGCAAATGATCCCAAACACTTGAGACTCCTCCAAAACATGTCAAACCCTTTCATGATGCCACAATAAAAACCTCAAGTCGCTACGCTAAACGGGACATGGCGAATGGTGGTCCAACGCCATGAAACAGGAAGTACCTGTGACCAAGCCATGGAACCTTGGACCGCCACTAAACTTGCCATGACTGATGACAGTAAGGCCCTGAACTAAGCCCCATTGAAACATTATGGAATAAATGGAGCATGTCTCCATAGCGCCCCCTACAAAATTTCAATCAATCAGCCCCGCCCACTACATGGACCGACATGGATAAAATTCAGCACAGTTGGAAAACCTGCCAGTACCTTCAAAAAAGTCTCTTGGACATATGGGATAAATTCAACAGGAAGTCGGCCATTTTGAAAAAGGTGCCATTTTGGGGGTCATTTCTTTGCCATGCATTTTAAACAACTCCTCCTAGGGATATTGTCCAACTGACACCCAACTTGCACAGGATGCTCAGGAGGCATGTGTGATTTAAAGTTGTGTTATTTCTTCTAATAGAAGATTTAGTTTAGGAGGGGCGGGCCCTCAAAGTTTTATGTCTCATTAACAAAGACTTATTGCTAAAACTCCCACATAAAACAACATATCAGCACAGGAATCGACACATTTGATGCCAGTCCCATGATGAACAAAATCTACAATGCAATAATATGACTCTGAACTAGCCCCACCCCTTGGCAACAACAAGTGTCTGATATCATGAACCAGGAAGTACCTGTAACAAAGCCATGAAATTGTTGATCTTCACCATACTTGTCATGAGTCATGACAGTTATGTCCTTAATAGAGTAAAATTACAATATAGTGGAGAAAATCGTAAACGGCTCCATAGCGCCCCCTACAATATTTCAATCAATCAGCCCCGCCCACTACATTGACTGACATGGATAAAATTCAGCACACTTATAGACCCTCCCAGTACCTTCAAAAAAGTCTCTTGGATATATGGGCTAAATCCAACAGGAAGTCGGCCATTTTGAAAAGGGTGCCATTTTTGGGGTCATTTCTGTCATTTTCTTTGCCATGCATTTTGAGGAACTTGTCCTAAGAATTTTGTCCAACTTTAACCCAAATGAGTCAGGATGCTCCAGAAGCATGTGTGATTAAAAGTTGTGCTATTTCTTTTAATAGGGGATATCGTTTAGGAGAGGCGGGGCAGCAAAGCAGATGTGATGCAATGAAAAGGAAAACAGACATAACTCCCACAAAAAACAACCAACCTGCACCAAATTTGCTACAGATGATGCCAGGCATATCCTTCACATTTGTGCATGTCAATAATTAGATGATAAGTTAGCCCCGCCCCTTGGTGACAGGAAGTGACCGTTCATAAGGCCTAAATGGCCTGAAGTGCAGTCTGGCTGCACTTTAGGTTGAGAGAGGCATGGGAAGGATGTTGCCAGGGGAGGCGGTGGCATTATGCCGAGCGGCGCCATGGTGCGAGGGCCTATATCACCGCTTGCGGTTTTAATTATTATTATTCTCCTAATAAATGAATTGCTTTTTTGGAGGCCTGAACATGCTCAAAAACTCACCAAATTTTGCGTACCCCCCCAAGGGAATGCGAAAAATTTGATATTTTGAGGTGCTCCAGAATGTTTGGGCAAAACTGAATGAGAGCGCCACCTATTTTAGGTGCCCCGCCACTGCATGTCGTTAATCTTTATGAAAATTCATACACATGATCTACATGCTAGGGCAAACAAAAAATCCTCTTAATGTCATGGTGAAATGTCGACAGGAAGGCGGCCATTTTAGGTCAAAGTCAATATTTTGGCGTTTTAGCACCTCGCATTTTAACGAACTCGTCCTAGAGCTTTTATCCCACTGAGCCACAAATTGCTCAGGATGTTCAGGAGGCATGTGTGATTAAATGTTGTGTTATTTCTTCTAATAGGAGACTTAGTTTACGAGGGGCGGGGCCTCAAAGTTTGATGTCTCGCCAGGAAAAATTAAACGGATATAACTCCCACATAAAGCAACATTTCTGCACCAAATTTGCTAGATATGATGGCAGTCCCCTCCTACAGAGTTCTATATGTCAATATTTTGATTATGAAATAGCCACGCCCCCTGGAGGTCAAAAGTGTTGTTTTTTGCTCACACACCCATAACTCTGGCTTGGTGGACACCACATGGCCCAAATTCACTCAGGCATCACAAAACATGTCAGTGAAGAGATCTGGTAAAGGACGTTGCTCTACGCTGCACGGCGTGCCCGTGACGCCATGGCGAAGTTCCATGCGGCGGCGTGACATCATAAATCACTATAAAATTGTCAATTTTGATCTGATCACCCTAAAACTTATAGGGATTAATAAGGGATCAGTCCTGAACAGATTAATGTGACCATTGCTGGTGTAGACCTAAGCCCCGCCCACTTACAACAGGAAGTGGTTTTTTCCACGTTCGAGGGTCATGCTTCTAAGCAAATGGTCCCAAACACTTGAGACTCCTCCAAAACATGTCAAACCCTTTCATGATGCCACAATAAAAACCTCAAGTTGCTACGCTAAACAGGACATGGCAAATGGCGGTCCAACGCCATGAAACAGGAAGTACCTGTGACCAAGCCATGGAACCTTGGACCGCCACCAAACTTGCCATGACTGATGACAGTAAGGCCCTGAACTAAGCCCCATTGAAACATTATGGAATAAATGGAGCATGTCTCCATAGCGCCCCCTACAAAATTTCAATCAATCAGCCCCGCCCACTACATGGACCGACATGAATAAAATTCAGCACAGTTGGAGAACGTTCCAGTACCTTCAAAAAAGTCTCTTGGACATATGGGCTAAATTCAACAGGAAGTCGGCCATTTTGAAAAAGGTGCCATTTTTGGGGTCATTTCTTTGCCATGCATTTTAAACAACTCCTCCTAGGGATATTGTCCAACTGACACCCAACTTGCACAGGATGCTAAGGAGGCATGTGTGATTTAAAGTTGTGTTATTTCTTCTAATAGAAGATTTAGTTTAGGAGGGGCGGGCCTTCAAAGTTTTATGTCTCATTAACAAAGACTTATTGATAAAACTCCCACATAAAACAACATATCAGCACAGGAATCACCACATTTGATGGCAGTCCCATGATGAACAAAATATACAATGCAATAATATGACTATGAACTAGCCCCACCCCTTGGCAACAACAAGTGTCTGATATCGTGAACCAGGAAGTACCTGTAACAAAGCCATGAAACCTTTGATCTTCACCATACTTGCCATGAGTCATGACAGTTATGTCCTTAATAGAGTAAAATTACAATATAGTGGAAAAGATAGTAAATGGCTCCATAGCGCCCCCTACAATATTTCAATCAATCAGCCCCGCCCACTACATTGACTGACATGGATATGATTCGGGAAATTTGTAGACCCTCCCAGTACCTTCAAAAAAGTCTCTTGGACATATGGGCTAAATCAAACAGGAAGTCGGCCATTTTGAAAAAGGTGCCATTTTTGGGGTCATTTCTGTCATTTTCTTTGCCATGCATTTTGAGGAACTTCTCCAAAGAATTTTGTCTAACTTTAACCCAAATGAGTCAGGATGCTCAAGAGGCATGTGTGATTAAAAGTTGTACTATTTCTTTTAATAGGGGATATCGTTTAGGAGAGGCGGGGCAGCAAAGCAGATGTGATGCAATGAAAAGGAAAACTGACATAACTCCCACAAAAAACAACCAACCTGCACCAAATTTGCTACAGATGATGCCAGTCATATCCTTCACATTTCTGTATGTCAATAATTAGAATATAAATTAGCCCCGCCCCTTGGTGACAGGAAGTGACCGTTCATAAGGCCTAAACGGCCTGAAGTGCAGTCTGGCTGCACTTTAGGTTGAGAGAGGCATGGGAAGGATGTTGCCAGGGGAGGCGGTGGCAATATGCCGAGCGGCGCCATGGTGCGAGGGCCTATATCACCGCTTGCGGTTTTAATTTCAGTTTGCATTTGAAACATGGAACATTTGTCTGCGCTCAATTTCCTGGTACAACCATAAAACTGATATATATATATATATATATATATATATATATATATATATATATATATATATATATATATGTATGTGTGTATATGTATATATATTTCATATAGATGTGACTATATTTAGCAGATTAATAATCTGATTAATAATCTCAGATTAATAATCTGCTAAATGACAGAATATAATTTATACAGTATAAATCATATCTAAAAAAATGGAAATAAAGTTAATAAAATGATAAAAATGTAGTTGAAATGATTAAATAAAAGTTAAAACTTGAGCAATTATTTTTATTTATGGCAGCAAATAGAAGAGTTATTTTATTTTCAGGACTGATCGCTGGTTTCAGTGACAGGTCGAGAAAGCAGCAGTGTGTGTGTGTGTGTGTGTGTGTGTGTGTGTGTGTGTGTGTGTGTGTGTGTGTGTGTGCGTGTGTGTGTGTGTGTGTGTGTGTGTCAGACTTTGGACTCTCATCCTGAACAAATATTGACTCACCAAACATAAAACCATAAAACACACAACAACTGAAACAAGCTACCAACCTTCTGTTTTCTGATATTTCTGTTTAGACCAACACACACACACACACACACACACACACACACACACACACACACACACACACACACACACACACAAATCCAGCTCGATGTCCCATTCACAGGTTATTTCTGTTAGTTAAGGTGATTAATGTGCAGGTAGTGATCAGGTCGAGGCACAGCGGTGGACGTTGTTACCGTCCTTTACTCATCACACGGAGGCAGAACGCAGCTCTTCTCGATACATGGACACCTCTTCCTCTTTTACAGTCTGTCAGCTGATGCAACGTAGGAAACACCTGAACAGAGCTTCTCCTTAGTGGTTTAGCAACGTGAAGCATGCAGGAAGGGCTACAGGTTCAGTTCCTCTGGTGACTCAGAACAAATAAAAACTGGGAAATAAAGAGACGGATGTTCAGGAACTCCTGTTGCTTTTCAGTTTCTGTTTCAGCTTCCAGCAGCTTTACAACCAGAGGAACGTCCTGTAGCGTCCAGACGATACAGAGCTGGTGGTCCGATCCGTACGATGCAGAGCCGGCGGTCCAATCCCTAGGATGCAGAGCCGGCGGTCCAATCCCTGGGATGCAGAGCTGGTGGTCCGATCGCTACGATGTAAACCCAGTGGTCCCATCCCTAGGATGCAGAGCCGGTAGTCCGATCCCTAGGAGGCAGAGCCGGTAGTCCGATCCCTAGGATGCAGAGCCGGTACTCCGATCCCTAGGATGCAGAGCCGGTGGTCCGATCCATACGATGCAGAGCCGGTGGTCCAATCCCTGGGATGCAGAGCCGGCAGTCCAATCCCTGGGATGCAGAGCCGGTGGTCCGATCACTACGATGTAAACCCGGTGGTCCAATCCCTATGATGTAAACCTGGTGGTCCCATCCCTACAATGTAAACCTGGTGGTCCGATCCCTACGATGTAAACCCGGTGGTCCGTTCCTAACGTTGTGAACCCGGTGGTCCGATCCCTACGATGTAAACCCGGTGGTCCGTTCCTAACGTTGTAAACCCGGTGGTCCGATCCCTACGATGTAAACCCGGTGGTCCGTTCCTAACGTTGTGAACCCGGTGGTCCGATCCCTACGATGTAAACCCGGTGGTCCGTTCCTAACGTTGTAAACCCGGTGGTCCGATCCCGACGATGTAAACCCGGTGGTCCGTTCCTAACGTTGTAAACCCGGTGGTCCCATCCCTACGATGTAAACCCGGTGGTCCCATCCCTACGATGTAAACCCGGTGGTTTAGGTTCCGGTGAGTCTGCAGCAGTGACAGACCCGGCTCGGTGGGACAGATGAGACCACCGGGCTGTTTCTGTACCAAACCAAAGTGAATCCTTATACTGTTAATGTCGGTGTTTCTGAGGTGCTTCATGTGTCAGAAATGAACGTTCATATCTGACGCATTAATGAGCATATTTCATCTGTAAGTCTGGGCTGCAGCGGCTCAGAGAAACAGCGGGTCATCCTGACCGGAAGGTTGGTGGTTTGAATCCTGCTCCTCCTGTCAACTGCGTCTCTGGACCAGACACTTTTCCCACCTCGCCTCCAGAGTGGCGTCGCTGGTGTTTGGACATGAACGTTTATATGAATCCAGTCCATCATTGTTACATAATAAATATATTATAGTTGTTTTGTTTCAGGTTTTTATCAACCACTGCCGCTGGGCCGTTTGGTCCGACTCTTCCTGTCCTCTCACACAGTAATGTAAGACCTGAACACACAGGTAACAGGTATGTAGAGGAGTTTTATGAGCATCCTTCGTACGGTGGAATGGCTGTAGCGGGAAATGACATCAGTACCTCCAGCAAGCATGTATTTAACGCAGATGTGATGAGTTCCACATGCACATGCAAGTGCACGTGTCATGCACACACTGAACACGGCAGGAAGCTTTTAAACATGATCCAGTCTGTCCTGCGAGTGAGGGGACAAGCGGAGGTTGTGACCACCTGCAGCGAGGCAACGAGATGAAAATCAGGATTTTCTATACAAACCGTCAGACGTATTTCAGTGGCAGATTGTTTTTCATGCTGATTTACTGCTGTAAAAGTATTTCCTTCAAACTGCAGTACTGCCCTCTTGTAGTACTTGCTGTATGTATTTTTGTACGAATATTTTGTGTGTTTGTATCTAAAATTTCCATAAATTACCATAGCTATTAAAAAAAGACGTCCAATTGAGCGTGAGCTGTTCTGCCAACTGGGTGTTGTTGAGATCAGTGATTCTGCAGGTTACATGTATGATGGAGACCGTGTCTGGCAGCTAACGCTAACATGCCGCCTGCAGTCACTTAGCAACC
The DNA here is from genome assembly GCF_933228915.1 of Telmatherina bonti. Taxonomy (NCBI): domain Eukaryota; kingdom Metazoa; phylum Chordata; class Actinopteri; order Atheriniformes; family Telmatherinidae; genus Telmatherina; species Telmatherina bonti. The sequence goes on along the minus strand of NC_136625.1, from coordinate 6,194,090 downwards.
GCTACGTCACTTAGCAACCGCTACAGATGGCGCCTCATGTTCGCTTCCCTCAGAGAGGCTGTGAATGGCTGTCACATATGTCTAAGGTGTGTCCGAGGACTTTCAGTCACCATCATCATCATCATCAGTCATTAGAGAAGCAAAGGGAACTACAGGGAGTGGCGGTCTGGTTTATGGCCCCTGATAAGTGTAAAGTCCTCCACTTAGCGCCACAGACGTCCTGTTATCAAGGCTACCTGCAGCAGCGAGAGCAGAGAGTCCACCTTTACCCCGTTTCAGACCTGGTTCTTCCTCCTGCCTGACTCCTTCAGGGCTCTGCTGCCGTTTCCAGGTTAGTTCAGCGGCTGGATTTCCTGCTCAGAAACTGTTGTTTCGGCTGCTTTTGGGGAACTTTGCAACCATGTCGATGGCTGTGGAGATAACCGGCTTCGTGATGTGCATCGTCGGCTGGCTGATCACCGGAACGTCGCTCTCTAACGACTACTGGAAGATTTCCACTGTGTCTGGCAGCGTCATCATCTCTCACAGACAGTTCGAGAACTTGTGGCATGCCTGCGCTGAGAACAGTGCCGGCATCGCCGAGTGCCGGGACTTCGAATCGCTTCTCGCCCTGCCTGGTAAGACCACAGCATGGCCGCCGCCTCTAAACATACGGACGTTTGAGAAAACCTCTGGATTTCTTTCATCAGGATACTTTTAGACGCCATGAGACGAGAGGCAAAGGAAATTGAAGTCGAATTAGCAAACAATCTGTTGGACTTTCATGAGTTTTGGTGACGATACGATCAGAACTCAGAACTTGAGCTCACACGAAGACTTGAGGTCCAGTTTTCAGTAAAGTCAACGTCACAAATGTCGGAATAGAATCGCAACCTTCAGCTCGCAGCGTCTGATCGAAGATCATTCACTCTGATGTATAAAAGCTTCGTGAAACAAAACCTGAACGATTCACAAAAACTAGGTCAGGATGCGATGCGGCTCAAAGGTCGGGGGACGTTACTGCAATAGGTTTCCCGCCTGAACCTAACTTCAGTCTGTGGTCAAAGTCTTTCTGTGAAATCACCAGAACGTTTTTAAACCACTTGGCAGGTTTAGGAAAATGCATTTAAAGCTCCTTACATAGTTCTCCTCCATCGTGACGTTTTCATCTGGCCACCATTTTGATCAACCTCCCCAATGGCGGTAAAGCGTTATAGAAAGAACTCACTTGTAGTTTGACTTGAATGTTTATTTAGAAGATTTATATTCCATAAGAAAAATGGATAAAATGTTGTTTGAAACATGGATTAAGTTCTCTGACATTCTCAACCATCTTCCAGCTTTCTCTGTACGTTTTAATGTCCTGCAGGGTTTTTTTTTTAATTCTGTTTTATTAAAATGATCATCAGGAAACCTGAATCCAACACTTATAAAACTATCTTTAGATATAAACATTAAAACTTATGGTTAGTTTTGTCTTTATTATTAAAAATTTCTCCCCGTAATTTGATATTTCACATTAAAAGATGAGAAAACCTTCATTGATGGTTTTTTATTCTTTCACAAAAATATTAAAGGACGAAAATGTATTTTTAATTTTTGTTTCAGTTGTTTTAACTTGTTAAATGCTTCAGTTTTTGTTTTACAGTGTAGCCTGCAGTTTGTGAGGCTTCTGGAAACGCGACGTTTGGAACTCGGACAAAAACAGCGTCAGATTTTTGTGTTGGGTTGCGTTACGGTGAAAGTCTGCTGACGTCAGCACTGCGTTGCATTGTGGGACTGCTTTGTCTTAACCGGCTCTCCTCGTACCCTCCTGAAACTCGGGGAGGGTCATAAAAAGGTGCAGCAGGTTTTTATGATCGCAGAGGTCATTTAGTTAATAAATGACTACATCAACTCGAAAGCAGAAGTTGTTCATCGTTTCTGCTTCGTATTCCACACCACGGCTGTAAAAGAAGACGTTAAACATGTTCATCAGTAGGATTTAGACAGATTAGCTGCAAGCTAGTAGCCTTCATGCTAACAGAAGCAGCTTCGCCTTGACTGTAAAAACAGCAGCGCGGAGTCACTTTTCAGACGGAAAGAAGAACTTTTTGTGATGAACTGGTAGAAAGAAGAACATTTTTCTCCAGCTGTTAGCTGGGAACAGATGAAATGTTGCAGCTGCATCCTAATTTAACCTCATGCGTCGTTCCTGAAACTTAAGAAGTCAAAATATTCTGGATTTTACACTTTTTCTTACATTTTAAACTTCAGCTTAAGTCTTTATGTCAGCTTATGACATCATTTACCTAATGGTGTAATGGTCTGAGTCATATTATAGTGTTTACAGAAATGCAACAGCATAATGAGTCTGGTTATTATGCTATATGATGCTCATCATATTTACCTTCAGATGTAGATTTGATGAGTCTGCTTTGATTCTGGACTCAGTTTAATTCCTTTTGACATGTTTTTATTTGTTTACTATTAGATCTAAAGGAGAATAAAAGTCCTTCTGGAGAAAAGAAAAATTGGACAAACACTTCCTGAAGAAGTTTAAAACATAAACTTGCTGCTTGGGATGATTACTTTTAGGTATTGAATTAGTAAAGCAGTAACTTATTGAAGATTTATAGGAAGATTGATCCTGTGTTGAAGAAAGATTCCTAAATAGTTAAACATAGTTTATCTTAGTTATGAGGTGAGATGCTCTCTAGTGGCCACAAGATGAGCTGCACTTCCCTGCTAATTCTGCAGGAGGGTTTTCAGACATTACTGCTCCTTTAGTAAAGTAATGACCAGATTTTTTATTGGAGGATTTATTTACATATGTGTACTGTGCTTATTTATTTAAATAAATTGTAATAATAATGATGAACCCTTTAATGCTCTTAAAAATCAACCTAAAGCAAAACGAATATGAAAATTTCTCTAAAGATTAAAAAAGATTAGCTGGAATTTAAATTTCACAGATTATAAGTGAATATGCAAAACTTGCGCATCTTTGGTGCTTGGAAACATTTTTAGTGTTTTCTATTTTAATCTTTAAACATCTGGGCCTTGACAGTGTGAAAGCGTGTACGACTGCACATTTATCCCAGTGAAATGTTGAATCCTAAAGCGGCAGACGTGCTATATAAACATAATTATGTTTCATTCTCCTAATGTCCTGCTGTAACTTTCGGACATTTTTCTTCTTTTTTTTTTTTTTTAATGGATCAGAAAACTGTTCTGAATTTTAAACTGTAAAACATTTTATATAAAAAACACTGAAACAAGATCATTAAAGATGCATAATTAATTAGTAAAACATTACATTTGTCTTATTGAATAAACTTTAAGAAAAACAAATTAGTTAATTTCTCAGCTGTTGGAGTATTATTGTCTTTATCTGATGAAACCAATTGATTGCTTGAATGATATTGAGTGACGTGACCTTTATACAGTGAGGGCTTCAGATGATTTGCTACATCATCATCAATATGTTCTTCCATAATTAGGTATTTAAAGATGACAGAATATTATTGTCTAAATATTTTCAAAGAATATCAATAAATAAATAAAATCTGATTAAAGATGAAACATAACTCTACGTTTATGTAGACATAAAATAAATAGGAATCAATAGCTTTGATTTAGATATATTTAAATGAGTAATTAATCATCTTTAATTATAAGAAGAACATTTTTATTGAAATAAAAAGGATGTCTATCAGATTGTTTACCTGCAACTGAAAGAGCTGTTTGGAGAGCAGTTCTGTTTGCTGTTCAGTGACGTCATCCCTGCCTGTTTGCAGCTCACGTGCAGGCGTGTCGCGCTCTGATGATCATCTCGCTGCTGCTCGGCCTCGGCTGCATGATCGTCTCTCTGCTCGGACTCAAGTGCATCAAGATCGGCTCCACCACCGACCAGTCCAAGGCCAAGATCGCTACAACGGGGGGGATCCTGGCCATCCTGGGAGGTCTGTGCACCATCTGTGAAACCATCACCACATGAAGTCAAATCACCGCTTAACCTCAGTGAATTACTTTTTTATTTTATGTTTTTATTTATTTATAGCTTAGAGATCACACGAGACCAAGAGAAGTTTTTATTTTCATCTCAGCAGGAAGTTTTAGAGCCAAACGATGACAGAACAGGAAAGTAAAAACAAGTCAGAGTTTGTTAGATCGACTTGAAGTGGAGCTGAGCAGGTATGGGCTTCATGTAGGCACAAGGCCCCAGTGAGTCAGGGTCCCTGTGAGTCAGGACCCCAGTGAGTCAGGGTCCCAGTGAGTCAGGGTCCCAGTGAGTCAGGACCCCAGTGAGTCAGGGTCCCTGTGAGTCAGGACCCCAGTGAGTCAGGGTCCCAGTGAGTCAGGGTCCCTGTTAATCAGGGCCCCAGTGAAAAACAAACCAACAAACATGACAAAATAAATACAAATAAATGCATATTATATAAATAAAACACCTGTAATGAGACTTTTTAAAGCAGAATAGATGCAGAGAAACAAGATGGTTAAAATGATCAGAAAGATTCACGCAGACGTTCAGACCTGAAGAGAAAGAAATGAAAAGATTGGAGCTGCAATGGAGAAGAAATCCAGTGGAAATAAAAACGAAGCTAATGAGATGGAGACGCTGCAGAGTGAAAACTAAATGAGGTTACTTCAGGAGAGTAAAAATGAAACGTGCGAGACAGGAAACAGGCTTCAAGACATAAACCAGATCCGGATTCAGACTGAAACACGTTGTGTCTCCATGTCTCTGTGTCCGCAGGTTTGTGCTGCATCATCGCGTGTTCCTGGTACGGATTCCAGGTGGTGGAGGACTTCAACAACCCGCTGACTGGAGGAGTGAAGTGAGTTTCCCAGCATGCCTGATCCTGCTACTAAACTGCCACTTCACCCTAAATATCATCGAATGAAAACTGATCCAAACGTAGATTTTTATATTATTTCTTGAATGATGTCAAATCACATCCAGCTGCAGTTTTTTCGCCACCTGGTGGCCGCAAGTGTTACTCGCTCCTCTTTTCTGCAAACACATTTTCCGCCATTTTTCACTTCATTGAGTCCTGTTCCGTGTAGAGGATGAGCGTCCCTCCATCCTCTGGTCAGACTGGTTTAGTCCATGTCGCTACTTGGTACTTCGCTGTCAAATCTTCATCCAGATCTTCCAGGACTAAAATAAACAATATAATCACAACAAGATCCATGCATTTTTTTTAACAGCTTAGTCTAATTCAGGGTCGATTGCATAAAGAATTAATACATTTTTAAAAATGATTAAAAAAATAAAGAGATAAAAGGAAAAAAATAAAAGGAAAAATATGGATAAAAATGGTGAATCACTGCATAAGATATGCACACACCAAAATAACTACATAAGATGCATGAAATGAATTAAATTTTCTTTTATCATCATTTTGTTAGAATTTATCACATAAATTCTCTTCATTTCTCTGTTTCTACAGAACAGAAAAAACTCTCAGACTGAAAAGTAACAAACGCTGTGGTGTGTTTGCAGGTTCGAGCTGGGCGCCGGTCTCTACATGGGCTGGGGGGCGGCCTCGCTGTCCATCCTGGGGGGCGCCATGCTCTGCAGCGCCTGCAAGAGGGCGTCATCTGGTGGCAAGAAGGGGTAACTGCAAGCAGCCTGACGCCTCGCTCGCTTCTTTACAGTTTCTGGAACATTCTCAGAGTTTCTGGTTGTTTTTTCAGATTAAAATGAATTTAAGTCGGCATGTTTGATGTTGACCTCCTTCTCCTTATTTTACAGCGGTTTATATGGAAACGCACCTCAGAAGATCTACACTGCGACAGCCAAGTCCGACCCTGATTCAGGCCGAGCTTACGTCTAAACCAACCCCCCCCCATTCAGCGACACACAACCCAGGTGTGTGTGATGGAGTTTAGCTGTTTTCTGACATTTTACTTATTTGTTTTGAAAAGTTTTGAACAGAAATCTTTGGTGTCTGAAAAAACAACTGATTTGTTGATGATTGTTGGTGATTGTAGTAAACCTGTCTGGACTTTGTTTTTATCTTAATGAATGTTTATATAAATAAACAAATCAGAAAGTTCTGTGTTTTTATTAGTTATAGTGACAAACATGTTATTGTTCTTATTTTAGATAAACATTATGGTTTAATAATATTACCCAAAAGTCCAGCGTGTAGGATTTACTGACATCTAGTGGTGGTGATGGGTATATCACAGCTGTGAATGTACGGTGGCCATCAGCGGCCAAACTTCTTCCAGACAAACATGTTTCCATCTGCGATGGATCCAGTGGCCCCGGGCGTCAACATTTAATGCCTTTAAAGATGCATTACGTAACTTTCTGACCTTAAAACTCTTCTTCTGGGACTTGTTTGATGAAACAGTGATATCTATCATGTATTTCTGGAACTGGGGAGGGGGGTGGGTGGGGGGGGGTGTGAAATGATGAAGTGTGTTTCCAGTCAGGTTGCTGTTATCATACAAAAAACTTTTGGTTTTATCTGTTTGGTATGAAGTTCTATCTGAATAAAATCTGATTTGAAGAAAGACCTGAAGACTTTGAAGAAAGCTCCGCCACGTGCAGTGTGTGATTATATGTAGTGTGTGTGTGTGGGGGGGGGGGGGGGGGGGGGGGTAATCTCCTGTGTAATAATGATGATGAATGCAGCAGTAATCCACCTGGGTCTCTACCTGCTGACAGGCAGGACTCTGGATTAAAGCTCATCTGTCTATCTATAGACACGCGGCAGACCGGATCAGAACTGCTGCTCAACCTTCAGGCTCCCCGTGTCTGCACCCACTCCCACTGCATGTGCACGCTCCAAACCAGTCCATCCATCTTCTACACACCATTAATCCAACTCAGGTTCTGGTTCAGGTTTCTGTGGTCCTCAGAGAAGTGGTTCCTGGTCATCTCAGCATCAAGCCAGATGTTCATCTCCAGATGTGTTTTTCTGATGTTTCAGTAAAAGAGTTGTTGGTGCAGAGGGCTGGGGGTGCATATACGCGCGCGCGCGTGCGTGCGTGCGTGCGTGCGTGCGTGTGTGTGTGTGTGTGTGTGTGTGTGTGTGTGTTGATCAGCTGTGTGTCGTTTAATGTTTTATATCTGAGTGTGAGAAAGTTTTTGTTTTTATCATGTTGAACACTTTGCGTTTGTATGAAAAGTGTTTTATTATAAATAAAGTTTGATTGAATTAGGAACATCAAGGAATGCTGTGATCACCAAATATATACATTTATTTCACTTTTAGTTTACTACACAGTACACATCTTCAATTTTCTACGCAGTACATGAGTAGACGGCAGCGTTTGTATTCCTGTTTAGAGTTCATGCTTAAAATAAATCATAATTCCATTGTCAAATCTCTCATTAATCTCTTGAAGCAGCTTATAAACTATTTTTATTTGGATTATTATTCATTATTCATTCGTTCATTTGTTTTTATCTGCATTAAGTTCAAAATCTTTGATCATCTTTGGTGTCTAAAGCTGAATGATTAATATGTTTTTATTGATCCGACATGTGATGCTTTTGTCTTTGTGTCGATTTGGAACTGGAGATGAAAGGAGAAGAAAGAGGAGGAGACAGGAGGAAGGAGGGGATGAAGCAACAGTTTACGGGTGTAGTGTGAACGTGCTCCTGGTGCGCGCGGCGTTAATCCGGAGTGGTTGTGCTGACGGAGGTGGAACCGCTTCAATCCTCTCAGGTGGATCTTTCCCAGGAAGTCTGCATCTGTCTGGACGTCTGAGAGGAGGAGGGAGGAGCTGCTCCGTGGGCTGGTCTGGACGTCTGAGAGGAGGAGGGAGGAGCTGCTCCGTGGGCTGGTCTGGACGTCTGAGAGGAGGAGGGAGGAGCTGCTCCGTGGTCCTCGGCACCAAGGCGTCTGATTGGCTGACGGAGCGGTTTATATGCAGCCTCTCTGACCGGCGCTGGTCTCCTCTCATCCAGCCCTCCTGCAGCACAGGTGAGTCCTGCTTTCTGGATCCAGGTTGGTTAGTTTGGACCCAACAGGCTGAAGCAGAATTTAAAAAACTGAAAAGCTGAGTTTTCAGGACATCTGTGATTTAATCTGAGCTTCAGCGGGAAAGTTCTGCGTGGATGAGCTGATATTTGGGGCTTAATCCAACCAGAAACACGGTTTCACGGTGCGTTTGCTGTCCTGCCAGACTGCTAGGAACAAACAAGAAACTTTGGGGGTTTAATATCTGCAGCATTTTTCTGGAAACTCCGTAAGAAACGGAGGAATAAAAATGGAGAATCTGGACTGAGAGGGTTTTCTGCAGCTGCATCAGGAGGAAAACAGCTTGATGCTTTTCATGCAGGATTTCTCTGGTTGTTCCAGACCAGTGTGGTGAGGAGAGCTGGAAAGCAGCGCAGACTTTAAGTTTAAGGCGCTCAGCATCATTTCATCTCTGAGTCATAATCTCCACCTGTTTATCTGTGGCGGAGTAAAAGGACCAAACACGAAACTAAAACCCTGAAATGAGTTTATTTGGTGGAAATCTTCAGCTGTTTTAAGTTTCTGCTGCGCAGCTCTTCATGCAGAACGACATGTTTTATTCTTCAGGATTAGATTGGTACTGTTTGCTTCTGTCCTGGCCTCACAGGTCCTGGAAGTTTTATGCCAGATCTCATCCCTCACACGCTGATTAAAACGTTGCTGCTTTGACTGTTTTACGGGATTTCTACTTCCGCTGCATCTGGACTCACAGAAAAGCCACATTAACTACATGTTTGTGGTTCACATGTATATAAACAGGAATGAGTTGATGTGATCCAGATGTGAAGAACATGTAGATTATGTGTGGTTCACATCAAAACCAAATGAAATTGATCTAAAAACACGTCGGTACGTGTTCTGTGAGGCCACATCTGCAGAGATTTATCAGCTTTGGCTCCGATCGATCGATGAGAAGAAACACTGATGTTAAAACTTTAGAAATGGATGCTACTTTTGGGAAATAGTGTTTCTGTACGACAACTTGAGCCGCTGAATAAGCAGGAACTGAATAATTCCAGGAATTTTCCCCTCGACACGCTGCAGGAAACGCTGTAACATCGTGCTGCAGGCTGGGCCGGAGGGAGAGGGAGGTCGTCCATGTTTGTTTTCCAGGACAGGAAAGGGTTAAACCTCGTTCAGTAGACCTCTTTAAACACACTTGTTTAAGTCATCTCCCCGTCGGAACATTTTCACCTTTTTTCAAAGTGAAAACGTTTAGCTGTGGGAACTCGCAGGTTGACTTAAAGCTGAAGCTAAAAAGCCTTGAAGGAGCAGATTCACATCAGACAAACATCCAACACTCATTTTGTTTCTTCAAACAAACGTCTCTTAACATCTCTGAGCTCCCAGGCCTTCCTCCCCCTTCCCCACGCCTCTTTGTAGACCCTCTTCTTCTGTTTATGACTCTAAAAGCTGTTTTTCTCCTGGGAACCACGAAGCCGTGGTCATAAATGCCACAGATGAAGGGCAGAGTGGAGAAAGAGATACCTCACCTCTGCAACAGGACCTGGGACTGAGACCTCAAGCGAGCTGAACAAATAAACAATCCAACCTGCTGATTGAGATTTTGGCTGAACTAGTGGCGTTTTCGCCAACCTTAATTGTGCCTTATCAGAAACTGGGCATGCTCAGTGAGGAGGTTTTAGTGCTGACAGATGACATTTGTCGATCAAAATGTTCTGGTTGGTTTTTCCAGCCTTGTTTTCACCTCACAGACATCATAGCTTCGACTTCCTGACCACCAACAAGCAGCCGCTCACCAGGGGACTGACTGGTGCTGGCGCTGCAGCGAGATGGTGCAAACTCCCAACCTGATGGAGTCACACTCCCAACCTGATGCAGTAACTCTCCCAAACCTGATGCAGTAACTCTCCCAAACCTGATGGAGTCACACTCCCAAACCTGATGGAGTCACACTCCCAAACCTGATGGAGTCACACTCCCAAACCTGATGCAGTAACACTCCCAAACCTGATGCAGTCACACTCCCAAACCTGATGCAGTCACACTCCCAAACCTGATGGAGTCACACTCCCAACCTGATGGAGTCACACTCCCAACCTGATGGAGTCACACTCCCAACCTGATGGAGTAACTCCCCCAACCTGATGGAGTAACTCTCCCAACCTGATGGAGTAACTCTCCCAAACCTGATGGAGTCACTCTCCCAAACCTGATGGAGTAACTCTCCCAAACCTGATGGAGTCACACTCCCAAACCTGATGGAGTCACACTCCCAAACCTGATGGAGTCACACTCCCAAACTGATGCAGTAACTCTCCCAACCTGATGCAGTAACTCTCCCAACCTGATGCAGTAACTCTCCCAACCTGATGCAGTAACTCTCCCAACCTGATGCAGTCACACTCCCAAACCTGATGGAGTCACACTCCCAAACCTGATGGAGTCACACTCCCAAACCTGATGCAGTCACACTCCCAAACCTGATGCAGTCACACTCCCAAACCTGATGCAGTCACACTCCCAAACCTGATGCAGTAACTCTCCCAAACCTGATGGAGTCACACTCCCAAACCTGATGGAGTCACACTCCCAAACCTGATGGAGTCACACTCCCAAACCTGATGGAGTCACACTCCCAAACCTGATGGAGTCACACTCCCAAACCTGATGGAGTCACACTCCCAAACCTGATGCAGTCACACTCCCAAACCTGATGCAGTCACACTCCCAAACCTGATGGAGTCACACTCCCAAACCTGATGGAGTCACACTCCCAAACCTGATGGAGTAACTCTCCCAAACCTGATGGAGTCACACTCCAAACCTGATTTAGTAAACTCTCCCAACCTGATGCAGTAACTCTTCCAACCTGATGCAGTAACTCTTCCAACCTGATGGAGTAACTCTCCCAAACCTGATGCAGTAACTCTCCCAAACCTGATGCAGTAACTCTCCCAAACCTGATGGAGTCACACTCCCAAACCTGATGGAGTCACACTCCCAAACCTGATGGAGTCACACTCCCAAACCTGATGGAGTCACACTCCCAAACCTGATGCAGTAACACTCCCAAACCTGATGGAGTCACACTCCCAAACCTGATAGAGTAACTCCCCCAACCTGATTTAGTAAACTCTCCCAACCTGACGGAGTAACTCTCCCAACCTGATGGAGTAACTCTCCCAACCTGATGCAGTAACTCTCCCAACCTGATGCAGTAACTCTCCCAACCTGATGCAGTAACTCTCCCAACCTGATGCAGTCACACTCCCAAACCTGATGGAGTCACACTCCCAAACCTGATGGAGTCACACTCCCAAACCTGATGGAGTCACACTCCCAAACCTGATGCAGTCACACTCCCAAACCTGATGCAGTCACACTCCCAAACCTGATGCAGTAACTCTCCCAAACCTGATGGAGTCACACTCCCAAACCTGATGGAGTCACACTCCCAAACCTGATGGAGTAACTCTCCCAAACCTGATGGAGTCACACTCCAAACCTGATTTAGTAAACTCTCCCAACCTGATGCAGTAACTCTTCCAACCTGATGCAGTAACTCTCCCAAACCTGATGCAGTAACTCTCCCAAACCTGATGCAGTAACTCTCCCAAACCTGATGCAGTAACTCTCCCAAACCTGATGGAGTCACACTCCCAAACCTGATGGAGTCACACTCCCAAACCTGATGGAGTCACACTCCCAAACCTGATGGAGTCACACTCCCAAACCTGATGCAGTAACACTCCCAAACCTGATGGAGTCACACTCCCAAACCTGATAGAGTAACTCCCCCAACCTGATTTAGTAAACTCTCCCAACCTGACGGAGTAACTCCCCCAACCTGATGGAGTCACACTCCAAACCTGATGGAGTAACTCTCCCAAACCTGATGGAGTAACTCTCCCAAACCTGATGGAGTCACACTCCAAACCTGATGGAGTAACTCTTCCAACCTGATGGAGTAACTCTCCCAACCTGATGGAGTAAACTCTCCCAACCTGATGGAGTAACTCTTCCAACCTGATGCAGTCACACTCCCAAACCTGATGGAGTCACACTCCCAAACCTGATGGAGTCACACTCCCAAACCTGATGCAGTCACACTCCCAAACCTGATGCAGTCACACTCCCAAACCTGATGGAGTCACACTCCCAAACCTGATGGAGTCACACTCCCAAACCTGATGGAGTCACACTCCCAAACCTGATGGAGTCACACTCCCAAACCTGATGCAGTAACACTCCCAAACCTGATGCAGTCACACTCCCAAACCTGATGCAGTCACACTCCCAAACCTGATGGAGTCACACTCCCAAACCTGATGGAGTAACTCTCCCAAACCTGATGGAGTCACACTCCAAACCTGATTTAGTAAACTCTCCCAACCTGATGCAGTAACTCTTCCAACCTGATGGAGTAACTCTCCCAAACCTGATGCAGTAACTCTCCCAAACCTGATGCAGTAACTCTCCCAAACCTGATGGAGTCACACTCCCAAACCTGATGGAGTCACACTCCCAAACCTGATGGAGTCACACTCCCAAACCTGATGGAGTCACACTCCCAAACCTGATGCAGTAACACTCCCAAACCTGATGGAGTCACACTCCCAAACCTGATAGAGTAACTCCCCCAACCTGATTTAGTAAACTCTCCCAACCTGACGGAGTAACTCTCCCAACCTGATGGAGTAACTCTCCCAACCTGATGCAGTAACTCTCCCAACCTGATGCAGTAACTCTCCCAACCTGATGCAGTAACTCTCCCAACCTGATGCAGTAACTCTCCCAACCTGATGCAGTAACTCTCCCAACCTGATGCAGTCACACTCCCAAACCTGATGGAGTCACACTCCCAAACCTGATGGAGTCACACTCCCAAACCTGATGCAGTCACACTCCCAAACCTGATGCAGTCACACTCCCAAACCTGATGCAGTCACACTCCCAAACCTGATGCAGTCACACTCCCAAACCTGATGCAGTAACTCTCCCAAACCTGATGGAGTCACACTCCCAAACCTGATGGAGTCACACTCCCAAACCTGATGGAGTCACACTCCCAAACCTGATGCAGTAACACTCCCAAACCTGATGCAGTCACACTCCCAAACCTGATGGAGTCACACTCCCAAACCTGATGGAGTAACTCTCCCAAACCTGATGGAGTCACACTCCAAACCTGATTTAGTAAACTCTCCCAACCTGATGCAGTAACTCTTCCAACCTGATGCAGTAACTCTCCCAAACCTGATGCAGTAACTCTCCCAAACCTGATGCAGTAACTCTCCCAAACCTGATGCAGTAACTCTCCCAAACCTGATGGAGTCACACTCCCAAACCTGATGGAGTCACACTCCCAAACCTGATGGAGTCACACTCCCAAACCTGATGGAGTCACACTCCCAAACCTGATGCAGTAACACTCCCAAACCTGATGGAGTCACACTCCCAAACCTGATAGAGTAACTCCCCCAACCTGATTTAGTAAACTCTCCCAACCTGACGGAGTAACTCCCCCAACCTGATGGAGTCACACTCCAAACCTGATGGAGTAACTCTCCCAAACCTGATGGAGTAACTCTCCCAAACCTGATGGAGTCACACTCCAAACCTGATGGAGTAACTCTTCCAACCTGATGGAGTAACTCTCCCAACCTGATGGAGTAAACTCTCCCAACCTGATGGAGTAACTCTTCCAACCTGATTTAGTAAACTCTCCCAACCTGATGGAGTAACTCTCCCAACCTGATGGAGTAAACTCTCCCAACCTGATGGAGTAACTCTCCCAACCTGATGGAGTAACTCTCCCAACCTGATGGAGTAAACTCTCCCAACCTGATGGGGTCACTCTCTCAACCTGATGGAGTCACTCTCCCAACCTGATGGGGTCACTCTCCCAACCTGATGGAGTAACTCTCTCAACCTGATGGAGTAAACTCTCCCAACCTGATGGGGTAACTCTCTCAACCTGATGGAGTAACTCTCCCAACCTGATGGAGTAACTCTCCCAACCTGATGGGGTCACTCTCCCAACCTGATGGGGTCACTCTCCCAAACCTGATGCAGTAACTCTCCCAACCTGATGGAGTAACTCTCCCAAACCTGATGGAGTAACTCTCCCAAACCTGACGGAGTAACTCTCCCAAACCTGATGGGGTAACTCTCTCAACCTGATGGGGTCACTCTCCCAACCTGATGGAGTAACTCTCTCAACCTGATGGAGTAAACTCTCCCAACCTGATGGGGTAACTCTCTCAACCTGATGGGGTCACTCTCCCAACCTGATGCAGTAACTCTCCCAACCTGATGGGGTAACTCTCTCAACCTGATGGAGTAACTCTCCCAACCTGATGGGGTAACTCTCTCAACCTGATGGAGTAACTCTCCCAACCTGATGGGGTCACTCTCCCAACCTGATGGGGTCACTCTCCCAACCTGATGGGGTCACTCTCCCAACCTGATGGGGTCACTCTCCAGTTTATATAAAATACGTTGTAAGATATGAATTGACTTTAGAAGTCAAATCCTATTGCTGACTCTGTTGTTCCATCAATCTGTAAACCAAACCGAAGAAAACAAGCGTTGACCTGTTCAGGCGCTGACATGGACGACCTGCATGAATGAAGGGCGTGCACGCTCTGCGAAAAGCTTGTGTTTTTGTTGTGCTGCTCTGCAGGATTATCTCAGCTCATCTGACACATCTAAATCTCTGTTTAGAAGCTTGGTTTTAATCCGGAGTTAAGCCTGTTTTCCTCCAGCGTTTGTTTTGCATCTTTGTGTTGGAAGTGAACCAACGGCTTGTCTGCTCCTCTTCCTCCATGGTGCTCTGATGCCGAGCTTCTACCATCAGAACTGCGTGGTGTGGAAACGTTTTACTGAGCCGAGCTTGCACTCACCAGCTGCTGCTTCATCCCGTTTGCTTGGCTGGATGATGATGATGATGATGATGATGTGTGTTTCTCTGTCTTCCTCTCAGGCACTGCCGAGCAGCTTCCCATCAATCTTCACCAACATGAGTCCGAAAAATGTAATTTTCAAGAAGATCTGCAAAGACAAGTCGGTGAGAAAATTCTCCCAGGAGTCAGACAGATGTGAGGTTTTCCTCCAGCTGTGCATGAGCCACGTTTACGTTTGTTTATCTACTTCAATACCTTTTACCTTCACCCAGAAATCACCTGCAGGATGGTTAATGTGTTTTCTCCCGATGCGAGCGGAGCCACTCAATGTTCGGCTCAGTAATCAAAAACAGTTTTGCCTGAGAAAATGTGTCCTACTAGCACAACTCTGAGCTATGAGCTACAACCCCATCATGTCGGTGTTAACAACTCCCACGTCCATGTGAAGACTGTGAAGAACTGTGTGATCCTCCTCTAAACGCAAGGCTGGAAAACCTTAAGAAATAAGGAGGATGACGAGGTTTTAGGGGATTCTTGGGGAAGCTTTGTTTCTGCTAAACATGAAGTGCTAACAGATTTATCTGAATTAATTATTTCATTCTGACAGTCTGATAAAAACCAGTCCAGTAAAGACTATTATCTGCTGACGCAGCTTGGCAACCAGTGTCCGAGAGATGATCACGAACTGAGGAGACGTTTTAGCAGGAATGTGAACTAGAACTCAAAGTCAGTCAGATACCAGTAAGACCACAGTAGTAGTAGGGAACTGTCTCTGTGGTTCCTGCACTAGTTCAGAGAGAAACATCTCTGCTGCTGCAGAAACTAAAGATCTTTATGTACCAGAACATCAAACCGAGCAGATCGACTGCTTTTTATGACAATCTCTCCAACTTTTTTATCGTTATCTGTCTGCGTCTAAATCTGTGAAGCTACACAGCTGATTGATCCTCAGCAGGTCAGCACAAAGTTGCAGTGGTGGGACCTCAAAGCTACAACTAAGAGTTAAAAGTAATCACAACTTCGCCGAATTGCCGAGCTCAGATGGGAATGAAAGGTTGCATCTCGACCTTGTGCATGTTGGCCTTGCGTGCATCGGCCTTGCGTGCGTCGGCCTTGCAAACTTTGGCCTTGCGCTCGTCAGCCTTGAGCTCGTCAGCCATTTGCTTGATGGCCTTGTGCGCGTCGGCCTTGTGCTCGTCGGCCTTGTGCTCGTCGGCCTTGTGCTCGTCGGCCTTGTGCTCGTCGGCTTTGCGCTCATCAGCCTTGTGCACCCGGCCTTGTACACGCCGGCTTGTCAGTGACAGTTTGTCCTCTGTTTGCCTGTTCAGGTCGGAGTGTACATGGGGAGAAGGGACTTTGTGGACCGTGTGGACTCTGTGGATCCAGTGGGTGAGTCTCAGACATCAGGACCAGCTGGAGGTGGAGTCAAACTAATCTGGAGCTTTAGAAATTCATGCTAATGATGTCACATGATGGAATCTGACTCAGAATTCTGGAAAGATCTAGTTTTGTATTTCATACCCGCATCACATCCCAGTAATTCAGATTTCCTGAATGTTTGAGGCAGAAATTTCTCTTAATGGTTAAAGAAAAGTTGATTTTCTGTCCTCCTGAAATAACTCGGACTCTAATGGATGCTGTTTATGGATCAGATCCATATCACAGTCACCTGCTGACATCACCGGCTTTGGTTTTTGGGGGGTTTTCTGTTTAAGTCGCCAAATTGAAATGCAGAATTGCTTTTGAACAAATTAAAGAAAACGGATATGAAAAGATATTAACTATCTGGACGGACTCACTTTCCAGCTATAGTCTGAAATAACGTCCCTGTTAAAAGGTTTACATGAGGAAAATGTAGCTCAATGCCATCTACATCTGCTGTCTTGTGTAGCCGATCACTGCGATTGTTTTAGCCTGATCAGAACCAACAAAGTTTGGTAGCAAATCCTTCACCATGGTATTCTTTATTTACCCTGCAGTCTTCAGTGAAGTAGAACAAAAACAAACTCCATCCATGGCTGTCCAGTCGTTTCGTTCAGAAATGTGAACAGTCGTAGCTTTCCTTCACAGCAGAACAAGCCGTTCTTATGAGACATGTTGGCTGTGAAAACATCCGAAGTTTTCGCCTCTTCGGCCCGAGTAGTGAAGGTGGGCATGGCTTGCCGCTCATGAACCTGTGCAACACAGAACCCCCCATCCCCGGATGTCACTAAAATGGTGCAGTACAAAACAAAAATCTGACTGTCATTTTCATCGCCGTGGAAACCAAATGTGGAAACATACTGGCAAACTCAAACATGCATTTATGTGATAAAAACTGCTTTTCTGATGAGAATTAAACACCATAACACTGTAAAAAAAAAAAAAAAAAAACCCTCCGTGAAGCTTATTAGAGCCCCTTAAAACAGAAAAATGTGATCCGTTCATCAACAGACTGAATGTTTCGTCACGTGACAGACTCCAGCTCGTCTGCAGGGGTCTGGTCTGTGTCTTCTGGTGGTCCCAGCAGCAGAACTGATCTATCTTTACAGCCATGTTGTTTTTCACCACTAGATGGCGTTATCGTGATTGATCCTGAGGCTCTGGAGGGAAGGAAAGGTGTGTATCCAAACACCCATCATTCATGCCATCAGAAATCCTGATCCAACTCCAATTTACACGTTTCCTAAAGTTTCCTGTTAAAATGTCTAAAATTAACTCAGCATTAACGCAAAGATTCTGGAAAAGCATCAGATATACTCCAGCTCAGACTTCTTCTCCTTCTTCTGCTTCTCCATGCAGTGTTTGTCACCCTATCTTGCACCTTTCGCTACGGCAGAGATGACATGGATGTGCTGGGCATCGCCTTCCGCAGGGAGCTGTACCTGTCCACCCGACAGGTGTACCCTCCCCTGCAGGACCGCGAGAAGGGGGTCCACACCAAGATCCAGGCTAAACTTCTGCGCAAGCTGGGAAACAACGCATACCCATTCTTCTTCGAGGTGGGACGAGACAGAACAGCTGATCAGAGTCAGACTGAATGACCCCTCCCCCCTCCTGTGATTATTAAATATACTGGTTTTGTGTACTCAGTTTCCTGACAACCTGCCTTGCTCAGTGGCCCTTCAACCGGGACCCCATGATGTTGGCAAGGTGAGATCCTGTGAGATAAACCAAACCTGAGCTTCAGGTTTCACTCTGGGATGTTGGTGTCGCTCCACTTTTCACCTGGATATGTTACCATGGTAATGCAGGTCCAACCTCAGCATCTCAACGTCCATCTCTGATGATAACTGAGCAGTTCCAGTAAAACTGGTTGTAAATTATTCAACTAAATGCCTTAAACGTGGGAATGATGTCACCACAGACAGCTTAAGACACAAAGTAGAAAAATAACTCAAAGTCTGAAACATATTGCAGCACAAACGCAACGCTGCAGCAGCACACCTGAAGCTACAAAACCTGCAGGTCTGCATGCTAAAATGTTGCAACAAGCTTTTTATTTCACATCCACAACTTGTTACTCCACAAGAAATGCAGAAACACATTAATGTATGTCATATAAATGCATATAATAAATGCAAATATATATTTATTCATTTAGAGATCCACTCATTGAAGTCTTATCCTCCACATCATTATCATCAAACCAGTCTTATGGCAATATTCTGTAACATTATAATGTTATTGTATCATATCTAATATGTGCAGTTTTTGAGACACTTTGCATCATTTCATAGTAAAAAAAAAAAAAAAAAACTTTGCTCAAAGCCTTGGTGGACACAATTTGATTAGTCTTCTGCCCCCTGGTGGACACTTTCTGCCCCACAATAATTAAGACATAAAAGGTAAATATATAAATTATTCTTTTACTTTTGTTAAGGAGCCAAATTAAACCTTTTGGGGAGTTGAGCTTTAAAGGGGTTAAAATAAATTGTTATTAATAATGTAACTTTTTGTTTAGTTTTCAACTAAATAAACGTTTCTTCTGTTTCTCTGAATTAACGAGATCGAAGTTTTGCAAGAATCTTGGGGCAGTGTTCTCACCTGCAGGATGTACAACCCGCAGGCTGGTCAGCATGAACACATCTGACATCATGATCCTTTAGCTCTGCTGGACTTTTACCAGATGACAACTGAGAAATAAATGTTGGACAAGTTTCTGAGGAGCATTTTTAATGCCATTTTCAGCACTTTATTTATACAAGTTTTCAACATTTCACCTGGTTACCACGGCAAACTGGTTCAGGTTGGGTAAAAGTGCAGGATGGAGTCGTAATTCTCTCTTTGTGTGCAGCTTCCGGTACTGCAGATGTCCCTATTCATTATGTTAGATGCTCTAGGCTGAAGCAGCTGCTAGGCAAGAGGAAAGTCCACCTGCGCCACTGAGGTGGATGAACAGAACGAATAGAGATAATGCAGGAAAACTGCTTTTTGTCTGTGTTTGCAGTGAGCGCTGTGCTTCCTCCAAATCTCACACAACAGATTCTATAAACGAAGCACTAATGTCTGAGTCCTCCTCTTCTGGAAGGAGGCATTGTGACATCAGAGATGTCTGAGGCGACGCCTGAACGCTGCTGTTCAGGCTGCAGCAGCCATGATGTGACCCGATGCTGAAACATCTGCTTTCCTCTCCAACAGCAATGTGCGGTGGAGTTTGAGATCAAGGCGTTCAGCGCTGAGAGTCAGGACGCTAAAGTACGCAAACGGTGAGTGATGGAGCACGTGCAAGAACCTGGCTGAGGGAGCAACCTGGTCTCCTCACCATCTCTGCTTCTGGGTTTGGTCCGGCAGGAGCACGGTGAAGCTGATGCTGAGGAAGGTCCAGTACGCTCCAGAGGGCCTGGGTGAGCCGCCTTCTGTTGAAACCACTAAGGACTTCATCATGTCGGACAAACCGCTGCACGTCAAGGCCAGTCTGGACAAAGAGGTGGGCTGCTTCACGTTAACCTTCTGGTTGACACTCAGATATGTCACTGACAGACCATGTTCACTCTGCATCTCGTCTTCAGCTTTACTACCACGGTGAGACCATCAAAGTCACCCTCAACATCACGAATGAGTCCAACAAGAACGTCAAGAACATCATCATCTCAGGTAGGCTGGGCCACATGTACAAAAGCCCCCCCCAAAGTCTCCCCACTGCTGCGAACAGAGTCTGAATCTGTGGTCTTCTCCAGTCGATCAGGTCGCCACGGTGGTCCTGTACTCCAACGACACCTACATCAAATGCGTGGACCTCGAGGAGTCTGGGTAACAGCACACACAGCAGTCACAGCACAGATCTGGACACTGGTGTTGGTCCGGTTACCACAGAGAAAATGTTTCTTTTTTCTGTAGAATCTTAAGATTTAATCAGTAAAAACTAGAAAGTAGCAGAAGAAATCTTCCATCAGTGAGCGCTGAGCAGAAACTACATCCCAAAAATACAAAAACTGTAGTGAAGCGCCGTCTCAGCCGAGATGCAGGACCCGGAAAGACAAGGAAGAAAAAACACTGCGTGTTGCTGCCAAAACTCAGCCATGTGTGGCTCAGAAGGAAATGTCCATAAGTCAGGCCTGCTCCTTGCATTTGCACCACTTCTGGCTCAGAAACTGCTTACTGCAACCCAGACCAGATGCCTGGACCCCATCAGGGCCTCGTATTTGCCTGTGCCGTTGCCAGATGAGGCCCAGACTGATGTTTTCTGCCTTTCTTTTAGACCTGCTTCTGAAGCAGTGAAACAACCAAAGCACAGTAATTCTGCTGTAAAGGTGGAAGTCAAGATGATCCCCAAAACGTTACACAAAGATTTGACGTTGTTTGTGTAAAAACTAAATCAGGGGGTCCAAAGTTGGTCCTCCAGGGCTGCTGTCCTGTAGGTTTTCCATATATCCCTGCTCCAACACACCTAACTTCCATTAAATGGATCCAACAGCCTATGATGTTCTGCTGAGTTTAGTTTGAGTAAGGTTTGTTGGAGCAGGGATACATGCAGGACAGCGGCCCCCGAGGATGGGAGCTGGACACCCTGCTCTATATGTACCATAATAAGAATTTGTATGGTCCCCAACATCCCACTGATGGGACATTTCCTACCCTCCACCTGCACACGTTACACACCAGTAGAAAGTTACTGGTGAATGATGTAAATAACTGTTGATTCAGTAGACCAGCAAATGTTAGTCCACAACAAGTCTCTTATCCAGAAAAAAACAACCTGGCTCGGGCATCTGGTCAAGATGCCTCCTGGACCTCCCTGGTGAGGTGTTCCAGGCACGTCCCTCTGGGAGGAGACCCCGGGGAAGACCCAGGACATGAGGGATTATATCTCTCGGCTGGTCTGGGAACGCTTCGGGATCCCCCCACAGAGTTGGCAAATGTGGCTGGGGAGAGGGAAGTCTGGGCTTCCCTGCTTAGGCTGCTGCCCCCGCGACCCGACCCCGGATAAGCGGCAGAAGACAGATGGATGGATGGATTGATAAAATACAGGGAATACACAACCTCCTTTTCTAGTGTGTTTCTCAGTTCTGCATGAATCAGAATTAACCTTGTCATTCCACCTGGATGTGAATCCCACCTGGATGTGAATCCCACCTGGTTGTGAATCCCACCGGGACGGTTTGCTTCCTGCTGAATGTGTCTGTTGTTAACATCAGGGATTCGGTGTCGGCCGGAGCAACGCTGCAGAAAGTCTACAAGATGCTGCCTCTGCTGGCGAACAACAGGGAGCGGCGGGGCATCGCTCTGGATGGCAAACTGAAGCATGAAGACACCAACCTGGCATCATCCAGCATGTCAGTAGACCTGGAAGCTCCGGCTCAGCAGAGGGGGCCAGGCTCCGATTCCCAGCTTTAAGATGTTTTTGCTGTCTTTCAGCATCAAGGAGGGCGTGCTGAAGGAGGTTCTGGGAATCATGGTGTCATACAGAGTCATGGTGAAGCTCATCGTTGGCAAGTCAGTGTTTGAAATCACAGACTTGGTCCTCACGTGAAGCAAAGCATTACTCTACTTTTTTATTGTTCTCATTTTCATCTTTGTCTCCAACATGCTCACAGCATGATGGGATCCAGGTGAGGTCCTCACTCCTCCTTTTCCTTTTTGTTTGTTCGGTTTTCTGCCTTTAAACTTTACTGAAGTGGCTCTAAACATTGTGTAGTTACAGCATCTGCTCACTAGGGGGCGATATTCCCAAAAACCTCAAACTAAAATGGGAAAAAAGCCTGGTCCGTCATCTGGCCAGGACCGGAAACAGATAATCTTCCCGTTTAGCCAGCTCATTCACCTCTACAACACATCAACATGACGTTTCGGCAGTCTTGGGAATTCTTTTTTTTTTGGTAGTTAAAACCAAAGAATCTGCGCCGTATGAGCAGCAGGAGAGGCAGTTAGATATCCACCATGTTGTCCTACATCACTTCCTGTTTTTTATGCACTTGATGGTCCATCTGCTTTCACACTGCATGCGAACCACATCAGGATTCACTTAAAAGTTAACTGCAGCCTTTAGTTGTTCAGCTTGTGAGATTTCCCAACTTTGTAAAGTGCGATTGAATATTCATGCTTCTCCAGATGATCCTCGCTATCTCGGAAGCAGCAGATTCTGTTTCAAGCAAATAGCATAAGTGTGAACGCAGCCTTGATCTAAACCTTCAGTCCAAGTGAATGTTTTTACAGATAAAACTGACAGGACACATCAGTGGGGATCATATGGGCTACGTGAGTACATGCAGGTGCATATGAACCACAATGGCATTCGGAACATATTCGACTGTACCTGAACTTTGGCTTCAACAGTAAAAGGTCGTAGAGCAGGGGTGTCAGAATCCAGTCCTCAAGGGCCGGAATCCGGCAGGTTTTTGTTGTTTCCCTCCACCAACACAGCTGATTCAAATCAATGGATCCAGCAGCTTCTTGTCAACCTGTTGACAAGAAGCTGCAGGATACTGCAGGATACAAAAACCTGCAGGATACCGGCCCTCCAGGACTGCAGTTTGACACCCCTGTCATAGAGAGTTCCATACAGCTGCTAGTCTTTATTAAACACTGAAAAATAAAAAGCAAGGGAATGCCAAAAAAAAAGGGGAATTGAACACACTTAAGGACTCAATTTAAGAACATCTTAAAAAATATACAGTCACAAAATAATTATCTACATAATTAACCCTTAAAAAAAAGAATGCAAACTGTCATAAACTGAAAACTGAACAACAATGAGGACGTTTTTTTAAGAAACAAAGAAAGAAAACCAAGCAAACAAAATTTAACACGACATACCTCATTCCACTTAACCAAGATCTGATGCTTGAGGAGCTCCAAACATTCGTGGAAACATCAACTTCTCGAGCTGATCGCAGTTTGAGATGTAACCGTCAGTTTATCGAGGTCTGCAGATGCCGAGGCAAACGTTAGCACAATGGTACGGCCAGCAGTAAGGACGCGTAACAGATGAGAAAACTCAGCTTGATTGCTTCTTCCTCTCCTTGGCTTGCACTAAACCAGTAATGAAAGGCTGCCACCTAGTGGCAAGTCAGACATGACACAGCTATAATGACATCTAGTGGTCATGTGAGAAACTGCATGTAAAAGATAAAAATGACCAAATAAACGCATTTTAGCCCCAACTATGATCCTTTATCAGCTTGAACAAGGGATTTTAGGATTTCATGTAACCATGGCAACTATTAAAACAAAAATCTTTTAAAACTGTGTTATTTACCGCAGACCATGATTACTTATAGTTCCTTAGAGGTAAGATTTTAGTTTTAATCAAATGACTGTTCTGTACAGATTTATTTACTTACTGGTCTCAGTTGTTTACCTCTCAAAGTCGGCGACGGTTGACAACACAGTATTTAGCTTATATAAGGTGTGTTTCCCTCCTGCTACTTACTTAACTAAAGTTTTCTGAAAAAGGCAAATTCTAATCATATAACTCCCCTCCAGGTCATTCATCCTGCTCCATCCCAGTTTGACCAGTATTAAATAGTAAACACATTTCCAATCTGCTTGTCATTCTTCTTTGTGCTGCAGTGAGGTCGGCCTGGAAATTCCTTTCAGACTGATGCATCCCAAACCAGAAGCAGGTAAACCATTATCATCCTTTCCTGTGTTTAAAACGTGAGAAAAATGCTTCTTTTCTCCATTCTTTCCTGTTCACACAGTAATCTGTTTTTTTGGGTTTTTTTGTCTTTTCTTTTCCTTTTGCTGTCGGCAGTGAGAGACAGGTAAACATGCTGATTAACTGTCCTGTTGACTCGTTTATTTTATAATGAACTGCTAAACTCTGCTGAACCTGCGGTTTTTGCTGTGAAGACAGCAGGTTTACTGAGGATGAGTATTATTGCGCCTGTGTTTTGGTTGTTGTCCAGGTTTTTCCAGGTACAGGATGTTATTTCTGGATCTGTTATCACTGCGTCAGCAGAGTCCTTATCAGCAGCATCGGCTGTCCTCTGCTTGACTCTTTAATCTCATGTTTATATGTGTTCTTGGGGAATAAAATGCAGGTAAAAACATCTGTTCTGGTGAAAATTCAGCACAGAAGCACCTGGAATTAATAATTTCACGTAAAAGCTTCAGTTCCACTAGGAAAGGATTAACACAGAAAGAGTAGGTTCAGGATTAAACCACTGGGTTCCAGTCATTTAATTAATCTTTCTGGGCAGATTTTGGAATACCCGGAATGACGGAGTTTCATCTGCAGAAGAAACTGAACAGAAAACCAGTTTGGATCAGAAGAAAAGCAGCACCTTCATTAACTAACAGATTTGGATCAGAAATGTGATGCAGCAATGAAACCAAAACCAACATGTAAAGCAGTGTTTCTCAGGACCCAGAGTCCTGCCTGATGAGTTCCTCTTCCATCCATGCAGCAACCTCCAGGGTGAAAATAAAACCAAAAACTGCAGTTCCCCTCCTGTCCACTGGGGGCTCTAGCAGGACGTCAATCCCCACAGACTCCCGTGTTAAAGACGATGTTGAAGAGCGTTTAGCTTCATGTGGGATATATTTCCATCCTTCTGCTTGGAAAAAGCTGATTAGAATCATAACAAACTTCCACTTCCATTGTGGTTGTCATTTTTCATGTTGCTGCAGTGAGGTTGGCCTGGAACACATGACACCAGTTCAACGTATTTATACTGGTTTCCAGTTTATACTGGTTTCCAGTTCATACTGGGTCCCAGTTCATGCTGGGTTCCAGTTCATGCTGGGTTCCAGTTCATACTGGGTCCCAGTTCATGCTGGGTTCCAGTTCATACTGGGTTCCAGTCAGAAAAAAGATGGAGCTGAAAACCCCTCCAATAGTCTACAAGTCCAAGGATCACACAAGAGTCCAGACCGGAGTCCAGACCAGACACCAGACCAGAGTCCAGAGCAGAGTCCAGACCAGAGTCCAGAGCAGAGTCCAGACCGGACACCAGATCAGAGTCCAGACCAGAGTCCAGACCGGACACCAGACCAGAGTCCAGACACCAGTCCAGACCAGACTCCAGAGCAGAGTCCAGACTAGAGTCCAGACTAGAGTCCAGATCAGAGTCCAGACCAGACTGCAGATCAGAGTCCAGACACCAGTCCAGACTAGACTCCAGAGCAGAGTCCAGACTAGAGTCCAGACTAGAGTCCAGACTAGAGTCCAGACTAGAGTCCAGACCAGACTGCAGATCAGAGTCCAGACACCAGTCCAGTCCAGACACCAGTCCAGAGACCAGTCCAGACTCCAGTCCAGACTCCAGACCAGAGTCCAGACCAGACCAGAGTCCAGAGTCCAGACCAGACTGAACATGGAGAAGCAGCATGGAGTCGTTCTGCTGTAGAAAAGTGGAACAAGTTGCATCGGACGTTAAACTTTCACCACTATGTTGAAGTAGAAGTGGAAGTGAGTTGTTGTGGCGCCGGCTGAGAGGCTCAGGCGACTCGGTGCTCGTGGTAGAAAACGTTAATTAAAGGATCGTTCGTGTGATGTTGCATGTTTCTCCATTTGGATCGACGCTGCTTCTCTTCCCACCATAAAGCTGATTCTCTGCTTTATCCAGTGAGTTGGAGGAGGAAATGGTGTTCCAAGAGTTCAAGCGCTCCTACCTGAAGGGTATCATCGGAGATGATGAGGACGAGGAAGGCAACGTGTCGGGCGGTGACGACATGGCGCCCAAAGAGAAGTAGAAGTGAGTCGTTGTGGCGCCGGCTGAGAGGCTCAGGCGTCTCGGTGCTCGTGGTAGAAAACGTTAATTAAAGGATCGTTCGTGTGATGTTGCATGTTTTCTGAATGCATTTAATCCTCCAGGCTTCCGTTTCCTCTCACCTCGTCTTCAGATCTGCATGAAATGGTTGGATTTACACAACTGAACCAGAAGAACACAAGACCTGACACTCTGTTAGCATTTCAGCTAACATCTCACACAACTCCGCTATCGGTCCTTAAATTGAGAGAAACAACCCTTTAAGATGACTTGTATGATTATTTTAATGCTTTAGTGTTTCTAGTTAAGAGGCTGACAGGCATATGATCAGATTTAAAGCAACCTAAACACCTTCAGGTCATGTCTGTTTTCTGCAACCAAATCCTGATTGTTTGGTGACCTGCTACTGTAGTGAAGCTAACGTTTGAATGTCTTTATGATCATAAAAGTCTTTGTGTGTTCGACTTCTGCTGCTGCTCAGTTTACATTGATGTAGAAATCTGCACTTTCTCTGGCACCAAAGTGCTGCTCTGTTTTTCAACTACGGGACAATAAAAACTGATGTGTCCCTGAATTTGCTGTTCTTTGTTTCTCATTGTACGAGTCATGTGATCCGTCTAAATTTCAGCAGTCAGATTCTTTTCCTGAAACCAGATATCTCCACTTCTGACCAGAACGTTGGGTTACAAATGCAGCAGTTTGAGGAGGAAAGCCCAGACCTTCCTCTCAACACTTCTTCCAGCTCATCCAGGGTAATCCTGAGGTGTTTCCTGGCCAGAGTCCATAGAGACGTAGTCCGTCAAATGTTTCCCAGGTCTCCCTTGGCCTCCTGGTGGGACATGTCTGGTGCAACCCCTCAGGGAGGCATCCAGGAGGTGGAAGATACTCTGTCACTTGTATCCATGAACTGGTTCTTCCAGTAACTTCTACCTCACACAGGTGAAGGTAGGAATGTAGATCTACTGATCTATACAGATATTTGCCTTTTGGCTCAGTTCCTTCTTCATCACCACAGTCTTCATCACTGCTGGCTCTACACTCTGTGAGTCCAACCTGTCTGACTTGAAAGTGGCCTAAAAACGGGCGAAGGGTTGACTGCAAGTCACTGAACTAATCCAAAGCTGTCAAAGTGCATCTGTTTCATTTGTATTTAAATAACTAGCAAAGCTAAAAGTAGTTAGAAAGCGTTGGAGTTGTATTTGTACCTTTATGGTTAAAACTTCATGTAACATTTTTAACACATTATCATCTTTAAAACAGAGTGAACGGCAGAAATATAACAGCATTACAACAGATGATTAGCGAGGCGTCTGCGTCAGTCTCCAGCTCAGGAAAAAGCCTCAAAGTGGTTTTTAGTCATTTTATAAATCTATAGTTGTCTCTTGCAAAACTGAACTACACCAAAGAGTTTTAAATTGTAAATTTATACAATAAAATAAAGTATACTTCCGGTAATGTCACTTCATCTGAAACAGACTTGCTGAAACAAAAATGTTGGAGTACTTTAAATTAAAGAATCTGCTTTGGTTGCAATTTAATGTCATTTACTAATAATGCATCACACATTTGAAAGGCATGCAGA
Source organism: Telmatherina bonti (assembly GCF_933228915.1). Lineage (NCBI taxonomy): Eukaryota > Metazoa > Chordata > Actinopteri > Atheriniformes > Telmatherinidae > Telmatherina > Telmatherina bonti. The sequence continues at coordinate 6,166,558 of NC_136625.1, read as the reverse complement.
CAAAGGCTCTAAAACGAAGCTTCTGCAAGCAGATCTCAAGGATTAAATGCAAATCTACTCTGAAGTTGCGAAATACTTTTAACATTGGAGCAGCTCTAAACCTCCACAGCAGATGGCCAGAGGTTTGCAGACGTCAGCCAGGCACATACAAGCGATGCAGCGTTGAATCCCAAGTGTGAATTTATCTCTGCGTTTAAAAAAGGGGTATTTTTCTTCATTTTTTTAAAACTCACTTTAGTCGTAGCTTCTGCATGTAAGGCTTAAAGAAGTTTGATTAAAGCTTGATGGTCCACATTGCAGAGGGACATTTTTACCTCCAGTTTTGTCCTTAAAAAAATATAAGAAACAAGGCAGCATGGTAAATTTTTTATCATGAATCTAAGAAGGCACATATCCTGTGTTGTCGCTGAAATCTGACAAGACTCCTGGCGTTTCCAGAAAGTAATTGTTAATATGCAGAAAAGTGGAGATTTATGTTCAAGATGTTTTTGTGTGGGTAAGAAATCCCAACTTGATGCCGCAGTGGAAGCAATACTTAAAACTTATCCAATGTGACATTTTAAAAAAAATGGTAGCCACATTAGCATCAAGCTAGCTAACTTTGTAGCTGTTAGCTAGCTACTGTGAATATGCTTCATTTAAGGCAACAACTTGTACAATCAAAAAAGCTTTTTTTATGCAGCTCAGGCTCTTTTATAGAATGTTTTGGAAATAAAAGATGTGGACTTGGTTAAAGAACCAAAATTTTAATGTTAGTGGGCAACATGCTCCCAGAACATAAACAAGTTAAGCTCCCAAAACTGAATCGACTCGCCACTGTGCTGGAACTCTAATTTGTTTAAATTTTAATGTGTGCCTGGATATTTTTTTTCTGGAAAAACTCAGAACACATGACATACTCCTAATACAGATTAGATTGCCCTAAAAACTAATGTCTATATTTTTTTAAAAGTCTGAATATCTCAATTTATTTAAGTTAAACTAAAACAAGGAATGAGCAACAATTTATGACAATCCATTCAACAGTTTAAACTCTCATTCTCAAAATGACCATTATGGGTCTCAACAAGGGGAGAAATGAATTAATTAAAGCCAGAATAATTAAATCAGTCAAGTAGTTTTTAAAATCTGGACAAAACATTCGGACTTGGTAACAGACTAGCATAAAGTTAGGACAATGTTATTTCCCTCCTACAAAATTCAAGTATTAGTAATGTCTAACAGGATGCAGATTTAGTCAAAGAAAGGGAAGAATAAATGTTAATATCATTTTCTTCTGGTGTCACATCACGTTTTGGACAGTTCTGGAGTCTGGCTTCACTTTAAATGGTTGTGAAAACCACCAGATTTATTTAAAAAATGCAATACTTTTAGGACATCAAGCATTCATAAAATAGACAAAGGTGCAAAGACCCCTCCTTTAAAACGTTTAGTTAAAATCACACAGAAAAATTGATTTGATGGCTGGATGCTTTGTCTAAAAGTGTGCAACTCGCTACAGCTAATTACTTGGCGTAGTCGTGTCAGTTGATGGACCATTCCACCCAAAACCACTCATTGTAAATGTTTTCATGAACATGTGATGCCGGCCTAAGGGTATGTCGCAGGAATCAGGGTGCAGCAGGTACCCTGAAAAAGTGCTGGTGCTTTCAGAGTCAGTAAACATGCCATTTGTTGCAGTGTCCTTCACCTGCAGCCATACCCTGTCTCCCATAGAGAGGTGGAGGACAACCATCTGGCTGGTGGTTGCCAGGTTGGATGTTTCCGTTGTTTTGACAACAGGATAGAAGTTTAGAAACATGCCAACTTTAAGAGGTTTGTCAGCAGTTGCCAGGTGGAAGGAGAAGACATAAGTACCATTGACGGGGGCAGTGTAAATCCCCATTGATGGATTATAATGTCCCTGCTGGTTGGTAAGGATGTGAGGAAAAGCTATGGGCCAGTTTTGAGCAGGAAATGACTGGTTGAGACATGCAGAGAATGCTGACTGGATTGCAGGGGAACAGGGACCAGGTGGCCCCATAAGACCCATATTACCCATGTCCCCTTTATTCCCAATGGGACCCTGTGTACCCTGCGAACCAGTAGAACCTTTTTCCCCTTTCTCACCCTTTTCTCCTGGTCTCCCATCAACACCATCTGCTCCATCTGTGCACTCACAAATTCCCTGTTCACCCTGGTCACCCTTGAGACCATTTACACCAGGCTCTCCAGGTTTACCTACATCACCCTTATCACCCTTCACACCCTTAGGTCCAACAGAACCTTGAACCCCAGGTAGACCTCGGGCTCCAACTGGTCCAGGTGGTCCTTGAAGTCCTGGTGCACCTGGGACACTTTCGCAGGAAGCAGGGCATGTTCCGGTTTCTCCCGCAGGACCCTGTTGACCTGGGGGTCCCATTGATCCTTGGTCTCCTTTCTCTCCTAAAAACACCAGCAACACATTGAGTATTTTATATAAATATAGGTGTTTACATTTGATTTCAAGCATCAGATTATTTCATCGATTAAATGAGTGTGTCTTCCTCAGAAAACATCCACTAATCTTTTAAGTCTCCTTGGACACCATGACATTTTAGAGAAAGCTCACCTTTAAACCCACGCTCGCCCTTTGTCCCAGTAAAACCAACCATACCAGGTTCTCCCTTCTCACCAAAGTCTCCCTTCTGACCTGTGACAGCAGAAAAACTAAATTAATGGCATCTCTGATGGAAAAAATTATTAATAATTGTCTGAATGGTTAAGAACAACTTATGTGTTTAGACATGGCTCCAAACTGAGCATGAGTTGATGACCTTGGCCCCACTGAGGCATATGTAATCCCAGCAGGGAGTAACTGTTTCTACAAAGACAGACTGAAACCTGTTGATCCACCTGTGCATTTACATTCCCATTTTCACCCGTAATGAGCTGTTGGAAGTGAAGAGAATGAGATTGTGAAAACATGTTGTCAAAATGAGTTTCCTTCTAAAGGTGGCTGGGTTCTGAAGTTGTGGACATGGGATTGAAAACTCTGCCATTTGCAGCTTTATTTCCTTAAAAAATCAGTGATTTCAGCCTCCCAAAACGTAGCTTCTGTGTGGACGAAACCTCCAAGTGATAATACCTCTAGCAGAATCATCTCAACTCATCCCCATGTGGATCAGGTCTATTCTGTTTATTCTACTGTCATTTAGCAGACACTTTTATCCAAAGCGACTTACATACATACTCATAACCCGATAGGCACATCGGGGGGCAACTTGGGGTTCAGTGCCTCGCCCAAGGACCTTTCGGCACATAGTGAGGGGAAGCCTGGAATCAATCTCCCAACTTTGCAGTTGAAAGATGACTGGGCTTCCTGTTGAGCTACAGCTGCCCACAATGAAGCATGGTGGTGGCAGCATTATGATACCGGGGGCCTCTGATCAGCAGGGACAACGGGACTGGTGCTATGCTGTATATGATATGACAGTGGGTGATTCGCCCCCCAGCACCACAATGACCTGATTGTAGGTTTGTGTTTTAAAAGCCCAGACTTCATCCCTGGAGAACATCTCAACGCAGCAGTCCCATCAGGTCTGCTGGGGTAGGAGAGGATCTTCAGAAAGAACATCCAGGAGCATCAGGTGTACAGGGACATCTACTCACTCGTCACACAAGGACATTACAGAACATTCTGCGTTGTCTTACTTTCTATTAACAGTTAAACCTGCTGGTTCACAAAGTGCATATGGATATGTGTGACTCACCCTTTATCCCCTGAGGTCCAGTGAAGCCTCTGTAGCCTTTAAATCCCGTCATGCCTCTTCTTCCTGGGCTTCCAGGTTCACCTGGAGTGACATTCAGGTCAGTTTATAAAAACGTACAAAGTAATTTCATCAGAATTTGTTTCTAAATGTAAGATTTCTTCCTTAGTGAACAATAAAACCACAGTTCCCCGAGGTAAAGTAGCGTGTGATCCTTCTTCTGAATGCGACTGTGTAAACTGTAGATGAACTGAAAGGATGAGCAGAAATGTGACTTTAACAGAAGGCGTCCAGCTGACCTGAAACTGGACCCGATAACCGCTCAGTGTCAGCAGAGTAAACCTGTTTAGTTCTTGTCGTTTGTTCAGGAAGATGATTTATGGCTCTCTGCAGTAGATGTATGAGTGGGATTCTCCTCCTGTAGTATGTAGGAAACTTACAGCAGCGCTACATGTCCTAGGCTCGGCCTGCAGAACATGCATAGCTGACCTTCCTCTCAACTGGCAGTTAGGATCACAGTTGTGATGATTTACCTTGATATCATGTCAACTGTTTGCTGCATTGATGCAACTGTTTGCAGCGTGAAAGCAGGATATCGTCCCGTATCCTGCATTCATGCCTGGAGATGTTGTATTTTGGATGATTTCTGGATGCAAATGACTGAATTGTGTGAGTTTAAATGTGTAAATTACACAGAAGAGGCTTTTTTCTAGGAGCACGACTTGAATCACAACATTATTTCAACTATAATCTTTGTTAAAGTCTTAATGTTTGTTTGTTTATAATGATGATAGACTTTTAGTTTACAGAGGCGGGTTCCTCAGAGGCTTCAGACATGAACAACTCTAACAGCCTGATATCTCAGGAGATAAAAGTGAAGCCATGGACAGATTTAACCTAAAAGACAAATGAATAGTTGAACATGCCTGGAAGGCCCCGGTCTCCGCGGTCTCCTTTGGGTCCCACAGTTCCTTTGCAGTGGGAGCAGATGCAGAAGAATGGGATCTGGTCGACAGGCGGAGGTACGGGTGCATTGAACAGCATGTCGCAAATGGCCATGTCGGGCGTCAGAGGCAGCTGCGTGTCGGTGGTCCCCAACATCCGCAGCATGTCGGAGCCATCAGTCAGGTTTCCCCCAGGTGGCCACGGCTGTCCTGGGGGGGGCATGATTGGAAGTGTGCGAGTTTTGGGCGACCAGGTGGGCATTTCTTCCGACGACTTCCCCTCGCTGGTGGTGGAGCCTTCCTCCTCGGAGGACATGTACTTGGTGGTGTTTGGCAGCAGCATGGCCGAACCGACGGCCGACAGGACAAGAAGGCCAAGAAGGCTTGGCAACATCTGGAAAACACAATTCACCTCCGCTTACTTCCCATATTCAACCTAGGATGGATTTCTAGCAAAAATTACTTTAATTTTTTTTTCTTTTGCTGAAGTTCAAATGTATTTATGAAGCACGTTGTTTGTATCAGCAGCTGCCAAAGTGCTGAACAACAACATGACAAACAGTCCACAAACTTAAAACTAAACACTGCTCAGTAAAAATAAATAAAACTTGACTAGTGGTGGGTGGTCCAACGCTTCCATATCTGCAGATTCTGCTGAAACGTACAAATGAAGCATGAATGGCATTTTTACCAGCTTTGACTCAAAGTCCTCTGAGGTGGAAAGAAAAACTCACCTCTCCGCTGGAGTTGTGCAGCATCTTCTCCACAAGGTTTTTGGGAAGGTGAGCTGGATGGGAGAAGCTTTGATGCATTTATAAACCTCGGCCAAAACAAAACATCTTTCAGGCTCCGTCTCAGCTGCCGGCCCGGCAGACAAAAGGATGAGGACAGGAGGAGGAGGAGGAGGAGTGTCTTCATTGTTCTGCTGAAGAAGAAATCTGGGCCTCGGCCTGCCATGTGACCTCGTTCACCATGAAACTGCAAAAATAGTGTCAGAGGAGAAAGAAGAGACAAGTTGCTATCAATCCATCATCTTCCACCCCATTTCTCTTCTCTGATCGTTTAAAAACAACATTTTCTTTTGTTTGGACATTTATTCTGCATTCACAACCTCTGCAGGCTGAATGTTGTCTCTGGTGCTTCACAGATTCACCAAAAACATGGATTTTACTTGCTGTTATCTTTATATTTATTAGTACATGAAATACAAAGATAAATATTCCATATTCTGTATATTCAGCTCAGTCTGCTCTCCAGTGGGCCGGACCCGGTAAATATCAGCACAATGGTCTGTAAACGATGAAAACTCATTTTTTCTTCTTGTTTTATTGCAAACAACAAGATGTTTACATTTAATAAATCTTCCTTTTACAAAATATGATGAAACCTAAAACTTATAAGTTCAGTTTGCTTCTGTTTATCATCTACGTGTGTGTTTTGGCTACAATCATCCTTCTGGTCTGTCCCAATAGTTTCATGCTGAATATGAAAGAAAACAAAGTGATGATAAATAGTCACTTCCCCATAAAGGGTCGGCGGTGGTCGGGGGATCGAGCTGGTTTTTAGGTTGAACATCTTCTATGTTATTTTCACATTGACCAGATTGATCCTGTGGACCAGACCGGACCCTCTGACGAGGGGCTCTTGGCCCCCAGGCCAGATGTTTGACCCCTCTGCTGTCATTCCACAGAGGAACTTTTAGCGTTTTAGTCTCCGCCACCCTGTTCGGCTGCACGTCTCTGGGAATAAAAACAGCTTCGTTTTTTCTCACATTACTTCAGAAAACATGAGATCTGTCCTGCGGCCTGTAGAGGTGAACCCCTCCCCCGGACCAACGGACCCGCTGCCTGCGTTAGACTTCTGCTTTTCACACCAAATAATGGATCTGGTTGGTTTCTCATGTGGCAGATTTTTATTTGGAAACCTCAGAGGGACGGGATATAACAATCAGGGGTGGGAAGCTTTCCCTCATGATATGATCTGATTAGATCCATCAACCCAACTGGTTGAGCTGGTGGCAGCTGAACACGCCGCGTGTGAAGGAGCTCCTGACACGTGATTGGACGTTCAGACGGAGCTGATTGGACAAACACTGACTTGCAAAACAGGAGAGTTTTATCTCTAATTAGCTGCAGCTGATTGTCAGACTGACCACAAGTCAACATGCAAACATGTCCCATCCACAGCGACCACACTGCTCCGGGCTGAGGGGAAAAGCTGCCTCCGCTCTGCGTTCGTCCAGGACGGAGCGGCCTGGAGACGGTTGCCAACGGCTGATGAAGACATCATGATGTCTGAAAAGAAGTTTTGTAGATTCATCTTCAAACAGAACAATTCAAAGCAGAATAAAATTCATATAAATCATCTTAATGCTGATTTTCAGTTCGAACCACATCACAGTATTTTAGTATTAATCCAACATAATGACGGTTTTTCTCTTTTCCTGTCCGACTTTCTTCTTTCCTCCAATAAGACACTTAGTAACACAACTGTTGTTAGATTATTGTTTTATTTTATTTCTTTTTATTCACAGTTCTACCACTCCCTGGAAACCTCTGCTTCTCGTAGCAGGTTGGACCCTCCTCTTCCTCCAGAACTGCATGAGTTCTTGGTCAGATAGATTTAGCGAGGAGACACAACGGGACAACACAAAATACACAAAATACACAAAAAAACCACAAAAGTGACTCTTCATCTCATCTAAAGCCTGGAACTAAAAAGCTGTTTTAAAAAAACCATAAAAGAAGAACATCCCGGTTACAATCAGTCCAAACCTGAGACAGAAGTGTGTGTGTGTGTGTGTGTGTGTGTGTGTGTGTGTGTGTGTGTGTGTGTGTGAGACAGAAAGATTATGATCTGGTGTGTGTGTGTTATGTAGAACACTTTGTGCTACTTTTTGTATGAAATGTGGCCGAAGTGGTGAAAATTCAGACAACAGAGGCTGTAAAACCCGACGGTTTCTGGACCATTAGTGTATAATATAATCAGGTTTTTTTCAGACGCATCATAATTCATTTAATCATTTAGTTTGAGCCCAAAAGTTGGAAACGCAAAGTTCTGATTTTTCCCCATCAGATAAAATAGAAATGTTTTGTTTTAATAATGATGGATGGATGCATCATTAAATAAATAATAAATAAATATAAACAACACTTAGTGAAGATGTACAGTACTAATTAATTTAAAAGGATAAAAATAAGTTATTACTTCATGTTACGAGTCATAATACCTGTAATTTTTTTACTTTCTTAGATCCCCTTTAATCATTTAGCACATTATAAAACACAGTTACCATCTATGTAGAATGCCACTGACGAAACACATTTAATACACAGCAAATATCTCCAAAAACATACGGAAGACTCGAGAATAAAAACACACTGACGTCCGAAAGATTATGAAATATACAGATTAAAATACACTTAAAGAAACAAACAGATTAAAAGAAATGAACAGATTAGGACAGACTACAGTAACGCTGATAAACATGGACAACACAGGCAAAAAACTGTTTAAAAAAACTAAAATACACAAAAAGAAACAACATTTAAACCTGAAGGCTGAAAACAAGTCATTTGTTTGTTTTATTCATGTTATTTTTGTTAATATAATAATAAAAAAAAATCCCATATTCCAACCCCTCTGCTGTACTGGGAGCAGCTTCAGGCCAGTAAAAGTTTTATCGTGTTCTGATCCAGCTGTTTGTGCGCACCATGCGACTAAACACGGTAAAAACTTCCACATCTGGACAGGAAAACGAGCCTGGCGAATGCAGCCGGAGTCTCTTCATCGTCTGCAGGAGAACCAGCTGAACAATGCCGTAACGCAACACTGCAGGCTTCACAATGAGCAGCCTACTTCTACGTTTTACAGCCGAGGACAAAGACCTCCGCGTCTCCGGGGACGGTCTGGACACAACACATAAACCAAACTGATTACATGTTTGGAGAAAACCGGGATTCTCTGCAGTGTTGATGGAAACAGGCGTTTGCCACTGAAACGCCGAGTCACTGCGGTTTGTTCCAGACGTCATGAGTTCTCCTTTTTACTGACATTTTTCCTTTCTGCAGCGACATCGCTCGACCTCTCTCTCTCTTTTCTCCTCAGACTTTCTTTTGTTCTTTGGGTGTTGATGTGCGATAAGACTGGAAACAGATCTGCGTCAGACGAGTCGTGATAAGTGATGCTCCTCGGGTCGTCCTGTGAAAGCGAAGCTTTCAGGAAGCGATGGTGAGCTGAAGGTGGCGTGAAAAGAAAAACTGATCACTGAATCAGAGCCGTTGTTTGCCATGAAAGAGAGCCAGGAGCTTCTGATATAACAGCAGGTTACCTCCCAGACGGTTCGGACAGAATGGACTTAAAGACGTTTAAAGACAAAAGGTCAAAGGTCAGCAGGCTTCTTCACTTATCTGATAAAATCAGCAGATTTTCAGTCACTGCTAAAATAAAACAGCTGCTATTGGAACCTGGATGGAGCTTTTTTACTGCCTTTTAAACGCTTTGTCTGGGATTTCCTGCCATGAATTGTAGCTTAATTTCATATTAAAGTTTTCTTTCCTGCCACTAAAATATCCGTAACCCACTGGCGTTAAAGTTTCAGGTGAGATCTACGAGAGTCTGATGAAGACGTCATGAAATAATGACTAAAAAGCCGTCCTGAAGGTCTGCTAGAGAAAATAGTCCCTATCCGACAGAACGGAACTTTGTGTTTATCTGAGTCCACACCAGGTTGGGAAAAGGGAATTCTGTGGACTGAAATATTGCAGATTTTAAGCTTTCAGGGGCGAAAAAACTCAGATGATCATCTCAGTCATGGCATGTTTTAGCTTCATACCTCACAGCTTTCATTAGAAGCCCCCCGACTCCACACTGGGTCCCCCAGACGCAGCCTCCCCAGGTCGGGGTCAACCTGTCCCGTGCTTTCCTGCATCACTGCCATGCAGATGATTTCCAGTTGTTCCTGTGTGATTCCCACCAGATCGTTTGCCTGACGTGTGTGTATGACGGACCTCATGCTGAGAAACGTGCTGATTCAGCACAAAAGCAACATGAAGACACCTTGTCGGCGTTGGGTCCTACAGAATCTGGGAGCTGTGACGGTTGTCCAGCTGTCTCTCACCACACTGCGGTTTGTTTCCTAATCTCGGTTGGTAAAGTCCATCAGAACCAGGGAGAAAACCTGCATCGGAACCACAACCAGGAAGGAAAAACTTCCTGGTCCGGTTGGAGGTGGACAGGACCAGAAGGGGGGTCAACAAGCAACCTAACTCTGGTCCAGGGTCCTGCTGAGAGAAAGAAGAACGCAAATATGTGACAACAGAAATGTCAGAAATTTCTGCACGGAGAGTGAAGGGAGCAGAGAGGAGCCCAGTGCATTATGGGATGTCCCCCACTGCATTATGGGACTTCCCCCAGTGCATCATGGGACGTCTACCGGCGCATTATGGGATGTCTCCCAGTCCTTCTTGGGTCGTCTCCCAGCGCGGTGGGAGGACGTCTCCCAGTGCATCCTGGGACGTCTCCCAGCAGCCTCAGCCTCCAGCAGGAGGACTAAAGGAAAGCATCAGGGTCACTGATCCAGACCTGACTCAAAGACTGATCAGGAAGAAAAGGTCACCACATCTGAAAGACGGGAACAGAAAACCAACACTTCCATTTGCGACGCTTAACTAAACCGCAGTCGTCAGATTGAGAAGGACAAAAGCTGCACATCCCAGTAACAAGGTGGTCAAAGCGCAGCTAAACCAGACTTTAATTAAACTGGATTCTCAGAGTGATTTTAGTCCGGCTCCACCTCAACTTTCCCTTCGTTCCCTTACAGAACTATGAGACCAGCCTGGAAATGAAAGCAGAGACAACAGAAGAATACAAGCTGGAAAAAGCAGTCAGGTGAGTTTAAACCAGAGTTTCAGCACTAACTAAACAGAAATGGAATCAAAGCGTCGACACCTCGGTGAGTTATGGACCAAACATTAAACTTTTAGAACGAGTGAAATCCTGTGTCCATCAAGCTGCCGTTGGAAAGTAGGAACAGGAAGTTGTGACCACAAAGCAGAAGGCGTTGAGCCAGTTCTAACCCAGAACAGTGAGCTGGGAAGGCCCCACCCTCTGTGCCCCCCGCCAGTCGCCTCATCGCCTGTGGAACCAGAGAAGTCTCCTTTATGTCCCCAGGCTTGCTTTCATTCGGAAAATTAAAAACAGAGCAGGACACAGATGTAAACTGAGCTGCTGAGTCACAAAAGAAGAAAAGCAGATGAATAGTTAACCCTAATAAGTGTCCTGGTTTCCACAGCCGGCGGCGCTCGGTGACGCCCTGGAGGCCGACCCGGGTTCCTCTCCGGTACCTGCTCGCTCTCAGCAGGGAACAGCAAGACCTGCATTCCTGTGTGAAGGGTTTCAGTCGGGCGGCATGAGGGGAAACGAGGACAGAAACACCACGGTGGAGATACCTGAGTCAAGAAGGGTCATGTGATCGCACACATGATGCCGGAGAAACAAGCTGCATCAGAAGTTCAGTCCAGGTTAGAAGTTCTGGCGTCTCTCCTCCCAGCAGCCAGACTGGATTCTGGTCCATTTAAAATGGTTCTGAGTGAAAGTTCCTCTGGTTTAAATGGTTTTTCTCCGTTTAAGTCCAGTTTCTTATAAATGATTTCTTAATATGAAAACAAAAAATATTTGCAGATTTGTTGAAACATAAAAAAATATATTTTTAACATTTGTCACCTTCTACAGGTTGATTTATATTTATATAACTGTTGTAGAAGACGGGCGTCGGATACGGACATAGAAGACAAAACCAGAAGACGGACCTAGAAGATGAACTTAGAAGACAAACATGGAAAACGGGCTTAGAAGTTGGACATAGAAGACATACTTAGAAGACAGACGTAGAAGTCGGACGTGGAAAACAGACTTACAAGACGGACATAGAAGACATACTTAGAACTCAGATGTAGAAGTCGGACTTAGAAGTTGGACGTAGAAGAAGGATGTAGAATACTGACGTAGAAGACGGACGTGGAAAACAGACTTACAAGACGGACATATAAGACATACTTAGAAGTTGGACGTAGAAGACAGCCGTGGAAGACGGATTTAGAAGACACACGGACAAGACAGATGTAGAAGACGGACATCTTGATCTGTTTACGTGGTCGGCTATGCTCATAATTTGGTCGGTTTTCAGCGGCGTTGGGGATCCGTAGCTTGACGCAGTAAACGGAGCGATACCAGGAGAAATCATGGGGGGGCAGCGTTGAGCAGTACAGCTGACGTGTGACCAGCAAAGCAAGCTTCAGTCCAGCATCACTTAAAGCTTTGGTATGTAAAAAGAGACGGATGTTTAGTTCCGATGTTCGCAGAGCTCAGAGGAAAGACACGAACGATTCTCGCCTGGGAATCTGACAGAAGGTAGTCGTGAAAGGAAAGCAGACGTCCATGTTCCAACCAAAGCCCTGCCGCCATGTTGTCTATTCTCTTGCTAACCTTCCAAACAAGCCACCTGGTCAGCCTTTTTCCAACCGGACTGTCATGAACACTGAACACGCTAACGGAGGCCTGGAGAGTCTGACATGTAGATCTTCGGCTTTTGTCCTTTTTTTTCATCGTGATGTCCTGACATCTTAGAACTGTTGTAGTTTTCTGACCCAAACGACAACCCATGAGGAGCCCTCCCACCATAGCCAGTATCAGAATGATCTCCGGCTTTGGGGTGAGAAGGTGTTGATCTGTAGCGGGGTGAGTGGGTGGAGGTTAAAGGGGAGGTGTGTGTCCGCTGACTGTGCAGACTGTGGACTCTCTGTAAACACTGTTAGTTAGTTATTAACGCAGCAGAATCGGAGGAGATTGCTGCCTCTGTCCACGGCATCGGGTCTTCACATGTAAGTATGAAAACACTCCTCTGTGTGTGAAACCCACCGCTTTGCTTGTCAGGTTCGGGGCTGCTGGAACGGCTTCCGCGTGAGGGGTGGGCTTTTATCGGGCCGATGAGGTCAGAGGTTGGAGAGGGTCACATGGGGCCGTCCGAGGTTCGGCTCGGAGGCCTCGGTGTTTCCAGCTCAGAAGAATCAATACTGCAGAAACGTTTTGACTTGTTTTCTCTCCCGGTTTCAGCTCTGATAAAACTCCTCCTTCACGGCTCCACTGTGAGTATCGGACTCGTCACATGTGGATTTTTACATGTTTAGATCGCTGACATGACGCTTTGTGTGATGTCCAGCAGGCTTGACCGACATCATGTCTCACCTCGTCGTGTGTGTGTGTGTCGGCATCACACTGTGGTCTGCCTCCGTCATCAGCCTGTCAGGTGGGCGTTTGGATGATTGTTCATTCAGATCAATCATTTATTTATTCCTTCATGTTGATGATTGAATAAACGTTTATCAAAAAATAAGTCGATTCCGACCTGATCAGTTAATATTGATCCAATCGCAGCAAATCATTACATGATCAAGATCAGTGGGAAATCAAGCGGAAGTTGTGTCTCTTCACCGTGTTCCTGTCTGATGCTTTCTCCCTGCAGTGTTCTCGGACGCTCCGCGGGCCCACATGCTGCTCCGGTCCCGCCGGGCCAACAGCTTCCTGGAGGAGCTGAAGCCTGGCAACAAGGAGCGCGAATGTGTGGAGGAACGGTGTGACTTCGAAGAGGCCAGAGAGATTTTCCAGACCAGGGAGGCTACAGTAAGATATGATCATGTTATTCTGCTGGGAACCAGTAGAAGATGTGGGTTCATTACGCAGAGTTGCATGCTGGGAGAAATCACTTCTCTGGTCAAGTCACACATTTTGAGTGTCTGCAGCCACGAGCTTTATCACTGACTTGTCTGTTCTGTGTGTCTGCAGCTGGAGTTCTGGACCGTGTATACAGGTAAGAGGAGCTGGATCAGCATCCATCCATCCATCCATCCATCTTCTGCCGCTTATCCGGGGTCGGGTCGCGGGGGCAGCAGCCTAAGCAGGGAAGCCCAGACTTCCCTCTCCCCAGCCACATTTGCCAACTCTGCGGGGGGGATCCCGAGGCGTTCCCAGGCCAGCCGAGAGATATAATCCCTCCAGCGTGTCCTGGGTCTTCCCTGGGGTCTCCTCACAGAGGGACGTGCCTGGAACACCTCACCAGGGAGGTCCAGGAGGCATCCTGACCAGATGCCTGAGCCACCTCAACTGGTTCCTCTTGATGCGGAGGAGCAGCGGCTCTACTCTGATCTCCCCCCGGATGACTGAGCGCCCCACCCTATCTCTAAGGGAGAGCCTGGCCACCCTGCGAGGAAACTCATTTCAGCCGCCTGTATACGAGATCTCGTTCTTTCGGTCACGACCCACAGCTCATGACCATAGGTGAGGGTACACACTCAAAAATAGAGGTACCAGCTTGTACCTAAAAAGGTACAAATGCTTGTCGCTGGGGGTGTACTCTTTTGAGAGACATTTCTGTACCCTTCAGTTCTGGTCTATTTTTGTACCTCATCAAGTTCAACCTCACCTTATCAAGTTATACTTTTTTATGTTTTCCCAGCATTAGGCCTGGTCCATGCAACTTAGCAATATTATCTTATCTTTAATCTAGAAATAATCTTCAAAAACTCAAAATACTGACCAGCCATACACTTAAGTTTGCAGCATCTGACCTTCATTGTCTGGTGTAGTAAATGACTGTTAAGTAGTACTATTGTCATCACTCAACTCTGCTCTAGTTTGTAACATTACAGCCATTAACATTACATTTTTCAATGCTGCAGGTACCCTTATGGTCGAAATGGTACAAATTTGTACTTTATGTCACTTTGAACCCTTTTTTGTACTCTGAAGGTGTGCTTCTGGTCTCTTAAAGACCAGTATTGTACTTTTGAGAGAACATTTCTTTAAAATGTACCTATAAGTACAGAAATGTCCTTATCTTGTACCTCTATTTTTGAGAGTGTAGGAACGTAGATCGACTGGTAAATTGAGAGCTTCGCCTTCTGGCTCAGCTCCTTATTCACCACGACAGACCGGCGCAGAGCCCGCATTACTGCAGACGCCGCACCGATCCGTCTGTCAATCTCACGCTCCATCCTTCCCTCACTTGTGAACAAGACCCCGAGATATTTAAACTCCTCCACTTGAGGCAGGACTTGACTCCCGACCCAGAGAGGGCAATCCACCGTATTCCGGTTGAGGACCATGGTCTCAGATTTGGAGGTGCTGATTCTCATCCCAGCCGCTTCACACTCGGCCGCAAATCGCTCAAGTGAGAGCTGGAGATCACGACCAGATGAAGCCAACAGGACCACGTCATCTGCAAAAAGCAGGGACCCAATCCTGAGGCCACCAAGTTGGATCCCCTCAACACCTCGGCTGCACCTAGAAATTCTGTTCATATAAGTTATGAACAGAATCGGTGATAAAGGGCAGCCTTGGCGGAGTCCAACCCTCACTGGAAAAGAATCTGACTTACTACCGGCAATTCGGACCAAGCTCTGACACCTGTCGTACAGGGACCGGACAGCTCGCACAAGGGGGTCCGGTACCCCATACTCCCGGAGTACCCCCCACAGGAGCCCCCGAGGGACACGGTCGAACGCCTTCTCCAGGTCCACAAAGCACATGTAGACTGGTTTGGCGAACTCCCATGCCCCCTCCAGGACCCCAAAGAGGGCATAGAGCTGGTCAACTGTTCCGTGACCAGGACGAAAACCACACTGCTCCTCCTCAATCCATGATGCAACTATCCAGCAGACCCTCCTCTCCAGGACCTCTGAATAGACCTTACCAGGGAGGCTGAGGAGTGTGATTCCCCTGTAATTGGAACACACCCTCCGGACCCCCTTGTTGGACCACCACCCCAGTCTGCCAGTCCAGTCAGCAGACTGGCAGACAGAGCTGGATCAGCATCAGGACTGAAACCCTCAGAGGACATGTAGGTGTAGAGCTGCTTTAACGTCCTGTTGTAGAGTGGATCTGATCAGACATCTCCAGGATGAAACTGATGATAACCTAAACATCTACAGTGTATCCAGTCCTGATGAGCTGCCATCATGCAGGTTTAGTGGTTTCCCGCTGAAACACACACTAGCTCATTAGCCTTAAAGCGGTCAACAGTGTGATGATGATCTTCAGGTGACTGAAAAGGAAAGATTTTAGTCCATGATGCTGAGTCCAGAATCAGGACTTGATGTCCCCCTGCAGAGCCATCTGGTTCTGGACTGGGTGCTGCAGAAGGAAACCGGCAATTTGCAGCCTCCCCCGCTCATCAGGTCCCGGTGATGTGTTGCCCTGCAGAGCATTGTGTATAATGTTACTCTGACTGTGTTTCAGATGGGAACCAGTGTCAGTCCAACTTGTGTGTTCATGGCGAGTGTGTGGACTTGTACAAGGACTACGCCTGCCGCTGTCACCATGGATACGAGGGCAAATTCTGCGAATACAGTGAGTCTGTCTGAGCTGCATGCTGTTTATTTATGGTTATTAAAAACTCACCTTGTTCAGTCAGTGAGCTTGTTCCCTTTCGGTAGCCTAATAAATTAAAAATAAAAAAGTTTACAGAAACATGAGGAGTGTGAAAGTTTGTTGTCTTGTGTTTTCTATCAGACCAAACCGCCACCAACTGCTCGGTGGACAATGGCGACTGTGACCACGACTGTACGGAAAGCGCGGATGGACAGTCGAGGACCTGCAGCTGTCTGAACGGGTACAATTTGGAGAAGGACAGCAGGAAATGTGTCCCGAAAGGTGAGATGGTCCCGCTGTGGTCTGACTGGTGGGTCTGCAGGTAGGCTGAAAGACTCTGAATCTAACTGGACATTTTAATCCCTTAAAGTCTCACATAACATATCAGATACATTCTGTGTCCCATTTCATCACGTTATGGTAAAAACTTGTTTACAATCCGACTAGTGGACACCCGATGCACTACAGTCATTATCACACAGTGATGAACTTCAGCTGCATTTGTGCAAATGATCTATTTATTTATTGAAAGGCCACCTAAAGACTTAATGGACCATAAAATAAACTATTTCCATAAAGACTAATGCAACTTTGAGTTTCTAATAAACCTTAAAACCAAAATGTGTTTTCAGTTTCAGAAGCAGCCCTTTCTGATATAATCTGGATGTTTCTGCTCAGTTTGAGCTGAGAACTTACAGTTTCTACTCAGCTTCAACATCTCTGATGCAGGTTAGATGGATGAAAACAGGTTCGAACAGGAAGCTGAAAGATTTTAAACAGGAAGTGTTGCGCCTCCAGAGGAGATGCTTTGATCACTTGTTCTATCGTTTCAGTCTTTTTTATTTACAGTGAATGACAGGAAATCTAAAATGAGTTTCTCTGCAGGTTCTTCTACTTGTGGTCAGCTGCTGATCAACCGGTCAGAGTACAGCAAGCCCACCGACGGGCTGCTGCCCTGGATGACTGGAGCAGAGGTGGGCAAGAAGGGGGAGAGTCCCTGGCAGGTAACTGATCCCCACTGCTATCAGGACACATTCAGTCGGTGTGATGCCTTCACTGACTGTCTAGATAGCTACAGTTTTATCCAGACAGCAGCTCTTAATTATTTTTGCATGAATATAGCCTTTAGCTGCTCCAAGACAACAATATTTAGAACCATGTTTCTCTTTGGTACAAACAGAAACACCACTGTGACACAAGCTGTTGTAACAGGTGCTGCTACTGAACGCCAGAGGAGCTTTTCACTGCGGAGGCGTCCTCATCAGCAAGAGCTGGGTCCTGACAGCCGCGCACTGTCTCAAAAGCTCCAACAGGTTCCACGTTCGACTTGGTGAGGAGTCGGTGTGAACGCAGTCACATATGGAGGCCAGGACGCACCCAGTTACTTTTATTATTAATATTATTAGTATATGAGACATGTAACAACCCAGTTTCCACATAATACAGATTAATTTAATATAATATAATATAATATAATATAATATAATATAATATAATATAATATAATATAATATGAATGTCTGGCTGAAACCATGTCTTAGGACCATAGACTGTATATAAAAGATGGACGGAGCCTCCGTGACGTCACCCGTAAGTTTCTGAAGAGCTGAATTGAAGCTCGGTGGGCGGTTCCTACCATCACCATCTTGGCAGGGGCATGTGCGTCGTCTCGCCCGGAAAATACAAATATGGGCAAAGAGGTGGAGCTGAGAGGGGGGCTGTGAGCGTCATGGTGGATGACTGACATCGAGCGAACTCCGAGCTTTCTGTAGCTAAGAGCTAACCGAGCTAACCCAGAGAAAACAGGAGCTAACCAGCTAACGGAGGTAAGCAGGCTAAAGCTAAGTCACGTTGTTAACTGGCTGAAAACTGCGGTTGTTCTACGTTCTTCTGACTTGAAGCGGGAGATCGGGTACCTGTCAATCAAAAGGACACGCCCCTAAATATGTCGAACTTCGGGATTAAATTACTTTTAAACGAGTGAGTTTGAAAAAATTCTGCTGTGAAGTTGGTCTTTTTAACATGGGAGTCTATGGGAATTCGCTCTGTTGTGGCACCCCTAGAGGATGAAGGGGGAACTGCAGTTTTTTCCTCTTCCGCAAAGGCTTCACTTATAATTAAGTCTCCGTCTATCTTTCATATACGGTCTATGCTTGAGACACTTGGTTGGAGTTGTTTTTGCACATGTTGTGATCTGACCAATCACATCTCTGGGAGGATGGAGCTCATGTCTGTAAATCCTGATTGTTGTTGATCTGTGTTGCCAGGCGACTACGAGCGTATAAGACACGAAGAGACGGAGGTGACACTAAACGTCGTCAAGACCTTCACACATCCCAACTATGACAGCCAGACGGTGGACAACGACATCGCCTTGCTGCGCCTGGAGACCCCCGCCCCCTTCTCCAAATACATCGTCCCCATCTGCCTGCCAGGGCGCGAGATGGCCGAGCGTGTCCTCCACCTCAACGGCACCGTCACCGTGGTGAGCGGCTGGGGTAAAGACGATGAAGGTCAGTACAGCTCCGCCCTCAACGTCATCAAAGTCCCGCTGGTCAGCCACAGCATCTGCACCCAGCAGATGTTCCCCCACGTCGTCACCAACAACGTCCTCTGCGCCGGGATCCTGGGCCAGAACATGGACGCCTGCGAGGGCGACAGCGGCGGGCCGATGGTCACTCTGTACCGGAACACCTGGTTCCTGCTCGGCCTGGTGTCGTGGGGCGAGGGCTGCGGCTTTGAGGACAAGTTGGGCATCTACACCAAGGTTTCCAACTACAATGACTGGATCAGCCAGGTGCAGGAGGAGTGGGACAAAGGCCACCATCCACAATGACCCCAGAACACCGAAGCCCCCCCAGCTGCCCCCCCCCCAGCTGGTCCACAGAAACACCGCAATGTGTCTGACATGCTTTTGTTAAATAAACTGATTTTGTCCCAACAGGCTTCCGTCTGCTTTTTCACCACAGCTGACCTCAGTTCAGTGTCACGTCGCTCAAACGGCGTCTGTCAGTCTGCGTGGGTCCGCCTGGGTCTGAGGAGCTTCCAGGATCAGACTCCAGATCAGGGTCAGGAGCGTATGGTGCAGAAAAAGGGACAAAATTCAGACAGCAAACTGCTGGCTTTACAACAACACTAAATAAATGGACCGAAACAAAGTAAAACTGCTGAAATCAACAAGTACAGATGAATAAATAAGATTCCAGAAGACGAGACTCTAACAGAGCGCTCAACTAAAACCAGAGAGCCGGTTGCTGAGGAGGAATAAACTTTATTCCACATGAACACACATACAGAGTCTTAAAGGGACAGTGACGCACACTGGTGTGTTTAAGGCTTTTCACTCAGGTAGAACTCTACAACTTTATACTTTATACACACACACACACACACACACACACACATTTGAGGTTTTATGAGTTGCTAATATTATTGCTTTAAGAATATGGAAGCACCATAGAACAAAAACACACCAGAGAATAACACACACCGAGGTGTCCCAGTTCAGCGTGGCAGACTTTACTTTTCTCCTCACATCAGCCGTGTTTGCACGTCTTTGACCTTCTGTGGTGATGCTGGCGTTTTTGTTTTTAGGCTTCGATCTCTTCAAGTCACAGTTTAAGACTTTTTAAAAAGTTTTTATTATGAATAAAGACTTTATTTTCTCATAAAAAATGTCAAATGATCTTCCTGCAACGTAAATACTGAAGTAAACCCAAATTAATTTCACGACTTTATTGGTATCTGCAACTTTTTTTAATGAGACGTTGCAGAATATTGAGAAATATTTATTTAAAGGTTATTCTGAACTTTAAGAATGGAGGAGAATGTTTTCTACTTTGAAGTAAAAATAAAAGCTGCATCAAAAAACTTGTAAATATTCATTTATCTGCTGTTTTTCCTTAAGTACCAGCTTCTAATTTAAATTTATTCAATAGAACAGATTTCACTAGAAAAAACTAAGACGGTCCACAATACATAAAGGTTTCTTAGAAATTTGCTTTCATTTCCAGGTAATACCAACACACTGAGGGTCTCAGTGGGAAGGTAAAGAATGGTGGACACATCCTGAATAAAACTTACAGAACTGAAGGTGAGTATTCTGAAACGCTGCTCATGCATGTCTGCAAAAGGAAAGGCTGGAAGGAAAAACGTGCAACGTAACACGACCTGACCTGAGATCAGTATCTCTGCCTCCTCAGGTTATTTCTGCTGATTTCTGCATCACAGACAATAACAGAAAACTTGTCATTTAAATGTTGATTGCTGTGGAGCATCAAACTTCCATCAGTCTTGTTTTTATTCAGCTTGAGGATTTTATTCTGAAAGTTCAGATCAAACTGATCGTTTCCTCTAATGGTCGCTTTTCTGTGTGGAAACGGCTCCACCTAATGGTCAAATCTGGAACTGCATGATGGTAATAATAATAATAATAATAATAATAATAATAATAATAATAATAATAATAAGTTGTGTATTTCACCAATAAAGATTTTCTGTCATTAAAGTGTCAAAAAATAAAATACTTTTCTGAATTTAAAATCATGAAAATCAGCTTATTAAAAGATAAACACAAAATTATTTCCCGCTTGCTGAAATGTTCTCTTTTGTTTTGCTCTTTTTGGCTTAATAAAACTTCATTTAACTGCATTTATCATGCAGAATGAGCCTTTCCTGGTCTTTTATCACAGTGTTTTTTTGTATTTTATCCATGTTTTGCCATGTGACTAACTCGGTGATAATGTGCTGTAATCTAAACTTCGGCTCATATTCTGCATCAGAAATAAACATTTCTTTTGGATGCAATAATTGCTATATTTATTTGAGCTTTTTTAACCTATTTATTATTATATATTTATTCTCTAATATTAAATATATTTGGTCTGTTTAAGAGCTTTGGACAGAATAAATATTTTCTGTCATGTTTTTAATCTGCTGTAAATATTCTGATCTACTTTATTATTGTGTTTTATTAGTTTGTAGTTTTCTACCAAGTTCTGCTTTAAAACTACAACTTTGTGAACTTGTGTCGTGTTTTGTTGCTATCTTAACATTGAAAAACTGTTCTGTGTGCGGAGGTTTGGTTTCCCAGCGGAGTCGGAGCTGAGAGGACGAGGAGGCGTCTCCCGTTGGTTCTGTTTTTACATCGGGACTCGCTGTCGGCTTGTGGATCAGGACTTTCCTCGCCTCCGCTTCAGCTCCTCTTCGTATCTCTGCAGCTGAGACATGAAGCCGGGGTTGGGGTCGATCACGTGACGAGCCGTCTTCACTCTCTGTGAGGACAAACGGCAGCAGGTGAGACATCGGCTGCTTTCATGCCTGGATTCTCTTCCTTCCAGCTTTTACTTCTGTTTTTCAACCTGCATCCTGTAGACGGAGAACGGCTCGTTCAGTAAGTCTGCAGTCTGGTTTCTGGTTCAGCCGGATCCAGTTTTAACCAGAGTTTACAGGAGAGGACGTCCTCCATGTTGCGTTGCGTCCTCTCCTCTCCTTGCTGCTCTGACTGACTCTACGCTACAACAGAACCGCAGCAGACCTCCCGTTTCCAAGCGGACCAGATTCTGCTTCTGTGCACCAGTGTATGAGTTCACACTGCTTCAAGCAGACCGTACGAGCCGTGGAAATGGACCACAAAGTGAACCAGTAGACATGCATAAAGAGAATTTATTAACTTTTATTGTTAATACAGAAGTTATTCAATAAAACTAATTAAATAAGAAATTCTCCAGAAACCAGCTTGACTGTCAGCAACCAGATCCGGTTTATAGCAGCTTCAGAGCGGAGTTGTCGTCTGGACTGGTGCATAACAGGAGCCTCGGTGTCAGAAAACACACCCAGTCTGCCAGCTTTCTGACCTTCAGGCAGCAGAGGAGTCTGCTGACGGCAGCTCGCAGCCCAGCGACAACGGCCGGCTCAGGAAAACTGCTTACAGGAAGCTCTGGCTCGTCGGATCCCTCCAGCATCCCACAGTATCAACCATCCTGGTCTTTAGAGACACTGACGGTATTAATCAGCTGGTTTAAATCAGCAGTAAAATCTCAGCTGATGCTCCGTTGACTCTCTTTAATCTGCCTTCTGTCTAACATCCAGCTGTGTGATCTAACACTATGCTTCAACCGCCTGGTTGTACAAACCGGGACTAAACGGAGCACGACTACTAACTTTAAAACATGAAGAGGAGCAGCTTGCAGTGCTTTCTTACTCTAGATGCTGGATAAACATAAAAGCTGGGACATTTGGGAAGAGATTATTGTCTTTAAACTGTAAAAACTTTCGCATTTACAGATATATATCGTCTTGATTTGGAAATATTTAGTTTTAACTGGTAGTAATGTGTCAGAACCACCACTAGGAGGCAGTGTTGCGCGGAGCCGGGATGGATTCACGCTGCTGGAAGACGGTCTGAAAGCCAACTATTCTGTTCATATGTCTCCCAGATCTGGTCTGACTGGTGGTCTGACACAGACCAGGTCTAACTCAGATCCATGTCTGATGTTTTCAAAGAGCCTGTTTACACTAAAACTAGAAACCAGATCATTATCAGATTTACGGATTTATCAGATAATTTTAAGTGATAGTGTAGACGTCCTCATATGACATCCTTTAACAGATAACTTTATCAGATTAGGATAAATCAGATGAACAGATGAAAATACTACATCTTCATCCTCACGTACATCTGGTTTATTTGAGCTATCTACATCTGAGCATGTGCAAAGAGCCGTGTTGCTTCTGGAATGCAATCATCTGCCTTGAAGCAGACGCTGGTTTCAGTTTTTATTTTCTTCTTAACGTGAGTTAAAATGGGATGAAAATACGAAAGCAGAAGAGATGGCCTTCCCAATGCATTGTAAGCTAACGTTAATACGCTATTCACCAATGCTAACTGACGCGCTAACAAGAGGTTTAACATGTTTAATGTCAGAAAAACCGATCATGTCACTCCACACCGGTGGTTCCCATCCTGGTGGTCCCCCAAGGACCCCCATCATGCAACTACCAAAAAGAAGCATTAGCTTCTGCTTCACTCGCTGCTTCGCAGCATAGACGACACGTTCCAGCTGACGTCTGTCTTTAATACACCTGCAGTTCAGCTGATTACCAACAAAGAGATCAACATTTTCCTCTTCTTCAACAAATAAAGACGAATCATCTGCGCTGCAGCGTTTTTCAGACACGTCTCATTAATGAAAGGGTGAAACATGAGAGTTTTCACCTCATCTCGTCTCTGTGTGGACCTGACCTTAATTAAATAAAACCGTCTCCGAACAGTCAAGTCCTTTGGGATCGCTGTGCTCTTTGCAGGACCCCAGGTTTGGAACCAATGGGTACGGTTACATGGTGTTTTTTTAATTCGGAATAAAATAGTTCAGAATTAACGTATTGTCCTACGAGTTTACATGAAGATAATAATTCCAAATAAACGTTTACACCAGGGGTGCCTAAGTCCAGTCGAGATCTACCATCCTGCAACCTTTAGATGCAACCCCCGTCCAGCACAGCTGAGTCAAATAGCAGAATTCCTCTTCTGCGTGTCATTCAGCTCTGTAGAGGCCTGCTAACGAGCCACTTATTAGATTCAAGTGTGTTGGAGAAGGGTTGCACCTAAAAACAGCAGGATGGTAGATCTGGAGGACCAGACTTGGAGCACCCCTGGTTTACATGAAACATGTCCTCACTTAATTCCTCTTCAGAGCGGCGGGTTGGGAAGGGTTCTGATTGGACAGAGGGTTCACGTGACGTATGACGTAGACCAGAAATAAACAAAGTTGTCTCCCTGCTTCTCGTCTTTTCAGTCGTAACTTGTAAAAACTACACAATAAGTACCAGTTTTACTGCTATTTTTATTCTAAATGTGAAGTAGCAGCTCAACACCAGCATACTACTTCACTTTCTGCAGCAACTGAAAAGAAGAAGAAAGATAGACCACCGAACACGGGAGGCAAAACAACGCGCATCATCGGGACAGGACAAGGTAACGAGCATGCTCAGAACGACCAGAATTAACTTAGAGCTGAATGAAGGTTTATATGACAGAGGGATTAAATAGTTCGGAATTAAAATGCGAATAAACCAGCCGCTTACATCGGAATTAAGTTTAATTCCGAATAGAAATTAGTATTAGGAATTAAGTGTTTACATGGTCGTTTTTCATCAGAATTAACTTTTATTCTGAATTAAACAGGAATTAGAACGCCCATGTAAACGTACGGAAAGTTACTTTCCACAGCAGATTATACGGCTGTCAGACAACCACATTTACCTCTGAACAACCGATATCGTTATAATGACGCGTTCAGTGAAAGATGTTTTATTGTGAAGATGACTGCATCTTCTGTTTTCTCTGAAAGCTCTGTCCATAAGGGAGAAATCATACGACACAGGATTTTCCAGCCGCTGCAGTCGCCCCCTGCTGGCCGTTGTTATGAATGCAGCTTCAAATTATTCCACACGTTCAGGATACAAATAAAAGACTTCATGTTCTTCATTATTTTGTATGAAACAGAATAATGAATGTGATTATTATGAGTGTGGTCTAAAACGCCTCACCTGAACGGCCTCCGTCAGCGTCAGCTTGCGGTGCTTCATAAGGTAGGCGATGCAGATGGTGGCCGATCGGCTGCGTCCGTTCTTGCAGTAAACGACGCTGCGTCCACCGCGGTTAGCCTCCTTCTGGATGGCGTCGGCGCAGCGGTCGAAGTGGCTGTAGAGGTCCTCGTTGGGGTCATCGTAGACAGAGATCTGCAGCTTGGTGACGCTCGCGGAGGGGAAGGGCTGCTGCTTGGACACGTTGATGCAGAGCGTCACCGCCTCCTGCTGGATGAGCTCGTCGCTGCAGGCTGAGCGGGCGTTGCTGATGAACAGAGCGCTGGTGACCTTACACAGCTGCAGCATCTTCCTCAGTCCCTGCTTGGAAAAGAAGTCTGGGTTTTTATCCAGGTAACTGCTAGTTGATACTAAAACTAAACCAGTTTTATGTCACAACATCTTTAATGTCTTTATTTCAACCACAAACCCTCATTCAGCAGGAAAAGATTCAGCGACAACAAACAACAATCTGAAATGCTATCCTAACATTTCAGGGAACAAAAGACTTTTACGTTCAGATTCAGAATCTGTCGAAGAAATGAAGTAGAATCTGGATCTGCTGATAAATAAAAACTGCTAATTTGGTTTCATATTTTAGGTCTGAATCTGGTGATAACGGTGTCCGTCGATGAGTAAAGAAGGGAATATTTCACACCCGTATTTGGCTTCAGGTGGTGGTTCATGAGATCTGGAACATTTAGAAAAAACATTTCTATGTTTGAAATAGAAAATATTTATTTTAAAAATACATTCTCTATTCAGATTTTTGTTTCTGTTAGCCATTATTTAGTTAAACGACTAAAACAACCAGATTTGATGTTTTTTTTCCCCAATTCAATTCAGTTTTATTTATATAGAACATTGAAAACGGCCCCTGCAGACCGAAGTTCTTCACAGAACAGAAAATTCAGATAAAATTATTTAAAGTAGAATAATAATGGAAAAATAAAACTTTTTGGTGGTTTTGGATAAATAAATCTGTCTGGATGAACTTCAGGTTTGTAGTTGCCGCTTTTCATCATGTTTTACTGAATAATTCATTTGTGGTCAAATGAAATATCACGGCATAACCAGAAGACGACGGTGAGTTTTAGAGTAAAAAGAAAAGAAAACACCATGATCTATTTTAACTTATTATTTATCTTTTGAATTTTATTTTTAATCGAACTATTTAACTTTTTTAAAAGTGTTTTTAAAAATTGTATTTAATCTAAAATTTACATCATTACTGGTGTAAAATAAGCAGTTTGTTTTCTCTTTTTTTCTGGGTGGGGGTTTGTTAAAAAATAATTAAATCTTTTTTAATGACTTTATAATAAACAATCCACAACATACACGATGAATATTCTGACGCTTCCAGATCAAATCCTCAGTAATCCAGCAGTCAGTGAACGCCTCACACTGATCTCCTGACTGACCTGCAGCCTCCTCCAGCTGAAATCTGCCGTTCCTCGGAGGACCGGGTTCCCTGTCTGGTCCTGCAGACGGAGAACCGACGCCTGAGACGGATCCGGTCGGTTCCGGCCTCCACGTGACCCCCAACTGCTCCGACCGACACCGATCGCTGCTATAAATACTGCCGCCGGCAGCTCTGGGTCCTAGTGCCGACCAGGTTAGAGACAGAGCTGCAGGAGGAGAAAAACGAGCATCGACTCATAAAGTTTAACCTAAATGTTATTTATTCACCAGCGGCAGTTTGTTTACATTCTGGCCACAAGATGGCGCTATAATCTGTCTGATGGGCAGGTTGTTTTTTGCAACCTAAAACAGGTTCAATGAGTTTTAAAGTCTTTTTCAGCATCTTGTGAATCATCGGCAGGTCTCCAGTTTTTTTAAACACTGCGTGTTTCCATTTTCTTTTACCACATTGTCAATATGCTCATTAATAATTCACACCATAGAAACCAGTACTGCCTTAGAAAACATGAAACTAAAGGCAGATGAACGTTGGCTGGGAGTAAAGTCTGTTTTATCAGCTTGTTTTACAGGAAACAATCAAAACAAGCAGATTTCCTGTAGAGTTTCTGAGCTACTGAGGTAACCAAACTGCACAACATTCTTCTGACTTTATGTCAGCAGTTCCTGCGTCTTTCTCTCCTCCTTCAACACACGACTGAACCAGATCCAGATGTTGGACATCAGCGACGCTTCAACATCTGGAGGACAGACAAAGGAGCGAGGTTTTATGATCTTCAACGTAAAATCTGGCCTCATCGTTACAGATTAGCAACCTGTTCAGTCCTTCAGTTTAAATCGACTTCAGCTCTGATAAAAGGCTACTGGTCAGAGCAGCGATGGCGTACGAGGTTGAACTGAACACTTCGTAGCAACCAGATGGATATTCTGATCCATACATACTGGAAACCGCCTCCGAGTCCAACCACTGTCAGCTCAACCATCTGGATAAAACTGAAGTGTGAAACACAACTGTTGCAACTGTAAGGCATCTCAACTACAAGGAAATGAAACTCCCTCAGAGGTCAAAGGTCAACAACTCCATCCTGTCATTCTCTGCACCGCGTGAGTGGACGCTCCTTGTGACTGGAAGCCCTCCATGACTGGGCGCCTCCCGTGAGTGAATGCCCCCCATGACAGGATGCTCCTCGTAACTGGACACCTTCTGTCACTGGACATCCTCGGTAACTGGATGGCACCCTCCATGACTGGACGCCACCCGTGACAGGAAGCTCCTTGTGACTGGATCAACCCCATGACTGGAGATCCGCCGAGATAGGACGCCACCCGTGACTGGACGGGGGACGCCATGTACGGGGATAGGACCCCCTCTGGGATAAGATGCCCCCCGTAACCGGACGCTCCACCGTGACTCGACGCACCTCGTGACTGGAAAAACCCAGTGACTCGACGCTCCTTGTGGCCAGATGCTTGTCGTGCAGGGTTACATCTGCGACTGGACGCTCCTCAAGACTGAACAATGCCCCCTGTGACAGGACTATCCTTGTGACTGGACATCCCCCGTGACAGGATGCTTCTCGTGACTGGACGCCCTCTGTGACTGGGCGCCCCCAGTAACTGGACGCTCCTTGTAACTGGACGCCCCTTGTGACCAGACGCACCCCGTGAATCGACGCTCCTTGTGACAAGATGCTCGTCATGCAGGACAACCTCTGCGACTGGAGGCTCCTCGTGACTGAACAACGCCCCCTGTGACAGGATGCTTCTCGTGACTGTACGCCCTTTGTAACTGGGCGCCCCCAGTAACTGGACGCTCCTTGTGACTGAACCATGCCCCCCATGACAGGATGCGCCTCGTGACTGGACTCCCCCCATAACTGGACGTCCCTTGTGATTGGACGCAACTCATGACGGGACGCACTTTGTGACTCCATGCTCCTTGTGCCCTCTGTGATTGGATGCCCCGAGTAAGTGAACACTCCTTGTGACTGAACAACGCCCCCATGACAGGACGCTGCTTATGACTGAACGTCCCCAGTGTGTTGAGTCCACAAAGGTGGAAAGTGATGCCATGTTATCTGAAAATTCAAATTTTACTGAAAGAATGACATTTTTTATTATTGTAATTTTATCCAAAAAGAGAAGACAAAACAAAGTTCATGGATTTTTACAGCATAAGATCGATTCAGTTTATCAAGACAAAAACTTCAGACATCTGAAAATGATTCAAATAAATTCACACACTTTAGTAATACGTCTGGTACCATTGACTCCCCACTTTCCTTTAGTTCCCCAGTTTCCACAGGTTCCCCTGTTTCCCCTGGTTTCTCTGATTCCCCAAGTTCCCTGGGTTCCTCAAGGTTCTCAGATTCCCCAAGTACCTCAGTTTCTCTTAGTTCCTCTGGTTCCCCTGGTTGTCCTGGTACCCCAGTTTCCCCTGGTTCTCCTGGTTCCTCTGATTCCTCAAGTTCCCCGGGATCCTCAGGTTTCTCAGAATCCCCAGGGTTCCTCAGGTCCTTTATGGTTCTCAGGTTCTGCGGTCTTCAGCTCTCATGCCGTGTGCTTCGGTAGATTCGCTTTATAGACACATAGAATGATTGAAGAGTTTATTAACATGCAAAACACTTCCAATGCAAACAACGTTTTACATGTTTTCTTCGAGCTTCGCCACACAAATGATTTTCCCTGCAGACGTTTCAGGCCTGCAGTCGTCCCCCGAGTGAGGAGCGCTTTGACCCGAGGCGTTGCTACTTGCAGGGCCTCTCCCGCATGTTTCGCAGGAGAAGGACTCGTCATCTGCGTGAGTTCGCATGTGCTTTTTTAGCGCGGATGCATATTTGAAGCGTTCTCCGCAGGTCTTGCAGGGGTACGGCTTTTCGCCCGTGTGGGTTCTCATGTGGACTATCAGGTTGCTGCTCCGACTGAAGCTCTTCTCGCAGATTTTGCAGGAGTAGCGCTTCTCTCCCGTGTGGGTTCCCATGTGAGCGGTGAGATTACCGCTCTGTGTGAAACTTTTCCCGCATATCTTGCAGGAGTAGCGCTTCTCTCCCGTGTGGATGGCGGTGTGCCATTTAAAAGCTGATAAGTTAGTGAATCTTTTTCCGCAGGTATTGCAAAGGTATGGCTTCTCCCCCGTGTGGGTTCTCATGTGCACCAGAACGCTGTAGCTGCACCTGAAGCTCTTCCCACATGTTTGGCAGGAGTACGGCTTCTCGCCTGTGTGCGTTCGCATGTGATATTTGAGCGTGGACGCGTCGTTGAACCTTTTCCCGCAGTCACTGCAGGCGTACGGCTTCACGCCGGTGTGGATTCTGTGATGCATCTTCAGGTGGTACTTATTCTTAAAAACTTTACCGCAAACGCCACATTTTAAGGAAATTTTGCCAGTTTCAGCGTCACGGTGACTCTCGGGCATGGAGCACGGGTCATCGTCGTTGTTATCGTTCCTTTGAAGTCTTTCGTTTGGCCTCATCGCCATACTGCTGGTCGATCCCAAGTCTGCATCTTCACTTCCTTCCTGATCTTGATCTTGGAGCTGTTCATCGTTTGGTTCCGGCTCGCTGTGGTCACTTTCCTCATAAGTAAGAGTCACCATAAAGGCATCGCTCTCCTCCTTCAGTACGACCAGCTCTGCTTCCTGACTGGTACAGAATTCCTCCTGTTCCTCTTTGATCAGGGGACCATCTGGTTCCTCTTGGTCCAGATTGGAGTTCTTCTCTTGATTACTGAGCTTTCCTGGAAGAACTTCCTCCACCTCTACATCCTCATCCTCCTCTTGCTGTGGAAAATCTGCAAGAAGAAAGAGCAAACTAGATGTTGTTAAGAGATAGTTTCAAACACCAGCAGAGATGTGGCACTAAGTTAACGTCCACAAGTTGATGAAAAACTTCTTCTCCATAAGGTCCTTTTTTCTGCTGCATGTCAGAAATTACATCCACGGAATAAATCTACTGTCTTCACAGACACATTCTGTATGAATCAGGCTCTCGAAAGAATGCAGAAAAGCTTAAAGTAATCCTAAAAACAAGTAAATCCTAGGAATAAGGACTCCAAGGAGCAAGTAAAATAATCCTAGGAGTGAATAAAGTAATCATACAAGTTAATAACGTAACCATAGAAATGAGTAATCTTAGAGAAAAGATTACTCATTAAGGAATGAGAAAAGTAATCCTATGAATTAGGGATGCACCGATACCGGCTCTATACCAAGCATGTTTCCTCGTACTTGGTATTAATAAAAGCGTACCGATACCACACTAGTGAAGCCAGCACAGATGTGTTTGATGCTTCGGACGTGTTTTAAAAGAAATAAATGCTTTGAATGTTAAAATGTGACATTTTTTTGTTCCACTAAAACAGTGATCCTCACTGTTAATTCAACAAGAGCCGAACTCAGTATACTAAGACAAGAGGAGGGCCGCCACTCCCCCAAAGCCTTCCCACGCTACGTATCCCGCTACGTTGCCAAATCAGTAACATTCAGCTTTTCAGCAAGGAATGGTTATCCTAAATATTGCACGGAGTAATGGCTTCTTGTGCAACAGTATATGGTGAAAATACAATAATGCCTCCAGAATATGGGCGTTTCTTTTTCATTATATATACGGAGCTACCGACAGAGCAACTCTTTGGTGGAGTTCGGTGCAGCTGAAATCAACCAGAACTGGCAACTCTGACAGGGTCAGTTAGGGCCGTTAGGACAGCAGAGTTTCTGCAAGCAGCCTGCAGCTCTTGTTTGTGGAGAGAACTGCAGCGTTGAGGATCATTATGACTTGTTTAGATGCATTTTCAGACAGCCAGCGACTGCTTCATGAGCCGCAAGTCAAGAGTCAGAGAGCCGCATGCGATGAGGAACACGGCACTAAAAGCTGGATCTGTTTCCAAAACCACATATTTATGGTTGTGTTTAGGTAAAATCAGCCGAATCAGAATAAAACTTGTTGAAATTGTTAGACCTGTAATGTTATCTGTATTGGTGAGGTAACTTCAGAAAGGATGGGTCATTTATTACAACCTAATGAAATCTGACACAGTTATAGCAGCAGTAATAACCATAGTCACTATAATGTTCACATAAACAGGTCTGGTATCGGCAAATATCTGTATCGGCAGATATTCACATTTCATATATCGTATCGGATCAGAACTCGCAAAAAGTGGATCAGTGCATCTCAACTATGAATGAGTAAAGTAATCCCAAGAATTAGTGAAGTAATCGTAGTAACGAGTAATAGTGGAAATTAGTAAAGTAATCATAGTAATGAGTAAAGTAATCATAGTAATGAGTAAAGTAATCATAGTAATGAGGAACTGTTCTCCAGCAGAAGGTAAAAAGTGAAGCTGAGCAGGTTTCCAGGTGTTTCATGGAGGTGTAGCAGGTAAATATCCCATGAAGCCTTTGTCTGATGATGATGATGAGAATGATGATGCTAACATGATAAAGAGGCTAACTACAAAGCAGCAGGTGAGTGGGTCAGAACATCGTGACTTTATTACTGAGTAGATAATAAATGATAACTTCTATTAATCTGATAACTCAGCTTCCTTTATGTTTGCTGAGCATCTCTGGCTGATAAACAGCAGCAGCGACATTTCCCTGTGACATTAAACGCAGCAGGAACCTCAGATCATTCCCTTCAGACTCTCTACCTGCCGGGTTGGAGTTCCCCGGGGGCTTCCAGCTGACTTCCAGCAGTCTGCGCTGCCGCTCCAGCTCCTGCTCGTACTGGACGATGGTTTTCTCAAACACGCCGAAGATTTCTGCAGCAGCAGCAGTGAGACGTTCGCTGATGAACTCCTTCAGATGCTGAACTGAAGACATCGTTTCTCAGAAGCAGCGCTCAGACCAGAACACTTCCAGCTCCGTCCACGCAGAACCACGCCAACCTGCAGCCGTGGGTGTGTTCCCCGCTGCGGGCCTTTCTCTGTTTCCTTCCGCTGCTGTCACTGGGACATCACCGGGTCCGTGGCTGCACGGCCGGATGTGGCGCCGCTGTTTCCGGTCCAAGTCTCTGTCCACACCAATTCCTACGTTTTCTCCGACCGTGAACACATCACGGTTGTTTTGAGTCAAAGTCCGTGAATGTACCAGAGTTTGTTTACTTGTTTATAACTCAGTTGCCCTATCTATCTATCTGTCTATCTGTCTATCTATCTATCTATCTATCTATCTATCTATCTATCTATCTATCTATCTATCTATCTATCAGATGACTTATTTATGTATTCGACAACGCAGCAGATTTTAAGTAGAGACGTGTGTGAGTTTGTGTTTAAAATCTGCTGTTTTCTGTCATAGGTTCGGGAGTATTCTGGGTTAATTTTCTTTAACATTTAAAAAAAATAACATTATTTACTTTTCAGTTGCATTTTTATGTCATACAATTTTGCTTGTAAAACAAGTGTTAAAAGGCTGTTTCAGAGATATTTTGTTATGGAGGTACACGGCTAAAGCTATATATTTCTGGGGGTTTAAAATATATATATATATTAGTTGTTTTTTTTTCAATTGTTTTACTTTTTTATTCCATGTTTGTATAATAAGCCAATGTTAATTCTATACCATTTATGGAATAAAAAGAAAAATTCAGAATGAATACAATTTTAAAACATATGTATATATATATATATATATATATATATATATATATATATATATATATATATATATATATATATATATACATATATATATATATATATATATATATATATATATATATATATATATATATATATATATATATATATACAAAGAAGTTGAACATTTGTCGTTGATTTGGGTCACACCTTGATGGTGGAACTGATACCGTAGCTCCAAAATAAAACATGTTGCACTGTGGATATTGTCAAAGTCTTGCTTTAATATACTTGTCACCATTTAGAAAAAAAAAATCATAATGAGTCAAATAGAAATGTAAACAGTTGGTATCTTATCAAAACACAGAACTGCAGTATTTTGGAAACGGAACGAATGTTTAACATCTTTCTTCCGCCGGAACCTGAAACCGTGACATTCAGCGGAAGTAAACAACCACGTTAGCAGTATTAGGTCGATAGATGCAAACATTTAGCTTTTTTTTTTTTTTTCTAGTAATGGTGTTTTCCAACCAGCGGAGGAAGATTCCAGTCGGAGGAGCAGGACCAGCCACGGAAAGGGAGGACATGTCTGAAAGAAACGTCGATCAGCGCGAGGAGGAGATCAATAACCGGCGCAGATCGATGAGGATCAGCTGGAAACCACGAAGAACGTTAAATACTGCAGGTATGTCACCTTATGAAGGACTAAATATCATTATGAAGGACTACGCCAATTTATAAAGGACTAAACCACCTTTTAAAGAACTGGATCTCCTTTTGAAGGACTAAATCACCTTATGAAGGACTAAACCTCCTTATGAAGGACTAAACCTCCTTATGAAGGACTAAACCAACTTATGAAGGACTAAACCACCTTATGAAGGACTAAACCACCTTATGAAGGACTAAACCACCTTATGAATGACTAAATCATCTTATGAAGAACTGAATCTTCTTTTGAAGAACTGAATCTTCTTTTGAAGGACTAAACCACCTTATGAAGGACTAAACCACCTTATGAAGGACTAAACCACCTTATGAAGGACTAAACCACCTTATGAATGACTAAATCATCTTATGAAGAACTGAATCTTCTTCTGATGGACTAAATCACCGTATGAACGACTAAATCACATTAGGAAGGACTAAACCAACTTATGAAAGACTAAACCACCTTATGAAGGACTAAACCACCTTATGAAAGACTAAACCACCTTATGAAAGACTAAACCACCTTATTAAGGACTAAATAACCTTGTGAAGGACTAAACCACCTTATGAATGAGTAAATCACCTTATGAAGGACTAAATCTCATTATGAAGGACTAAACTACCTTATTAAGGACTAAATTACCTTATGAAGGACTAAACCACCTTATGGAGGACTAAATCTCATTATGAAGGACTAAACCAACTTATGAAGGACTAAACCACCTTATGAAGGACTAAACCACCTTATGAAGGACTAAACCACCTTATGAAGGACTAAACCAACTTATGAAGAACTAAACCACCTTATGAAAGACTAAACCACCTTATGAAGGACTAAATAAACTTGTGAAGGACTGAATTATCTTATGAAGAACTGAATCTCCTTATGAAGGACAAAATCTCCCTTTGAAGGACTAAATCACCCTATGAAGGACTAAACCACCTTATGAAGGACTAAATCCCCTAATGAAGGGCTAAACCACCTTATGAAGGACTAAACCACCTTATGAATGACTAAATCATCTTATGAAGAACTGAATCTTCTTTTGAAGGACTAAATCACCGTACGAAGGACTAAATCTCATTAGGGAGGACTAAACAACCTTATGAAGGACTAAACCAACTTATGAAGGACTAAACTACCTTATGAAGGACTAAACTACCTTATGAAGGACTAAATCACCTTATGAAGGACTAAACCACCTTATGGAGGACTAAATCAACTTATGAAGGACTAAACCACCGTATGAAGGACTAAATCTCATTATGAAGGACTAAACCAACTTATGAAGGACTAAATCACCTTATGAAAGACTAAATCACCTTATGAAAGACTAAATCTCCTTATGAAGGACTAAATCACATTATGAACGACTAAATCACCTTATGAAGGACTGAATTATCTTATTAAGAACTGAATCTCCTTATGAAGGACTAAATCAGCTTATGAAAGACCAAACCAACTTATGAAGAACTAAACCACCTTATGAAGGACTAAACCATCTTATAAAGAACTGAATCTCCTTTTCAAGGACTAAATCACCGTATGAAGGACTAAACCTCCTTATGAACGACTAAACCACCTTATGAAGGACTAAACCACCTTATGAAGGACTAAATCTCATTATGAAGGACTAAATCACATTATGAACGATTAAATCACCTTATGAAGGACTAAATCCCCTTATGAAGGACTGAATTATCTTATGAAGAACTGAATCTCCTTATGAAGGACTAAACTACCTTATGAAGGACTAAACTACCTTATGAAGGACTAAATCTCCTTATGAAGAACTGAATCTCCTTTTGAAGGACTAAATCACCTTATGAAGGACTATATCTCATTATGAACAACTAAATCACCTTATCAAGGACTAAATCCCCTTATGAAGGACTGAATTATCTTATGAAGAACTGAATCTCATTGTGAAGGACTAAATCACATTATGAAGGACCAAATCACCTTATGAAGGACCAAATCACCTTATGAAGAACTAAACCACCTTATGAAGGACTAAATGATCTTATGAAGAACTGAATCTCCTTTTGAAGGACTAAATCACCTTATGAAGGACTAAATCTCATTTTGAAGGACTAAATCACCTTATGAAGGACTAAACCTCCTTATGAAGGACTAAACCTCCTTATGAAGGACTAAACCACCTTATGAAGGACTAAACCACCTTATGAAGGACTAAATCATCTTATGAAGAACTGAATCTTCTTTTGAAGGACTAAATCACCGTATGAAGGACTAAATCTCATTAGGAAGGACTAAACCAACTTATGAAAGACTAAACCACCTTATGAAGGACTAAACAAACTTATGACGAACTAAACCACCTTATGAAAGACTAAACCACCTTATGAAGGACTAAATCTCATTATGAAGGACTAAACTACCTTATGAAGGACTAAATCACCTTATGAAGGACCAAATCACCTTATGAAGGACCAAATCACCTTATGAAGAACTAAACCACCTTATGAAGGACTAAATGATCTTATGAAGAACTGAATCTCCTTTTGAAGGACTAAATCACCTTATGAAGGACTAAATCTCATTTTGAAGGACTAAATCACCTTATGAAGGACTAAACCTCCTTATGAAGGACTAAACCTCCTTATGAAGGACTAAACCACCTTGTGAAGGACTAAACCACCTTATGAAGGACTAAATCATCTTATGAAGAACTGAATCTTCTTTTGAAGGACTAAATCACCGTATGAAGGACTAAATCTCATTAGGAAGGACTAAACCAACTTATGAAAGACTAAACCACCTTATGAAGGACTAAACAAACTTATGACGAACTAAACCAACTTATGAAAGACTAAACCACCTTATGAAGGACTAAATCTCATTATGAAGGACTAAACTACCTTATGAAGGACTAAATCACCTTATGAAGGACTAAACCACCTTATGAAGGACTAAATCACCTTATGAAGGACTAAACCACCTTATGAAGGACTAAATCTCATTATGAAGGATTAAACTACCTTATGAAGGACTAAATCACCTTATGAAGGACTAAATCACCTTATGAAGGACTAAATCACCTTATGAAGGACTAAATCACCTTATGAAGGACTAAATCACCTTATGAAGGACTAAACCACCTTATGGAGGACTAAATCTCCTTATGAACAACTAAATCTCATTATGAAGGACTAAACCAACTTGTGAAGGACTAAATCACCTTATGAAAGACTAAATCTCATTATGAACGACTAAATCACCTTATGAAGGACTAAATCCCCTCATGAAGAACTGAAGTATCTCATGAAGAACTGAATCTCCTTATGAAGAACTAAACCACCTTATGAAGGACTAAATGATCTTATGAAGAACTGAATCTCCTTTTGAAGGACTAAATCACCTTATGAAGGACTAAATCTCATTTTGAAGGACTAAATCACCTTATGAAGGACTAAACCTCCTTATGAAGGACTAAACCTCCTTATGAAGGACTAAACCACCTTATGAAGGACTAAACCACCTTATGAAGGACTAAATCATCTTATGAAGAACTGAATCTTCTTTTGAAGGACTAAATCACCGTATGAAGGACTAAATCTCATTAGGAAGGACTAAACCAACTTATGAAAGACTAAACCACCTTATGAAGGACTAAACAAACTTATGACGAACTAAACCAACTTATGAAAGACTAAACCACCTTATGAAGGACTAAATCTCATTATGAAGGACTAAACTACCTTATGAAGGACTAAATCACCTTATGAAGGACTAAACCACCTTATGAAGGACTAAATCACCTTATGAAGGACTAAACCACCTTATGAAGGACTAAATCTCATTATGAAGGATTAAACTACCTTATGAAGGACTAAATCACCTTATGAAGGACTAAATCACCTTATGAAGGACTAAATCACCTTATGAAGGACTAAATCACCTTATGAAGGACTAAATCACCTTATGAAGGACTAAACCACCTTATGGAGGACTAAATCTCCTTATGAACAACTAAATCTCATTATGAAGGACTAAACCAACTTGTGAAGGACTAAATCACCTTATGAAAGACTAAATCTCATTATGAACGACTAAATCACCTTATGAAGGACTAAATCCCCTCATGAAGAACTGAAGTATCTCATGAAGAACTGAATCTCCTTATGAAGGACTAAATCACCTTATGAAGGACTAAATCACCTTATGAAAGACTAAACCAACTTATGAAGAACTAAACCACCTTATGAAAGACTAAACCACCTTATGAAGGACTAAATAACCTTATGAAGGTCTAAATCATCTTATAAAGAACTGAATCTCCTTTTGAAGGACTAAATCTCCTTTTGAAGGACTAAATCTCCTTTTGAAGGACTAAATCACCTTATGAAAGACTAAACCTCCTCATGAAGGACTAAACCACCTTATGAAGGACTAAACCACCTTATGAAGGACTAAACCACCTTATGAAGGACTAAATCACCTTATGAAGGACTAAACCACCTTATGAAAGACTAAATCATCTTATGAAGGACTAAACCACCTTATGAAGGACTAAACCACCTTATGAAGGACCAAATCACCTTATGAAGGACCAAATCACCTTATGAAGGACTAAATTACCTTATGAATGACTGAATTATCTTATGAATAACTGAATCTCATTATGAAGGACTAAATCCCCTCATGAAGAACTGAATCTCCTTATGAAGGACTAAATCACATTATGAAAGACCAAACCAACTTATGAAGAACTAAACCACCTTATGAGGGACTAAACCATCTTATAAAGAACTGAATCTCCTTTTCAAGGACTAAATCACCTTATGAAGGACTAAACCTCCTTATGGAGGACTAAATCCCCTTATGAAGGACTGAATTATCTTATGAAGAACTGAATCTCCTTATGAAGGACTAAACTACCTTGTGAGGGACTAAACTACCTTAGGAAGGACTAAATCTCCTTATGAAGAACTGAATCTCCGTTTGAAGGATTAAATCACCTTATGAAGGACTAAATCTCATTATGAAGGACTAAATTTCCTTATGAAGGACTAAATCTCCTTATGAAGGACTAAACCACCTTATGAAGGACTAAACCACCTTATGAAGGACTAAACCACCTTATGAAGGACTAAATCACCTTATGAAGGACCAAATCACCTTATGAAGAATTAAACCACCTTATGAAGGACTACATCAGAGGTGTCCAGCTCCGGTCCTCGAGGACCAGAATCCTTTAGGTTTTCTATGTATCCCTGCTCAGACACACCTGATTCAAATTAATTAGTAGTAGAGCTTAATCAGTTGTGCACGTCATTGGCTGTTTGATCCATTTAGTGGAAGCTAGATGTGTTGGAACAGGAATACATGGGAAACCTGCAGGACAGCGGCCCTCGAGGACCGACTTTGGACACCCCTGGACTAAATGATCTTATGAAGAACTGAATCTCCTTTTGAAGGACTAAATCACCTTATGAAGGACTAAATCTCATTATGAAGGACTAAATCTCATTATGAAGGACTAAACCACCTTATGAAGGACTAAACCACCTTATGAAAGACTAAATCATCTTATGAAGAACTGAATCTCCTTATGAAGGACTAAATCACCTTATGAAGGACTAAACTACCTTATGAAGGACTAAACTACCTTATGAAGGACTAAACTACCTTATGAAGGACTAAACTACCTTATGACGGACTAAATCTCCTTATGAAGAACTGAATCTCCTTTTGAAGGACTAAATCATCTTATGAAGGACTAAATCTCATTATGAACAACTAAATCACCTTATCAAGGACTAAATCCCCTTACGAAGGACTGAATTATCTTATGAAGAACTGAATCTCATTGTGAAGGACTAAATCACCCTATGAAGGACCAAATCACCTTATGAAGGACCAAATCACCTTATGAAGGACCAAATCACCTTATGAAGGACCAAATCACCTTATGAAGAACTAAACCATCTTATGAAGGACTAAATGATCTTATTAAGAACTGAATCTCCTTTTGAAGGACTAAATCACCTTATGAAAGACTAAATCTCATTATGAAGGACTAAATCACCGTATGAAGGACGAAACCACCTTATGAAGGACTAAACCACCTTATGAAGGACTAAACCACCTTATGAAGGACTAAACCACCTTATGAAGGACTAAATCATCTTATGAAGAACTGAATCTTCTTTTGAAGGACTAAATCACCGTATGAAGGACTAAACCACCTTATGAAGGACTAAATCACCGTATGAAGGACTAAATCACCTTATGAAGGACTAAACCACCTTATGAAGGACTAAATCACCTTATGAAGGACTAAATCACCTTATGAAGGACTAAATCACCTTATGAAGGACTGAATTATCTTACGAAGAACTGAATCTCCTTTTGAAGGACTAAATCACATTATGAAGGACTAAATCTCATTATGAAGGACTAAATCTCATTATGAAGGACTAAACCAACTTATGAAGGACTAAACCATCTGATGAAGGACTTAATCTCCTTATGAAGGACTAAACCACCTTATGAAGGACTAAATCTCCTTTTGAAGGACTAAACCACCTTATGAAGGACTAAATCACCTTATGAAGGACTAAATCACCTTGTGAAAGACTAAATCTCATTATGAACGACTAAATCACCTTATGAAGGACTAAACCACCTTATGAAGGACTAAACCACCTTATGAAGGACTAAATCACCGTATGAAGGACTAAACCACCTTATGAAGGACTAAACCACCTTATGAAGGACTAAATCATCTTATGAAGAACTGAATCTTCTTTTGAAGGACTAAATCACCTTATGAAGGACTAAACCACCTTATGAAGGACTAAATCACCTTATGAAGGACTAAATCACCTTATGAAGGACTAAACCAACTTATGAAGGACTAAACCATCTGATGAAGGACTTAATCTCCTTATGAAGGACTAAACCACCTTATGAAGGACTAAATCTCCTTTTGAAGGACTAAACCACCTTATGAAGGACTAAATCACCTTATGAAGGACTAAATCACCTTATGAAAGACTAAATCTCATTATGAACGACTAAATCACCTTATGAAGGACTAAACCACCTTATGAAGGACTAAACCACCTTATGAAGGACTAAATCACCTTATGTAGAACTGAATCTCCTTATGAAGGACTAAATCACCTTATGAAGGACTGAATTATCTTACGAAGAACTGAATCTCCTTTTGAAGGACTAAATCACCTTATGAAGGACTAAATCTCATTATGAA
Organism: Telmatherina bonti; assembly: GCF_933228915.1. Classification (NCBI taxonomy): domain Eukaryota; kingdom Metazoa; phylum Chordata; class Actinopteri; order Atheriniformes; family Telmatherinidae; genus Telmatherina; species Telmatherina bonti. The sequence goes on along the minus strand of NC_136625.1, from coordinate 6,125,926 downwards.
GGACAAAATCTCATTATGAAGGACTAAACCAACTTATGAATGACTAATCCACCTGATGAAGGACTAAATCTCCTTATGAATGACTAAATCTCCTTATGAAGGACTAAATCTCCTTATGAAGGACTAAACCACCTTATGAAGGACTAAACCACCTTATGAAGGACTAAACCACCTTATGAAGGACTAAATCATCTTATGAAGAACTGAATCATCTTATGAAGAACTGAATCTCCTTATGAAGGACTAAATCATCTTATGAAGAACTAAACCAACTTATGAAGGACTAAATGATCTTATTAAGAACTGAATCTCCTTTTGAAGGACTAAATCACCTTATGAAAGACTAAATCTCATTATGAAGGACTAAATCACCGTATGAAGGACGAAACCACCTTATGAAGGACTAAACCACCTTATGAAGGACTAAACCACCTTATGAAGGACTAAACCACCTTATGAAGGACTAAATCATCTTATGAAGAACTGAATCTTCTTTTGAAGGACTAAATCACCGTATGAAGGACTAAACCAACTTATGAAGGACTAAACCACCTTATGAAGGACTAAACCACCTTATGAAGGACTAAACCACCTTATGAATGACTAAATCATCTTATGAAGAACTGAATCTTCTTTTGAAGAACTGAATCTTCTTTTGAAGGACTAAACCACCTTATGAAGGACTAAACCACCTTATGAAGGACTAAACCACCTTATGAAGGACTAAACCACCTTATGAATGACTAAATCATCTTATGAAGAACTGAATCTTCTTCTGATGGACTAAATCACCGTATGAACGACTAAATCACATTAGGAAGGACTAAACCAACTTATGAAAGACTAAACCACCTTATGAAGGACTAAACCACCTTATGAAAGACTAAACCACCTTATGAAAGACTAAACCACCTTATTAAGGACTAAATAACCTTGTGAAGGACTAAACCACCTTATGAATGAGTAAATCACCTTATGAAGGACTAAATCTCATTATGAAGGACTAAACTACCTTATTAAGGACTAAATTACCTTATGAAGGACTAAACCACCTTATGGAGGACTAAATCTCATTATGAAGGACTAAACCAACTTATGAAGGACTAAACCACCTTATGAAGGACTAAACCACCTTATGAAGGACTAAACCACCTTATGAAGGACTAAACCAACTTATGAAGAACTAAACCACCTTATGAAAGACTAAACCACCTTATGAAGGACTAAATAAACTTGTGAAGGACTGAATTATCTTATGAAGAACTGAATCTCCTTATGAAGGACAAAATCTCCCTTTGAAGGACTAAATCACCCTATGAAGGACTAAACCACCTTATGAAGGACTAAATCCCCTAATGAAGGGCTAAACCACCTTATGAAGGACTAAACCACCTTATGAATGACTAAATCATCTTATGAAGAACTGAATCTTCTTTTGAAGGACTAAATCACCGTACGAAGGACTAAATCTCATTAGGGAGGACTAAACAACCTTATGAAGGACTAAACCAACTTATGAAGGACTAAACTACCTTATGAAGGACTAAACTACCTTATGAAGGACTAAATCACCTTATGAAGGACTAAACCACCTTATGGAGGACTAAATCAACTTATGAAGGACTAAACCACCGTATGAAGGACTAAATCTCATTATGAAGGACTAAACCAACTTATGAAGGACTAAATCACCTTATGAAAGACTAAATCACCTTATGAAAGACTAAATCTCCTTATGAAGGACTAAATCACATTATGAACGACTAAATCACCTTATGAAGGACTGAATTATCTTATTAAGAACTGAATCTCCTTATGAAGGACTAAATCAGCTTATGAAAGACCAAACCAACTTATGAAGAACTAAACCACCTTATGAAGGACTAAACCATCTTATAAAGAACTGAATCTCCTTTTCAAGGACTAAATCACCGTATGAAGGACTAAACCTCCTTATGAACGACTAAACCACCTTATGAAGGACTAAACCACCTTATGAAGGACTAAATCTCATTATGAAGGACTAAATCACATTATGAACGATTAAATCACCTTATGAAGGACTAAATCCCCTTATGAAGGACTGAATTATCTTATGAAGAACTGAATCTCCTTATGAAGGACTAAACTACCTTATGAAGGACTAAACTACCTTATGAAGGACTAAATCTCCTTATGAAGAACTGAATCTCCTTTTGAAGGACTAAATCACCTTATGAAGGACTATATCTCATTATGAACAACTAAATCACCTTATCAAGGACTAAATCCCCTTATGAAGGACTGAATTATCTTATGAAGAACTGAATCTCATTGTGAAGGACTAAATCACATTATGAAGGACCAAATCACCTTATGAAGGACCAAATCACCTTATGAAGAACTAAACCACCTTATGAAGGACTAAATGATCTTATGAAGAACTGAATCTCCTTTTGAAGGACTAAATCACCTTATGAAGGACTAAATCTCATTTTGAAGGACTAAATCACCTTATGAAGGACTAAACCTCCTTATGAAGGACTAAACCTCCTTATGAAGGACTAAACCACCTTATGAAGGACTAAACCACCTTATGAAGGACTAAATCATCTTATGAAGAACTGAATCTTCTTTTGAAGGACTAAATCACCGTATGAAGGACTAAATCTCATTAGGAAGGACTAAACCAACTTATGAAAGACTAAACCACCTTATGAAGGACTAAACAAACTTATGACGAACTAAACCACCTTATGAAAGACTAAACCACCTTATGAAGGACTAAATCTCATTATGAAGGACTAAACTACCTTATGAAGGACTAAATCACCTTATGAAGGACCAAATCACCTTATGAAGGACCAAATCACCTTATGAAGAACTAAACCACCTTATGAAGGACTAAATGATCTTATGAAGAACTGAATCTCCTTTTGAAGGACTAAATCACCTTATGAAGGACTAAATCTCATTTTGAAGGACTAAATCACCTTATGAAGGACTAAACCTCCTTATGAAGGACTAAACCTCCTTATGAAGGACTAAACCACCTTGTGAAGGACTAAACCACCTTATGAAGGACTAAATCATCTTATGAAGAACTGAATCTTCTTTTGAAGGACTAAATCACCGTATGAAGGACTAAATCTCATTAGGAAGGACTAAACCAACTTATGAAAGACTAAACCACCTTATGAAGGACTAAACAAACTTATGACGAACTAAACCAACTTATGAAAGACTAAACCACCTTATGAAGGACTAAATCTCATTATGAAGGACTAAACTACCTTATGAAGGACTAAATCACCTTATGAAGGACTAAACCACCTTATGAAGGACTAAATCACCTTATGAAGGACTAAACCACCTTATGAAGGACTAAATCTCATTATGAAGGATTAAACTACCTTATGAAGGACTAAATCACCTTATGAAGGACTAAATCACCTTATGAAGGACTAAATCACCTTATGAAGGACTAAATCACCTTATGAAGGACTAAATCACCTTATGAAGGACTAAACCACCTTATGGAGGACTAAATCTCCTTATGAACAACTAAATCTCATTATGAAGGACTAAACCAACTTGTGAAGGACTAAATCACCTTATGAAAGACTAAATCTCATTATGAACGACTAAATCACCTTATGAAGGACTAAATCCCCTCATGAAGAACTGAAGTATCTCATGAAGAACTGAATCTCCTTATGAAGAACTAAACCACCTTATGAAGGACTAAATGATCTTATGAAGAACTGAATCTCCTTTTGAAGGACTAAATCACCTTATGAAGGACTAAATCTCATTTTGAAGGACTAAATCACCTTATGAAGGACTAAACCTCCTTATGAAGGACTAAACCTCCTTATGAAGGACTAAACCACCTTATGAAGGACTAAACCACCTTATGAAGGACTAAATCATCTTATGAAGAACTGAATCTTCTTTTGAAGGACTAAATCACCGTATGAAGGACTAAATCTCATTAGGAAGGACTAAACCAACTTATGAAAGACTAAACCACCTTATGAAGGACTAAACAAACTTATGACGAACTAAACCAACTTATGAAAGACTAAACCACCTTATGAAGGACTAAATCTCATTATGAAGGACTAAACTACCTTATGAAGGACTAAATCACCTTATGAAGGACTAAACCACCTTATGAAGGACTAAATCACCTTATGAAGGACTAAACCACCTTATGAAGGACTAAATCTCATTATGAAGGATTAAACTACCTTATGAAGGACTAAATCACCTTATGAAGGACTAAATCACCTTATGAAGGACTAAATCACCTTATGAAGGACTAAATCACCTTATGAAGGACTAAATCACCTTATGAAGGACTAAACCACCTTATGGAGGACTAAATCTCCTTATGAACAACTAAATCTCATTATGAAGGACTAAACCAACTTGTGAAGGACTAAATCACCTTATGAAAGACTAAATCTCATTATGAACGACTAAATCACCTTATGAAGGACTAAATCCCCTCATGAAGAACTGAAGTATCTCATGAAGAACTGAATCTCCTTATGAAGGACTAAATCACCTTATGAAGGACTAAATCACCTTATGAAAGACTAAACCAACTTATGAAGAACTAAACCACCTTATGAAAGACTAAACCACCTTATGAAGGACTAAATAACCTTATGAAGGTCTAAATCATCTTATAAAGAACTGAATCTCCTTTTGAAGGACTAAATCTCCTTTTGAAGGACTAAATCTCCTTTTGAAGGACTAAATCACCTTATGAAAGACTAAACCTCCTCATGAAGGACTAAACCACCTTATGAAGGACTAAACCACCTTATGAAGGACTAAACCACCTTATGAAGGACTAAATCACCTTATGAAGGACTAAACCACCTTATGAAAGACTAAATCATCTTATGAAGGACTAAACCACCTTATGAAGGACTAAACCACCTTATGAAGGACCAAATCACCTTATGAAGGACCAAATCACCTTATGAAGGACTAAATTACCTTATGAATGACTGAATTATCTTATGAATAACTGAATCTCATTATGAAGGACTAAATCCCCTCATGAAGAACTGAATCTCCTTATGAAGGACTAAATCACATTATGAAAGACCAAACCAACTTATGAAGAACTAAACCACCTTATGAGGGACTAAACCATCTTATAAAGAACTGAATCTCCTTTTCAAGGACTAAATCACCTTATGAAGGACTAAACCTCCTTATGGAGGACTAAATCCCCTTATGAAGGACTGAATTATCTTATGAAGAACTGAATCTCCTTATGAAGGACTAAACTACCTTGTGAGGGACTAAACTACCTTAGGAAGGACTAAATCTCCTTATGAAGAACTGAATCTCCGTTTGAAGGATTAAATCACCTTATGAAGGACTAAATCTCATTATGAAGGACTAAATTTCCTTATGAAGGACTAAATCTCCTTATGAAGGACTAAACCACCTTATGAAGGACTAAACCACCTTATGAAGGACTAAACCACCTTATGAAGGACTAAATCACCTTATGAAGGACCAAATCACCTTATGAAGAATTAAACCACCTTATGAAGGACTACATCAGAGGTGTCCAGCTCCGGTCCTCGAGGACCAGAATCCTTTAGGTTTTCTATGTATCCCTGCTCAGACACACCTGATTCAAATTAATTAGTAGTAGAGCTTAATCAGTTGTGCACGTCATTGGCTGTTTGATCCATTTAGTGGAAGCTAGATGTGTTGGAACAGGAATACATGGGAAACCTGCAGGACAGCGGCCCTCGAGGACCGACTTTGGACACCCCTGGACTAAATGATCTTATGAAGAACTGAATCTCCTTTTGAAGGACTAAATCACCTTATGAAGGACTAAATCTCATTATGAAGGACTAAATCTCATTATGAAGGACTAAACCACCTTATGAAGGACTAAACCACCTTATGAAAGACTAAATCATCTTATGAAGAACTGAATCTCCTTATGAAGGACTAAATCACCTTATGAAGGACTAAACTACCTTATGAAGGACTAAACTACCTTATGAAGGACTAAACTACCTTATGAAGGACTAAACTACCTTATGACGGACTAAATCTCCTTATGAAGAACTGAATCTCCTTTTGAAGGACTAAATCATCTTATGAAGGACTAAATCTCATTATGAACAACTAAATCACCTTATCAAGGACTAAATCCCCTTACGAAGGACTGAATTATCTTATGAAGAACTGAATCTCATTGTGAAGGACTAAATCACCCTATGAAGGACCAAATCACCTTATGAAGGACCAAATCACCTTATGAAGGACCAAATCACCTTATGAAGGACCAAATCACCTTATGAAGAACTAAACCATCTTATGAAGGACTAAATGATCTTATTAAGAACTGAATCTCCTTTTGAAGGACTAAATCACCTTATGAAAGACTAAATCTCATTATGAAGGACTAAATCACCGTATGAAGGACGAAACCACCTTATGAAGGACTAAACCACCTTATGAAGGACTAAACCACCTTATGAAGGACTAAACCACCTTATGAAGGACTAAATCATCTTATGAAGAACTGAATCTTCTTTTGAAGGACTAAATCACCGTATGAAGGACTAAACCACCTTATGAAGGACTAAATCACCGTATGAAGGACTAAATCACCTTATGAAGGACTAAACCACCTTATGAAGGACTAAATCACCTTATGAAGGACTAAATCACCTTATGAAGGACTAAATCACCTTATGAAGGACTGAATTATCTTACGAAGAACTGAATCTCCTTTTGAAGGACTAAATCACATTATGAAGGACTAAATCTCATTATGAAGGACTAAATCTCATTATGAAGGACTAAACCAACTTATGAAGGACTAAACCATCTGATGAAGGACTTAATCTCCTTATGAAGGACTAAACCACCTTATGAAGGACTAAATCTCCTTTTGAAGGACTAAACCACCTTATGAAGGACTAAATCACCTTATGAAGGACTAAATCACCTTGTGAAAGACTAAATCTCATTATGAACGACTAAATCACCTTATGAAGGACTAAACCACCTTATGAAGGACTAAACCACCTTATGAAGGACTAAATCACCGTATGAAGGACTAAACCACCTTATGAAGGACTAAACCACCTTATGAAGGACTAAATCATCTTATGAAGAACTGAATCTTCTTTTGAAGGACTAAATCACCTTATGAAGGACTAAACCACCTTATGAAGGACTAAATCACCTTATGAAGGACTAAATCACCTTATGAAGGACTAAACCAACTTATGAAGGACTAAACCATCTGATGAAGGACTTAATCTCCTTATGAAGGACTAAACCACCTTATGAAGGACTAAATCTCCTTTTGAAGGACTAAACCACCTTATGAAGGACTAAATCACCTTATGAAGGACTAAATCACCTTATGAAAGACTAAATCTCATTATGAACGACTAAATCACCTTATGAAGGACTAAACCACCTTATGAAGGACTAAACCACCTTATGAAGGACTAAATCACCTTATGTAGAACTGAATCTCCTTATGAAGGACTAAATCACCTTATGAAGGACTGAATTATCTTACGAAGAACTGAATCTCCTTTTGAAGGACTAAATCACCTTATGAAGGACTAAATCTCATTATGAAGGACAAAATCTCATTATGAAGGACTAAACCAACTTATGAATGACTAATCCACCTGATGAAGGACTAAATCTCCTTATGAATGACTAAATCTCCTTATGAAGGACTAAATCTCCTTATGAAGGACTAAACCACCTTATGAAGGACTAAACCACCTTATGAAGGACTAAACCACCTTATGAAGGACTAAATCATCTTATGAAGAACTGAATCATCTTATGAAGAACTGAATCTCCTTATGAAGGACTAAATCATCTTATGAAGAACTAAACCAACTTATGAAGGACTAAATGATCTTATTAAGAACTGAATCTCCTTTTGAAGGACTAAATCACCTTATGAAAGACTAAATCTCATTATGAAGGACTAAATCACCGTATGAAGGACGAAACCACCTTATGAAGGACTAAACCACCTTATGAAGGACTAAACCACCTTATGAAGGACTAAACCACCTTATGAAGGACTAAATCATCTTATGAAGAACTGAATCTTCTTTTGAAGGACTAAATCACCGTATGAAGGACTAAACCACCTTATGAAGGACTAAATCACCGTATGAAGGACTAAATCACCTTATGAAGGACTAAACCACCTTATGAAGGACTAAATCACCTTATGAAGGACTAAATCACCTTATGAAGGACTAAATCACCTTATGAAGGACTGAATTATCTTACGAAGAACTGAATCTCCTTTTGAAGGACTAAATCACATTATGAAGGACTAAATCTCATTATGAAGGACTAAATCTCATTATGAAGGACTAAACCAACTTATGAAGGACTAAACCATCTGATGAAGGACTTAATCTCCTTATGAAGGACTAAACCACCTTATGAAGGACTAAATCTCCTTTTGAAGGACTAAACCACCTTATGAAGGACTAAATCACCTTATGAAGGACTAAATCACCTTGTGAAAGACTAAATCTCATTATGAACGACTAAATCACCTTATGAAGGACTAAACCACCTTATGAAGGACTAAACCACCTTATGAAGGACTAAATCACCGTATGAAGGACTAAACCACCTTATGAAGGACTAAACCACCTTATGAAGGACTAAATCATCTTATGAAGAACTGAATCTTCTTTTGAAGGACTAAATCACCTTATGAAGGACTAAACCACCTTATGAAGGACTAAATCACCTTATGAAGGACTAAATCACCTTATGAAGGACTAAACCAACTTATGAAGGACTAAACCATCTGATGAAGGACTTAATCTCCTTATGAAGGACTAAACCACCTTATGAAGGACTAAATCTCCTTTTGAAGGACTAAACCACCTTATGAAGGACTAAATCACCTTATGAAGGACTAAATCACCTTATGAAAGACTAAATCTCATTATGAACGACTAAATCACCTTATGAAGGACTAAACCACCTTATGAAGGACTAAACCACCTTATGAAGGACTAAATCACCTTATGTAGAACTGAATCTCCTTATGAAGGACTAAATCACCTTATGAAGGACTGAATTATCTTACGAAGAACTGAATCTCCTTTTGAAGGACTAAATCACCTTATGAAGGACTAAATCTCATTATGAAGGACAAAATCTCATTATGAAGGACTAAACCAACTTATGAATGACTAATCCACCTGATGAAGGACTAAATCTCCTTATGAATGACTAAATCTCCTTATGAAGGACTAAATCTCCTTATGAAGGACTAAACCACCTTATGAAGGACTAAACCACCTTATGAAGGACTAAACCACCTTATGAAGGACTAAATCATCTTATGAAGAACTGAATCATCTTATGAAGAACTGAATCTCCTTATGAAGGACTAAATCATCTTATGAAGAACTAAACCAACTTATGAAGGACTAAATCTCCTTATGAAGGACTGAATTATCTTTCGAAGAACTGAATCTCCTTTTGAAGGACTAAATCACCTTATGAAGGACTAAATCTCATTATGAAGGACTAAATCTCCTTATGAAGGACTAAATCTCATTATGAAGGACTAAATCTCCTTATGAAGGACTAAATCTCCTTATGAAGGACTAAATCTCATTATGAAGTACTAAACCAACTTATGAAGGACTAAATCTCCTTATGAAGGACTAAATCTCCTTATGAAGGACTAAATCACCTTATGAAAGACTAAATCTCATTATGAAGGACTAAATCACCGTATGAAGGACTAAACCACCTTATGAAGGACTAAACCACCTTATGAAGGACTAAACCACCTTATGAAGGACTAAATCATCTTATGAAGAACTGAATCTTCTTTTGAAGGACTAAATCACCGTATGAAGGACTAAACCACCTTATGAAGGACTAAATCACCGTATGAAGGACTAAATCACCTTATGAAGGACTAAACCACCTTATGAAGGACTAAATCACCTTATGAAGGACTAAATCACCTTATGAAGGACTAAATCACCTTATGAAGGACTGAATTATCTTACGAAGAACTGAGTCTCCTTTTGAAGGACTAAATCACATTATGAAGGACTAAATCTCATTATGAAGGACTAAATCTCCTTATGAAGGACTAAATCTCATTATGAAGGACTAAACCAACTTATGAAGGACTAAACCATCTGATGAAGGACTTAATCTCCTTATGAAGGACTAAACCACCTTATGAAGGACTAAATCTCCTTTTGAAGGACTAAACCACCTTATGAAGGACTAAATCACCTTATGAAGGACTAAATCACCTTGTGAAAGACTAAATCTCATTATGAACGACTAAATCACCTTATGAAGGACTAAACCACCTTATGAAGGACTAAACCACCTTATGAAGGACTAAATCACCGTATGAAGGACTAAACCACCTTATGAAGGACTAAACCACCTTATGAAGGACTAAATCATCTTATGAAGAACTGAATCTTCTTTTGAAGGACTAAATCACCGTATGAAGGACTAAACCACCTTATGAAGGACTAAATCACCGTATGAAGGACTAAATCACCTTATGAAGGACTAAACCACCTTATGAAGGACTAAATCACCTTATGAAGGACTAAATCACCTTATGAAGGACTAAACCAACTTATGAAGGACTAAACCATCTGATGAAGGACTTAATCTCCTTATGAAGGACTAAACCACCTTATGAAGGACTAAATCTCCTTTTGAAGGACTAAACCACCTTATGAAGGACTAAATCACCTTATGAAGGACTAAATCACCTTATGAAAGACTAAATCTCATTATGAACGACTAAATCACCTTATGAACGACTAAACCACCTTATGAAGGACTAAACCACCTTATGAAGGACTAAATCACCTTATGTAGAACTGAATCTCCTTATGAAGGACTAAATCACCTTATGAAGGACTGAATTATCTTACGAAGAACTGAATCTCCTTTTGAAGGACTAAATCACCTTATGAAGGACTAAATCTCATTATGAAGGACAAAATCTCATTATGAAGGACTAAACCAACTTATGAATGACTAATCCACCTGATGAAGGACTAAATCTCCTTATGAAGGACTAAATCTCCTTATGAAGGACTAAACCACCTTATGAAGGACTAAACCACCTTATGAAGGACTAAACCACCTTATGAAGGACTAAATCATCTTATGAAGAACTGAATCTCCTTATGAAGGACTAAATCATCTTATGAAGAACTAAACCAACTTATGAAGGACTAAATCTCCTTATGAAGGACTGAATTATCTTTCGAAGAACTGAATCTCCTTTTGAAGGACTAAATCACCTTATGAAGGACTAAATCTCATTATGAAGGACTAAATCTCCTTATGAAGGACTAAATCTCATTATGAAGGACTAAATCTCCTTATGAAGGACTAAATCTCCTTATGAAGGACTAAATCTCATTATGAAGGACTAAACCAACTTATGAAGGACTAAATCTCCTTATGAAGGACTAAATCTCCTTATGAAGGACTAAACCACCTTATGAAGGACTAAACCACCTTATGAAGGACTAAATCATCTTATGAAGAACTGAATCTCCTTATGAAGGACTAAATCACCTTATGAATGACTGAATCTCCTTATGAAGGACTAAATCACCTTATGAAGAACTGAATTGTCTTACGAAGAACTGAATCTCCTTATGAAGGACTATATCACCTTATGAAGGACCAAATCACCTTATGAAGAATTAAACCACCTTATGAAGGACTACATCAGAGGTGTCCAGCTCCGGTCCTCGAAGGCCAGAATCCTATAGGTTTTCTATGTATCCCTGCTCAGACACACCTGATTCAAATTAATTAGTAGTAGAGCTTAATCAGTTGTGCACGTCATTGGCTGTTTGATCCATTTAGTGGAAGCTAGATGTGTTGGAACAGGAATACATGGGAAACCTGCAGGACAGCGGCCCTCGAGGACCGACTTTGGACACCCCTGGACTAAATGATCTTATGAAGAACTGAATCTCCTTTTGAAGGACTAAATCACCTTATGAAGGACTAAATCTCATTATGAAGGACTAAATCTCCTTATGAAGGACTAAATCTCATTATGAAGGACTAAACCACCTTATGAAGGACTAAACCACCTTATTAAGGACTAAACCACCTTATGAAAGACTAAATCATCTTATGAAGAACTGAATCTCCTTATGAAGGACTAAATCACCTTATGAAGGACTAAATCTTATTATGAAGGACTAAATCACCTTATGAAGGACTAAACTACCCTATGAAGGACTAAACTACCTTATGAAGGACTAAACTACCTTATGAAGGACTAAATCTCCTTATGAAGAACTGAATCTCCTTTTGAAGGACTAAATCACCTTATGAAGGACTAAATCTCATTATGAACAACTAAATCACCTTATGAAGGACTAAATCCCCTTACGAAGGACTGAATTATCTTATGAAGAACTGAATCTCATTGTGAAGGACTAAATCACCTTATGAAGGACCAAATCACCTTATGAAGGACCAAATCACCTTATAAAGGACCAAATCACCTTATGAAGAACTAAACCACCTTATGAAGGACTAAATGATCTTATGAAGAACTGAATCTCCTTTTGAAGGACTAAATCACCTTATGAAGGACTAAATCTCATTATGAAGGACTAAATCACCTTATGAAGGACTAAACTACCTTATGAAGGACTAAACTACCTTATGAAGGACTAAACTACCTTATGAAGGACTAAATCTCCTTATGAAGAACTGAATCTCCTTTTGAAGGACTAAATCACCTTATGAAGGACTAAATCTCATTATGAACAACTAAATCACCTTATGAAGGACTAAATCCCCTTACGAAGGACTGAATTATCTTATGAAGAACTGAATCTCATTGTGAAGGACTAAATCACCTTATGAAGGACCAAATCACCTTATGAAGGACCAAATCACCTTATAAAGGACCAAATCACCTTATGAAGAACTAAACCACCTTATGAAGGACTAAATGATCTTATGAAGAACTGAATCTCCTTTTGAAGGACTAAATCACCTTATGAAGGACTAAATCTCATTATGAAGGACTAAATCACCTTATGAAGGACTAAATCACCTTATGAAGGACTAAACCACCTTATGAAGGACTAAACCACCTTATGAAGGACTAAATCATCTTATGAAGAACTGAATCTTCTTTTGAAGGACTAAATCACCGTATGAAGGACTAAACCACATTATGAAGGACTAAATCATCTTATGAAGAACTGAATCTTCTTTTGAAGGACTAAATCACCGTATGAAGGACTAAACCACCTTATGAAGGACTAAATCATCTTATGAAGAACTGAATCTTCTTTTGAAGGACTAAATCACCGTATGAAGGACTAAACCACCTTATGAAGGACTAAACCACCTTATGAAGGACTAAATCACCTTATGAAGGACTAAATCACCTTATGAAGGACTAAACCACCTTATGAAGGACTAAATCACCTTATGAAGGACTAAATCACCTTATGAAAGACTAAATCTCATTATGAACGACTAAATCACCTTATGAAGGACTAAACCACCTTATGAAAGACTAAACCACCTTATGAAGGACTAAATCACCTTATGAAGGACTAAACCACCTTATGAAAGACTAAACCACCTTATGAAGGACTAAATCACCTTATGAAGGACTAAACCACCTTATGAAAGACTAAACCACCTTATGAAAGACTAAACCACCGTATGAAGGACTAAATCACCTTATGAAGGACTAAATCCCCTTACGAAGGACTGAATTATCTTATGAAGAACTGAATCTCATTGTGAAGGACTAAATCACCTTATGAAGGACCAAATCACCTTATGAAGGACCAAATCACCTTATAAAGGACCAAATCACCTTATGAAGAACTAAACCACCTTATGAAGGACTAAATGATCTTATGAAGAACTGAATCTCCTTTTGAAGGACTAAATCACCTTATGAAGGACTAAATCTCATTATGAAGGACTAAATCACCTTATGAAGGACTAAATCACCTTATGAAGGACTAAACCACCTTATGAAGGACTAAATCACCTTATGAAGGACTAAACCACCTTATGAAGGACTAAACCACCTTATGAAGGACTAAACCACCTTATGAAGGACTAAATCATCTTATGAAGAACTGAATCTTCTTTTGAAGGACTAAATCACCGTATGAAGGACTAAACCACATTATGAAGGACTAAATCATCTTATGAAGAACTGAATCTTCTTTTGAAGGACTAAATCACCGTATGAAGGACTAAACCACCTTATGAAGGACTAAATCATCTTATGAAGAACTGAATCTTCTTTTGAAGGACTAAATCACCGTATGAAGGACTAAATCACCTTATGAAGGACTAAATCACCTTATGAAGGACTAAACCACCTTATGAAGGACTAAATCACCTTATGAAGGACTAAATCACCTTATGAAAGACTAAATCTCATTATGAACGACTAAATCACCTTATGAAGGACTAAACCACCTTATGAAAGACTTAACCACCGTATGAAGGACTAAACCACCTTATGAAGGACTAAACCACCTTATGAAGGACTAAATCTCCTTATGAAGGACTAAATCTCATTATGAAGGACTAAACCATCTGATGAAGGACTTAATCTCCTTATGAAGGACTAAACCACCTTATGAAGGACTAAATCTCCTTTTGAAGGACTAAACCACCTTATGAAGGACTAAATCACCTTATGAAGGACTAAATCACCTTATGAAAGACTAAATCTCATTATGAACGACTAAATCACCTTATGAAGGACTAAACCACCTTATGAAGGACTAAACCACCTTATGAAGGACTAAATCACCTTATGTAGAACTGAATCTCCTTATGAAGGACTAAATCACCTTATGAAAGACTGAATTATCTTTCGATGAACTGAATCTCCTTTTGAAGGACTAAATCACCTTATGAAGGACTAAATCTCATTATGAAGGACTAAATCTCCTTATGAAGGACTAAATCTCATTATGAAGGACTAAACCACCTTATGAAGGACTAAATCATCTTATGAAGAACTGAATCTCCTTTTGAAGGACTAAATCACCTTATGAATGACTGAATCTCCTTATGAAGGACTAAATCACCTTATGAAGAACTGAATTATCTTATGAAGAACTGAATCTCATTGTGAAGGACTAAATCACCTTATGAAGGACCAAATCACCTTATGAAGGACCAAATCACCTTATAAAGGCCCAAATCACCTTATGAAGAACTAAACCACCTTATGAAGGACTAAATGATCTTATGAAGAACTGAATCTCCTTTTGAAGGACTAAATCACCTTATGAAGGACTAAATCTCATTATGAAGGACTAAATCACCTTATGAAGGACTAAATCACCTTATGAAGGACTAAACCACCTTATGAAGGACTAAACCACCTTATGAAGGACTAAATCATCTTATGAAGAACTGAATCTTCTTTTGAAGGACTAAATCACCGTATGAAGGACTAAACCACATTATGAAGGACTAAATCATCTTATGAAGAACTGAATCTTCTTTTGAAGGACTAAATCACCGTATGAAGGACTAAACCACCTTATGAAGGACTAAACCACCTTATGAAGTACTAAACCACCTTATGAAGGACTAAATCACCTTATGTAGAACTGAATCTCCTTATGAAGGACTAAATCACCTTATGAAGGACTGAATTATCTTTCGAAGAACTGAATCTCCTTTTGAAGGACTAAATCACCTTATGAATGACTGAATCTCCTTATGAAGGACTAAATCACCTTATGAATAACTGAATTGTCTTACGAAGAACTGAATCTCCTTATGAAGGACTAAATCACCTTATGAAGGACCAAATCACCTTATGAAGAATTAAACCACCTTATGAAGGACTACATCAGAGGTGTCCAGCTCCGGTCCTCGAAGGCCAGAATCCTATAGGTTTTCTATGTATCCCTGCTCAGACACACCTGATTCAAATTAATTAGTAGTAGAGCTTAATCAGTTGTGCACGTCATTGGCTGTTTGATCCATTTAGTGGAAGCTAGATGTGTTGGAACAGGAATACATGGGAAACCTGCAGGACAGCGGCCCTCGAGGACCGACTTTGGACACCCCTGGACTAAATGATCTTATGAAGGACTGAATCTCCTTTTGAAGGACTAAATCACCTTATGAAGGACTAAATCTCATTATGAAGGACTAAATCTCATTATGAAGGACTAAATCTCATTATGAAGGACTAAACCACCTTATGAAGGACTAAACCACCTTATTAAGGACTAAACCACCTTATGAAAGACTAAATCATCTTATGAAGAACTGAATCTCCTTATGAAGGACTAAATCACTTTATGAAGGACTAAATCTCATTATGAAGGACTAAATCACCTTATGAAGGACTAAACTACCTTATGAAGGACTAAACTACCTTATGAAGGACTAAACTACCTTATGAAGGACTAAATCTCCTTATGAAGAACTGAATCTCCTTTTGAAGGACTAAATCACCTTATGAAGGACTAAATCTCATTATGAACAACTAAATCACCTTATGAAGGACTAAATCCCCTTACGAAGGACTGAATTATCTTATGAAGAACTGAATCTCATTGTGAAGGACTAAATCACCTTATGAAGGACCAAATCACCTTATGAAGGACCAAATCACCTTATAAAGGACCAAATCACCTTATGAAGAACTAAACCACCTTATGAAGGACTAAATGATCTTATGAAGAACTGAATCTCCTTTTGAAGGACTAAATCACCTTATGAAGGACTAAATCTCATTATGAAGGACTAAATCACCTTATGAAGGACTAAACTACCTTATGAAGGACTAAACTACCTTATGAAGGACTAAACTACCTTATGAAGGACTAAATCTCCTTATGAAGAACTGAATCTCCTTTTGAAGGACTAAATCACCTTATGAAGGACTAAATCTCATTATGAACAACTAAATCACCTTATGAAGGACTAAATCCCCTTACGAAGGACTGAATTATCTTATGAAGAACTGAATCTCATTGTGAAGGACTAAATCACCTTATGAAGGACCAAATCACCTTATGAAGGACCAAATCACCTTATAAAGGACCAAATCACCTTATGAAGAACTAAACCACCTTATGAAGGACTAAATGATCTTATGAAGAACTGAATCTCCTTTTGAAGGACTAAATCACCTTATGAAGGACTAAATCTCATTATGAAGGACTAAATCACCTTATGAAGGATTAAATCACCTTATGAAGGACTAAACCACCTTATGAAGGACTAAACCACCTTATGAAGGACTAAATCATCTTATGAAGAACTGAATCTTCTTTTGAAGGACTAAATCACCGTATGAAGGACTAAACCACATTATGAAGGACTAAATCATCTTATGAAGAACTGAATCTTCTTTTGAAGGACTAAATCACCGTATGAAGGACTAAACCACCTTATGAAGGACTAAATCATCTTATGAAGAACTGAATCTTCTTTTGAAGGACTAAATCACCGTATGAAGGACTAAACCACCTTATGAAGGACTAAACCACCTTATGAAGGACTAAATCACCTTATGAAGGACTAAATCACCTTATGAAGGACTAAACCACCTTATGAAGGACTAAATCACCTTATGAAGGACTAAATCACCTTATGAAAGACTAAATCTCATTATGAACGACTAAATCACCTTATGAAGGACTAAACCACCTTATGAAAGACTAAACCACCTTATGAAGGACTAAATCACCTTATGAAGGACTAAACCACCTTATGAAAGACTAAACCACCTTATGAAGGACTAAATCACCTTATGAAGGACTAAACCACCTTATGAAAGACTAAACCACCTTATGAAAGACTAAACCACCGTATGAAGGACTAAACCACCTTATGAAGGACTAAACCACCTTATGAAGGACTAAATCTCCTTATGAAGGACTAAATCTCATTATGAAGGACTAAACCATCTGATGAAGGACTTAATCTCCTTATGAAGGACTAAACCACCTTATGAAGGACTAAACCACCTTATGAAGGACTAAATCACCTTATGAAGGACTAAATCACCTTATGAAAGACTAAATCTCATTATGAAGGACTAAACCACCTTATGAAGGACTAAACCACCTTATGAAGGACTAAATCACCTTATGTAGAACTGAATCTCCTTATGAAGGACTAAATCATCTTATGAAGGACTGAATTATATTTCGATGAACTGAATCTCCTTTTGAAGGACTAAATCACCTTATGAAGGACTAAATCTCATTATGAAGGACTAAATCTCCTTATGAAGGACTAAATCTCATTATGAAGGATTAAACCAACTTATGAAGGACTAAACCACCTGATGAAGGACTAAATCTCCTTATGAAGGACTAAATCTCCTTATGAAGGACTAAACCACCTTATGAAGGACTAAACCACCTTATGAAGGACTAAATCATCTTATGAAGAACTGAATCTCCTTTTGAAGGACTAAATCACCTTATGAATGACTGAATCTCCTTATGAAGGACTAAATCACCTTATGAAGAACTGAATTATCTTATGAAGAACTGAATCTCATTGTGAAGGACTAAATCACCTTATGAAGGACCAAATCACCTTATGAAGGACCAAATCACCTTATAAAGGCCCAAATCACCTTATGAAGAACTAAACCACCTTATGAAGGACTAAATGATCTTATGAAGAACTGAATCTCCTTTTGAAGGACTAAATCACCTTATGAAGGACTAAATCTCATTATGAAGGACTAAATCACCTTATGAAGGACTAAATCACCTTATGAAGGACTAAACCACCTTATGAAGGACTAAACCACCTTATGAAGGACTAAATCATCTTATGAAGAACTGAATCTTCTTTTGAAGGACTAAATCACCGTATGAAGGACTAAACCACATTATGAAGGACTAAATCATCTTATGAAGAACTGAATCTTCTTTTGAAGGACTAAATCACCATATGAAGGACTAAACCACCTTATGAAGGACTAAACCACCTTATGATGGACTAAATCACCTTATGAAGGACTAAATCACCTTATGAAGGACTAAACCACCTTATGAAGGACTAAATCACCTTATGAAGGACTAAATCACCTTATGAAAGACTAAATCTCATTATGAACGACTAAATCACCTTATGAAGGACTAAACCACCTTATGAAAGACTAAACCACCTTATGAAGGACTAAATCACCTTATGAAGGACTAAACCACCTTATGAAAGACTAAACCACCTTATGAAAGACTAAACCACCGTATGAAGGACTAAACCACCTTATGAAGGACTAAACCACCTTATGAAGGACTAAATCTCCTTATGAAGGACTAAATCTCATTATGAAGGACTAAACCATCTGATGAAGGACTTAATCTCCTTATGAAGGACTAAACCACCTTATGAAGGACTAAATCTCCTTTTGAAGGACTAAACCACCTTATGAAGGACTAAATCACCTTATGAAGGACTAAATCACCTTATGAAAGACTAAATCTCATTATGAACGACTAAATCACCTTATGAAGGACTAAACCACCTTATGAAGGACTAAACCACCTTATGAAGGACTAAACCACCTTATGAAGGACTAAATCACCTTATGTAGAACTGAATCTCCTTATGAAGGACTAAATCATCTTATGAAGGACTGAATTATATTTCGATGAACTGAATCTCCTTTTGAAGGACTAAATCACCTTATGAAGGACTAAATCTCATTATGAAGGACTAAATCTCATTATGAAGGACTAAATCTCCTTATGAAGGACTAAATCTCATTATGAAGGATTAAACCAACTTATGAAGGACTAAACCACCTGATGAAGGACTAAATCTCCTTATGAAGGACTAAATCTCCTTATGAAGGACTAAACCACCTTATGAAGGACTAAACCACCTTATGAAGGACTAAATCATCTTATGAAGAACTGAATCTCCTTTTGAAGGACTAAATCACCTTATGAATGACTGAATCTCCTTATGAAGGACTAAATCACCTTATGAAGAACTGAATTATCTTATGAAGAACTGAATCTCATTGTGAAGGACTAAATCACCTTATGAAGGACCAAATCACCTTATGAAGGACCAAATCACCTTATGAAGGACCAAATCACCTTATAAAGGCCCAAATCACCTTATGAAGAACTAAACCACCTTATGAAGGACTAAATGATCTTATGAAGAACTGAATCTCCTTTTGAAGGACTAAATCACCTTATGAAGGACTAAATCTCATTATGAAGGACTAAATCACCTTATGAAGGACTAAATCACCTTATGAAGGACTAAACCACCTTATGAAGGACTAAACCACCTTATGAAGGACTAAATCATCTTATGAAGAACTGAATCTTCTTTTGAAGGACTAAATCACCGTATGAAGGACTAAACCACATTATGAAGGACTAAATCATCTTATGAAGAACTGAATCTTCTTTTGAAGGACTAAATCACCGTATGAAGGACTAAACCACCTTATGAAGGACTAAACCACCTTATGAAGGACTAAATCACCTTATGAAGGACTAAATCACCTTATGAAGGACTAAACCACCTTATGAAGGACTAAATCACCTTATGAAGGACTAAATCACCTTATGAAAGACTAAATCTCATTATGAACGACTAAATCACCTTATGAAGGACTAAACCACCTTATGAAAGACTAAACCACCTTATGAAAGACTAAACCACCTTATGAAAGACTAAACCACCTTATGAAAGACTAAACCACTGTATGAAGGACTAAACCACCTTATGAAGGACTAAACAACCTTATGAAGGACTAAATCTCCTTATGAAGGACTAAACCACCTTATGAAGGACTAAACCACCTTATGAAGGACTAAACCACCTTATGAAGGACTAAATCACCTTATGTAGAACTGAATCTCCTTATGAAGGACTAAATCACCTTATGAAGGACTGAATTATCTTTCGAAGAACTGAATCTCCTTTTGAAGGACTAAATCTCCTTATGAAGGACTAAATCTCATTATGAAGGACTAAACCAACTTATGAAGGACTAAACCACCTGATGAAGGACTAAACCACCTGATGAAGGACTAAATCTCCTTATGAAGGACTAAACCACCTTATGAAGGACTAAACCACCTTATGAAGGACTAAATCATCTTATGAAGAACTGAATCTCCTTTTGAAGGACTAAATCACCTTATGAATGACTGAATCTCCTTATGAAGGACTAAATCACCTTATGAAGAACTGAATTGTCTTACGAAGAACTGAATCTCCTTATGAAGGACTAAATCACCTTATGAAGGACCAAACCACCTTATGAAGAATTAAACCACCTTATGAAGGACTACATCAGAGGTGTCCAGCTCCGGTCCTCGAAGGCCAGAATCCTATAGGTTTTCTATGTATCCCTGCTCAGACACACCTGATTCAAATTAATTAGTAGTAGAGCTTAATCAGTTGTGCACGTCATTGGCTGTTTGATCCATTTAGTGGAAGCTAGATGTGTTGGAACAGGAATACATGGGAAACCTGCAGGACAGCGGCCCTCGAGGACCGACTTTGGACACCCCTGGACTAAATGATCTTATGAAGAACTGAATCTCCTTTTGAAGGACTAAATCACCTTATGAAGGACTAAATCTCATTATGAAGGACTAAATCTCCTTATGAAGGACTAAATCTCATTATGAAGGACTAATCCACCTTATGAAGGACTAAATCATCTTATGAAGAACTGAATCTCCTTATGAAGGACTAAATCACCTTATGAAGGACTAAATCTCATTATGAAGGACTAAATCACCTTATGAAGGACTAAACTACCTTATGAAGGACTAAACTACCTTATGAAGGACTAAACTACCTTATGAAGGACTAAATCTCCTTATGAAGAACTGAATCTCCTTTTGAAGGACTAAATCTCCTTATGAAGGACTAAATCTCATTATGAACAACTAAATCACCTTATGAAGGACTAAATCCCCTTACGAAGGACTGAATTATCTTATGAAGAACTGAATCTCATTGTGAAGGACTAAATCACCTTATGAAGGACCAAATCACCTTATGAAGGACCAAATCACCTTATAAAGGACCAAATCACCTTATGAAGAACTAAACCACCTTATGAAGGACTAAATGATCTTATGAAGAACTGAATCTCCTTTTGAAGGACTAAATCACCTTATGAAGGACTAAATCTCATTATGAAGGACTAAATCACCTTATGAAGGACTAAATCACCTTATGAAGGACTAAACCACCTTATGAAGGACTAAACCACCTTATGAAGGACTAAATCATCTTATGAAGAACTAAATCTTCTTTTGAAGGACTAAATCACCGTATGAAGGACTAAACCACATTATGAAGGACTAAATCATCTTATGAAGAACTGAATCTTCTTTTGAAGGACTAAATCACCGTATGAAGGACTAAACCACCTTATGAAGGACTAAACCACCTTATGAAGGACTAAATCACCTTATGAAGGACTAAATCACCTTATGAAGGACTAAACCACCTTATGAAGGACTAAATCACCTTATGAAGGACTAAATCACCTTATGAAGGACTAAATCACCTTATGAAAGACTAAATCTCATTATGAAGGACTAAATCACCTTATGAAGGACTAAACCACCTTATGAAAGACTAAACCACCTTATGAAGGACTAAATCACCTTATGAAAGACTAAACCACCTTATGAAAGACTAAACCACCTTATGAAGGACTAAACCACCTTATGAAGGACTAAATCACCTTATGAAGGACTAAATCACCTTATGAAGGACCAAATCACCTTATGAAGAACTGAATCTCCGTATGAAGGATTAAACCACCTTATGAAGGACTAAATCTTCTTATGAAGGACTGAATCTCCTTTATAAAGGACTGATTCTCCTTGTGAAGGACTGCATCACCTTATGAAGGACTAAACCACCTTATGAAGGACTTAATATCCTTATGAAGGACTAAATCAAGCTTACATGTGAATATGGCTCATGGAGGATCCTGATCCGAGTTTTACCTTCCAGTCATTATTCGTTTTATTCGTTTCTTCATCAGAGAATTAAAATAAAAGCTTCTCTTTTTCCCAGCAGATGAGATGGATGATAAACACACAGAGGAAACATTTCAACAAACCTTTAAATGAAAAGCGGTTTCCGAGTTGATGATATGGTAACAATTAGCCCGCCATGACCTCCTCCTTCCACTAGGAGGCGCTAAGAGCCTGCACCAAACCTCCACCCATCCCCATCACCATGGTTACTTTATGGACCCCAAACGGGATCTTGTCGTTACAGCAACCAAAAATGTAAACTTTATTTCTGAAATGCTTTTCAGACAGACGTTTATAACTCAAAGTGCTTCAAATCATTGGAGCGAAACATTAAAACAAGTAGAAAGTAAAGAATAAAAAAGCATTAATGGGAAACCAAACAACATCCCGTCCATGCTGCTTCACACACACTACATTTCTCCTTCGGTGGTTCCCCCTTCATCCACTAGGGGCTCCAAAACAGAGCAAATCCCCATAGACTCCCATGTTAAAAAGACCAACTTCACCGCAGACATAAACATGTTTGTCGCAGAAATAAACACGTTTACACCAGAAATAAACATGTTTACAACCTGGTTCAAAAATCCATTTTAGGTTTAATAGGTCAGGTTTACCTTCATGACAAGTGTGGGGGGAGGGGATTTTTTTTCAAACTTGCCCGTTTAAAAGTAAATTAATCTCGAAATTTGGCATATTTAGGGGTGTGTCCTTTTGATTGACAGGTACTCGATCTCCCACTTCAAGTAAGAACATAGAACAACCGCGGTTTTTAGCCGGTTAACAACGTGACTTAGCTTTAGCCCGCTTACCTTCGTTAGCTGGTTAGCTCCTGTTATCTCCGGGTTAGCTCAGTTAGCTCTTAGCTACAGAAAGCTCGGAGTTCGCTCGATGTCAATCATCCACCATGACGCTCACAGCCCCCCTCTCAGCTCCACCTCTTCGCCCATATTTGTATTTTCCGGGTGCATGCCCCTGCCAAGATGGAGATGGTAGAAACCGCCCACCGAGCTTCAATTCAGCTCTTCAGAAACCTACGGGTGACGTCACGGAGGCTCCGCCCATCTTTTTATATACAGTCTATGATCTGCACCCCTCACCTTTCCAGGAAGCGGTTCAAGACGATAACTTCTCACTTGTAGGAAGAAATACGATCGCAGTTCATGACGACATCACCGTAAATGTGTGTGTTCTGTCTAACACCTGCTTTACACCCCTGAAGTCCAGCTTTTGCTTCACTAACTTAGTATTTTTCTCTCCAGAACTCCCTCAGGAGAACGTCTGCAAACGGAAAGTTTTGACTGATGGCAAGCTCTTTGGTCGGAAGAGGAGGTTCAATCTGGACCAGGAAGAAGAAGAAGCAGTGTCTCCAATAATCAAAGAAGAACAGGAGGAGCTCTCCACTGATGAGGAGGGAGAGCAGATTGTTGTTGTCCTGAAGGAGGAATCTGAGTGTGTTACTCCTACTTCTGAGGGAAGTGACCGCAGTGCGCCTGAATCGAGCACAGATCAGCTGTACTTTCAGATTTCTCCTGTAAGCGAGCGAAGCAGCAGGGACGCTGACTACAGAGCAGCAGATCTGAGGCCAAATAAAAGCCCGAGTAACACGACTGATGACTTTCTCCTATCAGAAGGTCTGTGTGACGCTGAGACGAACAAAAACTTAGTGAAATGTGATGTATGTGGGAAAATCTTTCACTCCAAGCCGAAAATGAAGAAGCATCGCAGAATCCACACGTGTGAGAAACGTTACCCATGCAGCATTTGTGGGAAAAAGTTCAAGGACGCATCGACGCTGAAATACCACACGAGAACCCACACAGGGGAGAAGCCGTATTCCTGTAAGACCTGCGGGAAATGCTTCTCATGTTGCGGTAAGCTGCTGGTCCACATGAGAATCCACACAGGGGACAAGCCCTACCTGTGTAACACCTGTGGAAGAGGCTTTTCTCAGTCCTCCGCTCTGAAACGCCATGCAGCCATCCACACAGACGAGAAGCTTTATTCATGCAAAGTCTGTGGGAAAGGTTTCAGTCAGAACAGCGACGTAACGGTCCACATGAGAACGCACACCGGCGAGAAACCGTACCGCTGCAAAACCTGCGGGAGGCGATTCTCCGACTCGTCTGCTTTTAAAAGGCACGTAGCGATCCACATAAACGACAAGCCGTATTCATGCAAGATATGCGGTAAAAGCTTCCGGCAGAGCGGTCATTTGCTGCGCCACATGACGATCCACACCGGAGACCGGCCCTTTTCCTGTGACCAGTGTGGGAAAAGCTTCAGACAGAGTAACAATTTGCTCCGGCACCTGAAGAGCCACTCGGATGAGATTTCTTCCGCTTGCAATGCCTGTGGAAAGTTATTCATTCGCCCGTCGTGGCTGAAAAAACACATGGAGAGTCACACATGAGGCGTTTTAGAAGCTCTTACAGTGGAAGCTTTTCTAAAGATTGAAAAACAGCTTTAGGATTTAGTTTGAGTTTAAACAGTAAAAACAGTTTAAGGTTCATCAGTGTCTGTAGTACATACCGTATAATTATACAAGTATTTCATCACACTTCCATTTCTGTATTTCTGAAAGTGTCCTTTCTAACGTTGTTTTCTATTTGTTTATCGGTTCCACATGTTGAATGATGACAAACATTTAATGCGTTTTAGTGAACCAAGCCCATCATATTGGTGGTTTGTTGTTTTGCACTATGTAATGTGTAAACCTGAATATTACAGAAAAACTGTTTTATTCTCATGTTATTTGTCTCCTGTTGAACCACTACAGTGTAAATAGAATTTAAATAGAGAGGCAGAGAGGCGGGGCAGACGGAGTTGGCATGCGTACTTCCTACATATCGTATGGCTGGGTGTTCAGGATCTTTGTATCCTTAAATACTACATATAATGATGCAGTTGTGATTTTATTAAATATATACTTTATCGAGTCTTTGTTTGTTTACATTCTGCTAAAGCAGAAGTTCTATGTGGTTGGAGTTATCCAGTGTGCCCCCTTGTGGAATCTTTTGGAATAGCAGAAGTTCCACAGACATGAAGTTAAAAATGTACTTTTATTCATTTTATTAGTATTTATTTAATTTGTTTTTGGCCTTAGAAACAAGTTGGTGCTCGCTGTGGGATGCCAGTTCAACGAACAGTTCTTATTAAACTTGATTGATGGAGTTTTGTTTCATGTTTTATGTTTGCATGAACTTTTCTTGTTTCTTGTTCTTCTTGTTCTTGTTTCTTTTTGTTTTGTTTGAAAAGACTCATGAAAGATGCACTCCATCTAAAATCTACACTAATTAACTGTTTGCTTAAGTTTGATCCATTATTTTGCACATGTGTTTTGGTTACAAACTTACGATGCATGCACTGATTGGATCCGTTTTATTGTTCTGAACTCGTTGATTTAAGAAAAATATTTCTGCAGTCTTTGTGGTCGTTTCGTGTAAACTACAAAAACTATTCTTCCTGTTTTTATTGAAACTTTAACACTTAAAATTGCAGAATTATTTCCTTTTATTATCTATAAAAGCTAAACAAGGTTTTAAAACCTTTTACAACATATTTGTGTGAAATATTTTATGCAGTTTTTTTGTGTTTGCAAACTAGTGCAAAAAAAATCTCCAGTGGAAATGGAATAAAAATGACCTGGAAGAAAAACACTGAATAAGTCTGACTTGTGTGTCACTTGAACGTTATCAAAGCATTTCACATCAATTCCTCTGAGAGATGCACGAGTTTGGAGGCAGCTGGAGAGAAAACGTGCGAACTCCACGCAGAAATAGCTGCTCTGCTCCTGGTCATGAGTGTGTTTGTGCATTTCCTGCTGGGCCAGATTGTCTGCAACCGGATTTAATTGTTCGTTAAATGAAGAGTAGATGCTTACTGGAAATTTGGATTTTTTCACGCATATTTTTTTTTATAAATAAATGTTAATTGTAAATTAGCTTTTTACTTTAAAGTCACTTCACTTCTAGTTTTATAAGCACAAAACTTTTGTTTCCACAAGACACCAAACTCACAAATATTCACCGTGAACTGAGTTTTACCTGCGTAAGTGGAAGTGAATGCACCATTATTACTGTCGCCATGGTGACCATTTCTGTCGGTCAAGAAAAATAAGATTTGCTGAGGGATGTTTTATCAAACCACAACATGCAGTTAATAGAATGTTTACCTGTAATGTTGTTAACACAACCAAATAAAAAGCATAAACAAACATCCTCTAAGTCTGGGTGGGTAACTCTGGTCCTCAAGGGCCGCAGGCCTGCAAGCGTTAGGAGTTTCCCTGCTGCAACACACTTGACTCAAAGCTATGGCTGATCAGCAGAGCTTAATGTGAAGCTGATTTAGCTGGATATGTGTCAGGTGTGTTGCAGCAGGTAAATTCTGGTGGTTTGATGATTCCTGCTGCAATGGGGTCACTGCTTCCAAAGCCTCGACACAAAGACAAAAGTAGCGGCAGACAGGCAGAGAAACGAGCAGAGACGACAGAATACAGGAAGTGAGTTTATTGTCGGGCTGAAAAGTTGTCACACATGCAAACAGCGATGTCGAAGCCGAGTATCGTCAATATTTTATTAGCAAACCAGAGGTAAACAAAAAAGAACTGAAGGAAGAGAACAATCTGTGTTTCTGTACAGGTTCAAATATACTACAATATATACTATTATACAAGTGGATTACATGTCGTTAGTACAGCAGTCGCCACGAGGATTGGCGAGTCCGTCACAGCAGAGTCGTTGGATCAGACTCTTCCTTCTGACTCGGTTCCTCCGACCGATGGGGAGCGGCTTCAGTCTGTATGCTACTCAGACGTTCCCTCTTCTTCCTGACAAAGTCTTCAAACGCTCCTCCCAGCTGGACGTCTTCAAACCAGTTTCACCAGAACAAACGCAGGTTTTACAGTGAGATGTGAGGTGAACGTCTGAGGCTGGGAGCAGGGTGCAGGAGCAGGATGGGAGCAGGGTGCAGGAGCATGATGGGAGCAGGGTGCAGGAGCAGGTTGGGAGCAGGGTGCAGGAGCATGATGGGAGCAGGGTGCAGGAGCAGGTTGGGGGCAGGGTGCAGGAGCAGGGTGCAGGAGCAGGTTGGGAGCAGGGTGCAGGAGCAGGTTGGGAGCAGGGTGCAGGAGCATGATGGGAGCAGTGTGCAGGAGCAGGATGGGAGCAGGGTGCAGGAGCAGGATGGGAGCAGGGTGCAGGAGCAGGATGGGAGCAGGGTGCAGGAGCAGGATGGGAGCAGGATGGGAGTAGGAAAGGAGCAAGATGGGAACAGGATGGGAGCAGGGAAGAAGCACGATGGGAGCAGGGAAGGAGCAAGATGGGAGCAGGATGGGAGTAGGGAGGGGGCAGGACGGGAGTAGGGAGGCAGCAGGATGGGAGCAGGGAAGGAGCAAGATGGGAGCAGGATGGGAGTAGGGAGGGAGCAGAGTGGGAGCAGGATGGGAGTAGGAGCAGTGGAGCCTTAAGGCCTTGTGATCCAGTTTCTGCCTCACAGCAACGCAGACACGACTGGAAGCAACGAGTTGAGCCGTTTTCGACGTTAAAAGCAGGAGCTCCACGTGCTTCCGGAAGCAATGCTTGAAGCACGTGTAGCTGGACGCGCAGACATGACCATCTGACCTTTGACCAACTCCAAAAACACGTCGCCTTTCTGTGCAACCGCACATCGTCATGGAAACCAGAACTTTACAGGGAACCGGGGGGCCGTGGCTGGAGATGATTCGCCTGCATAAGCTCACTGATGATGATGATGGTCTTTTGGGGGGGATTGATGACTCGGCTCCTCAGCAGGACCTCTGATTGGACCACAGTGTTCCTGGTACCAACAGCGCGGTTTTAGTTTCATCCTGAAGGCGCTCATTCCGAGCTGCAGACGAAGATGGTGACAGAAACACTGATGATGATGATGATGAGGAAGCATTTTCATGGTTTGGGGTTTTTGGTATTTCGGGGAAAACGTTTTGCATAGAACAGCAGCAGAAGTCCGAGGGGGAACTATGGACGGCGAAGCGGCGACGGCGAAGCGGCGACGGCGAAGCGGCGACGGCGAAGCGGCGACGGCGAAGGTGAAAAAGAGACAATGGCGAAAAATCGACGACAGCGAAGCGCTCGCGGTCTCACAGCGGAGAAGACTCAGAGCAAAGTCCCGTCAGGACGGCGCTGGACTTTTCCCGCCTTCGGTAACCATCAGGCCGTCTTCTAAGCGCCTCCAGGACAGAATCTCCAATCTGCAGTTTCCAGATCCTCTGAACGCGGTTTTCTTCGTCTCCAGATAAACGGTGAGTTGGCGTCAGAAGGAACAACTTGAGCTCCGAGGAGACGAACCGATGGAAGATGCCGACTTGCCAGAGCTCGATGTGAAAGTTGTCGTCTGCACGTCGGTGTGTCAACATGGAGATTCATGGTCTACAGAGAATCTCCAGCTACATCTGTAGACATGGAGGATCGAGATCCGCCTGATGAGGTTTTGTCCTTACATCTGAAGTCAGGACAGGTGGGAAGCAAACAGAACCAGTTTTTACTGGTTTATGCCTGCAGACACAGCTGGTCTGATCTGATTGGTCAGACGTCGAGCAGACCACAACGTTCACATTGAAGCCGTTTGCTACAGACAGCGGAAACATGACTCAGCGGGTTCGTCTCTTCCTGGTGGAGGTTCTTCTGAAGGTCCGCTTCCCGTTCTGGACCGATGCATCCGGCAAACGGACCTGCCGCCACTCCTCAGACAGAGGGACAGACGGACGGACGGAAAGCAGAAACTGGTGATGAAGCCGTTGGTGTGTGCGCTCCTCAGAGCGTGCACGTTGATGGAAGCATGGTGGCGTCCTCAGAGGATCAGTTTTTATCTACAGGACGGCGTCTCACGCATCCAGGCGGATGGCGGTCAGATGTCTAACCACGGCGATAGACCTGTCCCCGCGCAGGCTAGAGTCCCCGCGCAGGACAGAGTCCCCGCACAGGACAGAGTCCCCGCGTAGAACAGAGTCCCCGCGCAGGACAGAGTCCCCGCGCAGGACAGTCCCCGCGCAGGACAGTCCCCGCGTAGAACAGAGTCTCCGCACAGGACAGAGTCCCCGCGCAGGACAGAGTCCCCGCGCAGGACAGTCCCCGCGCAGGACAGAGTCCCTGCGCAGGACAGAGTCCCCGCGCAGGACAGTCCCCGCGCAGGACAGTCCCCGCGTAGAACAGAGTCCCCGCGCAGGACAGAGTCCCCGCGCAGGACAGTCCCCGCGTAGAACAGAGTCCCCGCGCAGGACAGAGTCCCCGCGCAGGACAGAGTCCCCGCGCAGGACAGAGTCCCCGCGCAGGACAGAGTCCCCGCGTAAGACACAGACCCCGCGCAGGACATAGTCCCCGCGTAGGACAGAGTCCCCGCGCAGGACAGAGTCCCCGCGTAGGACAGAGTCCCCGCGTAGGACAGAGTCCCCGCGCAGGACAGAGTCCCGCGCAGGACAGAGTCCCCGCGTAGGACAGAGTCCCCGCGTAGGACAGAGTCCCCGCGTAGGACAGAGTCCCGCGCAGGACAGAGTCCCGCGCAGGACAGAGTCCTCGCGTAGGACAGAGTCCCGCGCAGGACAGAGTCCTCGCGTAGGACAGAGTCCTCGCGTAGGACAGAGTCCTCGCGTAGGACAGAGTCCCGCGCAGGACAGAGTCCCCGCGCAGGACAGAGTCCCCGCGTAGGACAGAGTCCCCGCGCAGGACAGAGTCCCCGCGCAGGACAGAGTCCCCGCGTAGGACAGAGTCCCCGGAGGAGAAAAAAAAGTCCAGGAAGGAAGAATCTCCTCCAGAAGCCAGAATCAGACATTTGCTGTTTTTATTCTCTGCAGCTGAGATGAGCGTGTCGCGGCGTGAACACACACGCAGCTGTGGTAGAGCGACGGTGGCGTTGGCGTGGACAGCGTGTCTCACTGTCCAGCCGGACGCCGCCACCGGACGGGCAGCTCGCTCTGTAGTCATGCAGTAAAGACGAGGCGACACGATGAAGACCGAAGCTCTGGGGTTCGACCGGAGGCCGTGTGACCCCCAGGTGGGCGGAACTCAGGAGTGATCCATGGGTTCGGTGGCGTTCTGCCCGGCGTCC